>NW_010972875.1:2262921-2263192 GCF_000737465.1 Haliaeetus leucocephalus | reverse complement strand
GAAAGAGAGAAGAAGACAGAGAGAGAAAAAGGAAGAGAGAAAGATTTCACCGGTCCTGGGTGCAGCATTGGTTCAGTCAGCCAAGGTGTCCCATCAGCTGAGAGGTCCAGTCCCCATGGGCTTGCGCACTGGGGGCTTCGGTTTGTGTCCTTTTATCATCCTTGCCCCTCCTTTGGGCGGGCACCCGAACTCGTCAGGTTAATGAGCAGTGTGTGAGCCTTTGGGCTTGGGGGTTGTTTGTGGAGTAACTTCTCCTTCCCTGCAGACGTGG
>NW_010972875.1:2034904-2262722 GCF_000737465.1 Haliaeetus leucocephalus | reverse complement strand
GAGTGCATATGAAATGGATGTAGGAGACAAAACAATGAGTCAAGGACAGGAATTGATAGGTAAGTAGAATACTATTTGAGCGCAGTTTGGGGGAAAAGAAGAAGACAAGACACGAAGAGATGATCTAGTTATGCTCAAGTGCAGCAGGACTAAGACAGAAATGTGACATGTTACTCCCTGTAGCCAGACTTTTAAATAGGTTGGATGCCCTCCAATAATTTAAATGAATCTTTAGCATGACTCATGACCAGGCTGAGCTTTGCCAGTTTCACTGCAGGGAATTCCTCCTATGTGAAGGTGACACTTTGTGGCCTGCATATTTTTTGATGTTGTGTGTCTTCTTGCCAACTAATAATTTTAATAGAAAGATGTTAGTACTTTAATACCACTTCTTATGCTTTATGTAAGATTATAGCAATCAGCAAAATGATTATGGGATAAAATGGAAAAGTACTGAATTTGTAGAATTTTTCTGTTGTTATTATTAAATCATAGTGCAGTATACAGGGGAAAAAGTGAAATGTGAACTTCTACTATTCAGAAGAAAATTCCTCAGTTACAATTATTCCAGTTATTTCTATTGTTTATTCCTTTTGTGTCCTTTTTTGCCTTAATTGGCTGTAAGAATTTTGAGATGAATTATATCTTCATTTTTATTCTCTTGCAAATCATATCTCAATCTGGAATCCCATGTTTTGTAACTCCATGAAAACAAATAGATGGCTGATTTTGGACCAACTCTGAGAAAAACTTTGAATCACTCTGTTCAGTTTGGAACATGGTTATCTTTCAAAATACTGTTCCAAACCCAAAATTGTCTTAAAAAAAAAAGAAAGGAAAAAAAAAAGAAAGAAAGAGAAAAACCCCAAACCAAACCAAACCAAAACTAGTTTCCTGAATATGCTTCTCCTTTTTCTATATGCTGAGTACACACTAATTATGAGGGTGAATTAGTTTTTTTCTGGTGATATAATGCATAGCCAGAAACACTTCCCTACCTCAAATATTGTCTAGCTTGCAAAGTGAGGGCACAGTTATAGTGGCATCAGCTCCTGGTCGAGAAGAGTGTAGGTCTGTCTTTAATGGGACCGGAGGGGACCACAGCCAGGAGCACCTCGCAGGAGTTCAGGGCTGTCGGCTCTCTGTAGTGCTGGAAGTCTTTTCAAGACTACAAGGCGCCGTGGAGAAAATGAAGTTTCCAATTTCCATTTCCTGCCTGTTTGAATTAGGTTAAATAAAACTTCAAGAAATTAAAGACTGCAACTTTAATTTGATTTTTTTTGGTATAGGTCTAAACTTGTGTAGTTCCCTTACTTTCAGGTATGGCTAAAAAGGAAACATTATTGATTGATATGCATGCCCAAACAGCAGCTCTTTCCATGACCTAATCCAGTGGGAGAGACCAGCTAAAATCCACCAGCTATACTACATAATAAAGACTTTTTTGTTCCTTCGCTAATAAGATTCTCAAATAGCAACATCTAACTTTGTTAGTGGGGTTACAATACTTTCAATCAGTTTGGAAAATGGGTAGAGTTGTTTTCCAAACAGCACAAAGATATAGCCAGAGTGAGTTAACCTCTGTTTCTGAAGCAATATCTATACCCTTCTTTTGTAGACAGACTTAAATTCACAGCTGGGCATATTCAGGCAGGTCACCTCAAGTCATCCCTTACTTTTGGTATGGAATATCATAGCTATGTTACGATAATATTTTGGCTAAGCCAATCAACACTTTTGACAGTGAGCTTATTCAGTCGAGCAAAATATCACAACCACGTGGTCGCACTTCTATCCCGGAAGCAGTTGCCAGTGACAACATGGTTTGCAGCCAGGATGAGTGTGGATATATCTGCAAAACACTGCAAAGGCAATTTAAGATTTAAAAATGGTGGCCCTTCTTGGTCTGTGCTTGCCTCAGTTAATTCAGTTCCATTTACCATAGGTCAGTATGCTTGGCTGTCAGGTTTCCATTCTGTACATTCAAGTAGGTTTGAATTGCTTAATGTTACATCATCACAATATGTTCTCTGTAGAGTTATGCTTTGTCGTCATTCAGAAATCAATGCTAGTACTGAATTTTGTGAGCTTCCTAACTTTAATCCTATAAAATGCAACCATTATTTTTATTTTTTTTCGCTTTTCTATAGCTTTATGTTAATTTCTAGTTGAAGTTTAGAGCCTCTAGAAGCAAGTAGAGGATTCTGGTCACCTACATGTGTACGTAAGGGTATATATACTTTTATATCAGCAGTTGTGGTTACCCGAGCTGGATTTTTGTTATTTTGGGGTTTTTTAAGCATCAAGTTTGCATAAAGGTAAATTGATTAGTACCTTGTCATGCTTGGTAATAGATCTTTGGTTCAGAAATCTGCTTAAATTTCTAAATCTAGGATTTAATGGCATAAAAGACTTACCTGAAATTTCATGGGACTTTTGGATTGAGCAGAGTTTTTCATGATGATTATGTTTTCCTTACAGCATGAAGTTCTTAAAACATCTGTTCTTTCCAAAGCATACTTTCATATTTTGTTAAAAAGTCACGGTTTCTTGTCTATTATGTCCACTGAAATTCTGATCATGATTTTAAAAAATCTAAATAAATGACAAATGAGTAATAACTGTCATTAAGATAAATCTAATGAAGGCCAAAAGCTATTATAACATCTGGATGTGTATCATTTGACTCACTGCTCTAACTAAACTCTATTCATCTTAGCTGCAGGACGCAAAGTACAAGGAGCTACTCAGGAGGTTCTTTTGAATTTAGCCAGCATTCTAATAATAGAAGATTGCCCAAAGTAAGCTTGCCAAAGAATGGGAGAATCAACCACGCCCTTCCAGCATCTATGGTCCTAATGTAGCAAGATGTTGATATTAGATGTTTTTAGATCTGATGACTACTTGACTATGTTCTTTTGTAGTAAATTTATGAAATTTAAGAAAAGCATGAAAAGCTAGTTTTTAATCGGTAGATCAAACCAACAGTTGCAAGTCAGTTAAAAACCAAACTAAACCAAGCACCAGGCAATCTCCTGCTTTTTGCCAGAATTCTGTAGATTTAGATGAGTATAATTTAATGCTGTATTTTTCCATGTTACTATTGATTGGGATGGAAGTGCCTTGTTTTGGTTATTTCACATAGCTAATATTACCTTTCTTTTTAGCCAGTTTCTAGATATTTAGTGCTTAGGAAAACAGTCAAAGGAAACTATTCCAAACACGTCTTTACCAAGATGATACTATATAGGTCTTGCTATGCTTAACTTAGATCAGACTTGCATATGAGATTAATCTTATTCTGAAACTGAACTTGGAACAATAATAGTTTCTATACCGGTACCTTTTTTTACAGTTTTGTAGTAAAGAAATTTTTCTCTACAATTAAAATCCCAGATTTGTTTCCTGGGGTGGCTGACTGTATTTCACATTTCACAATATATTTTATAGTCATTTTGTATAGTATTTTGTAATTGCTCTTAGAATAGAAGATAAGGGAGACCACCAGGATATCGGGGATTAGAACAAGCTGAATTTGGATCAATTATGATACTGACATGATGAAAACTTGTCTATATGGGTGTCACGTGGGATCCTGAGGATAGATTCGACTTACCTAAAAGTTGGATGAAAGCTACCTAAGCTTCTTCATAGTCATTGGAATACCTATGTGAAATGATTGCTCTCTGGATCCAGATTTCTTGTTTCAGATAGAATGAATTGATCCTAATACAGGTTTAAAATAAATATTTAGAATGGGTGTTAAAGTCTGATTGTCAAGTAACTGCAGGTGAAGCATAGGTGACTTGCTTAACGTTGATGACTAACTTCTAGACAGCTGAAGATTGGAGCTGAGTCCTGATCTTGGACTCTGGAAATCACACTGGAGTCATAATATTAAGCTTCAGATGATACTCATTCATCTGTGTCCAGCAAAGGAAAAACAACAGTGTCAGCATCATCAAAGCCGAACACTCTTCTAGTCCTGAGCAGAAAAGACACATCTAAAAGATATAAGAATATATGCATCATGAATTTTTATACTCCTTAGATAGTGCTCTGTTTTAAGAGAGACAAAAGTATAGTTCATCCTCTTCAGGTCACTTAAATACCTTTAACATTCAACGCTTCTCAGTAAATCTGGGATCCCTCACTATACAGACAGGAAAAAGCAAATTAAGATAGTAAACCTTTTTAATAAGCTTGCTCAAACTTGCAGTTATTTCCTAGGTGAATCTAGAGCAGGCATTTATACTTGACTATAATTTCTCAGCACTAAACTAATATACCTGTCTTTAAATGTGTCTGACCTGATGTGAGGTTACTATCTGAATATGTTTAACATTAGATGAGACATTGAAAGAATTGGTTTGACATATGTACAGTACACTTAACATCTATGAACTCAAGTGTTCGTGCCAAAAGAAATAGAGTGATATAGGAAGGTTAACTTGTGTAGTTGCAGGAAAATGTAGAGACTTTCTAACAAGGTATTTACATTTAACCATACATTTAGGCTTAATATAATCTCTTTAAAGGGTCTTTCTAAATTTTCTTTGAGACCTAATTTAGAGACATACACAAGTCTGTTACTAATACTCAGTGTATTAACCCAATACATATGCTATTATTGAAAATACAGCAAGTATACCATGCATCATTCTTGGTCCTTAATTCTTTTTGCTGGAATGAGGGTTTCCTCCCATTGGCTAAAACAGTAAAATCTCCCAGTGACCACCCAGGCACCTATCAAGTCATCCTGAGAGGATAACTTGCTCTTTGGAAAGACCAAATTATTACTTTGATTAACT
Source organism: Haliaeetus leucocephalus (assembly GCF_000737465.1). Classification (NCBI taxonomy): domain Eukaryota; kingdom Metazoa; phylum Chordata; class Aves; order Accipitriformes; family Accipitridae; genus Haliaeetus; species Haliaeetus leucocephalus. Next base: position 2,257,911 of record NW_010972875.1, on the reverse strand, counting down.
CTTCCTTTCAGCTGCCAAGAGAGGATAGTTGATTCTTATTTGAAAAGCTGGGAGATGTTGCCCTATCCTAAGGCATTTTCATATGTCACAGTAATATCCAACAGATGGAAAGGGAAGAAATAGAGAAATAAAGTACTGAGACTAAATTCCTGATTAACAAGTCCATAATTAAACTACCACTGTCTTCCTTTGGGGTTATAATTTTTAATATGCTATTAAAAATATATTCTAGCTACTCATAAAAATATTTGGTATATTCATGAATATTTTCAATCAGGCTTTACACTAAGCATCTGTTTCTGAGACACGTTGCTCAGAAGTTATTTAATATTGCTAAAGAAAGAAAAAAAATCCCTTTTTAGATGGAAAATTATATTCAAAACAATTTTAAACCCTCTTTTCTCATGAACTATTACATAAAAAACAGGTTTTCTACATACTTCAGTTTTCACAACACACTATATCTGTTTATGTCTGCTGTAATGACTGACATAATTTTAGATAACGTGTATAAGATCCATGACAGACCACCCCGAAGTGTCATTCACTATAAGCAACAAAATCTTGTGGGCCACTAAATGGTAGGACCACATGCATCATACCACAGACACTTGCACACTGCCAGTGAAAGCCAGTACAGACCGAGGATGAAGCTTTAAAGACAGGGGCGGGGGGGGGAGACAGGGGGACGGACGGGACGGGACACAACAAAATTAACTGATTTAAGTCCATACTTAAGAACTGACATATGAAGTCTTCTCTTGAAAAAAATCATGCTCAACAGCTTTAAAAATACAGTGTTGTATTTAGTTTTCTCAATATGGATTTGTGTGCCCAATTTTTAGGGTTCGAAGTTTTAGCTATTGGCCTTTGGGCTGTGGGAAATGCAGTTCTTGACTACTTGAGGGAAGCCATTCTCGGCATTCTGTTCAAGACGTCTGTATTTTTCTTCTCAGTTTGCTATAATATTTTTCCTCACTTTTCAAACTGTATAAATGCCTACTATAAAACAGATGGCTGCACTTCAGTGGTGGATGAAGTGCTGCCTTATATATCTAATTTGTAACCTTAAATGAACAGAAGCTATTTTTTAAATTGCTGATTTTCATGAAAGCAGCCCAAATCAGTTCACTAACAGACTTTACATAATGGTACCATGGCTTGAACTAAAATGGAAAGTCCTTAGTTTTTAAAAAAAACCTAAATGGTGTACCATTCATATAGCCTTCTGTTGTATCGAGGGTTGGAACTATTTGTATGATCTGTCCTAAACTTTTGGCCTGATTTTTAGTGGCTATGCTTCTACCTTTTTCAGAAAGAAAGCCCACAAATTGTCCCATTGTTGATGTGAAAAATTGCATTATTACACAAATTGTTTAACAGCATAATGCCTGCAGAGAAGTTACTGAAGCATCTCCTACTTTCTAAGAGTTGTTGTTCAAACTAGTCATGGCTCATGTAGTACTGAAAAATCATGGGAGAGAAAAAGGTTAATTTTCTTTAACCTACATGTCTATTTTTTGATAGCTCAAGTTGTTTAGCTCAGGTTCTGGGCAGGGTGAAGGAGATTGCAACACTGTGAGGCTGCAGGTTGATGACAGAGCACCTGCAGTTTTAGGATTCCTTACACAACAAAATGATGTAAAACTCTGATCTAATATAACCATATGCTGCTGTTTCAAACACCTCCAAAAATACCAACAGATTAACTGTATACTGGTGGTCTTTTTGCTGGATGGGGGTTTGCTTATTACACTGCTATAAGCACAAATGATGTAAAAAGTTGAGGTGGTAAGAGTGTCGTACACTCTTGATGATTAGAAATGCAACATATGTTTGTCTGACATGGGTCAAATTTATGCTATGACAGCACACGAATCTTGTGTCAAAGACTACAGAATTGCAGCTTGAACACTTCTGTATTTGTCTGTGCTGCTTAAGTAATGAGTAAATGATTAGTTGGCAAATTTTTCTATTTAAAAGTTTAGCTGGATTCTGGAACTCTTACTTGCTTACTTGCAGATCAGAATGCAAATGAGATATGAACATGGTAAATTAATAACTTTTGTGTTCTGGTAAAAAATACTGACTACTGGGATTGACAGAAGCATTGTGCATTCTTATTCTGTGGACATCCCACTCTTCCCTCAGCAAGCTGTGTTTTTCTTGTAACTTTCTTGTGTTCATAATCAAACAGCTTATAATTTACACTGTAGTTTATATGTGTATGTGTGCATACACAGTACTATATATGTGTATATATATACATATATATGTATGTTGCTCCTATGTTCTTTTCTCCCTCTTAGAAGAAAGAGGTATTTTTTTAATATACCTATTGCTGGTTAAAAAAAACATTCATTAAGGAGAGCTAGAAAATTCTAGTAAAGATAGTTAAGAAGAGTCAAGTAAGGAAAAATAAATATGCCTTCAGAATGGCAGATCCTGGGTCATGTGGGTATGTCAACAAGGAATCAATTTTAAAGTATGGGGTTACACAAGCTGATGGCAAAAAATGGATCAAAAGAACTCCTGAGATATACTCCTAATGAATTCAAACTTAGATGCATACAGCCAGAGTTAGGTGGAACTGAAGAAACCTATGTTTTAAAGGCTTGTTCAGTTCCCTGTGTTCTTGCTTGCTTTCTCATCCCATCTAAACTTAAGGGCTAATGTGTATGCTTTGGTTTGAGGAAGAGAAAGAAATTTGCCTATTTGACCTAAAATTCACCAGTATTTTGCATGAGGGTTTAGTCAAAGTGGATACTAATTTAAGTTTTTGGAGTGTGCTAAAACTTCTGTAGATTTTTAGATTCTGCAAAGGCTACTGCCTTCTTGCTGTAAAGCCTTAACAATGGCCTCAGGGAGTCTATTTGGGTGAAAAATAGATAAGGGGAAACATTTCTATTAGCAGATTAAAAAAAAACCCCAAACACAAAAAATTTTGGACATGCTTACAGTCTTTCCTCTTGTTTCTTCTGTTGAATGGTAGAACAGGGAAATTTCCAACAGCCCCAGGGAAGTATTATAACTAGGTAATAGCTATACTGTGGAAGACAGAAAAGCAGGTGTTTGCAGTGCCCTGAGAAGTCAGTGTTTTTATATGATTTAAAAAAAAAAAGAAAATATGTTATAGCTCATTGCTTCATTTACCCCCGAGGAAAGAGTATGTCTATTATTGTAGTTACAGACAAAGGTTGCAAAAGATGGTTGCCACAGAACACTTGTCACTTTAATAACTTCCTAATTCTTTGTACTCTGAAGAAAACAGTGTTCCTTTATAAATAACAACTTGGGTTAGGTTTAGCATTGCTTTTAACAGTGTATCTCAAAATTACCTGAGATTTCTAAAATCTCTACAGAGTAGTGTCTTCAGAAGGGTTAGACTGAAATCTTGGGAAGTGAAGATTAGTCTTAAATGTTTTCTATTGTATCATCCTGATAGGTTTCTGTCTGCTGATCATAATAAAGCATGGAGTGAAAATGAAAGGATTATCTTGTTTCAACATGGATTATTGGATGTGTTCTTCAAGTTCTCATTCTTTGTGTTTCCTACCCAGTAGGACCTCTGTACAGAGAAAGAAAGGATTTCAAAGGCTGATTTACCAACATGTAAATGAGGTTTTTTTTTTTTTAGTTACAATACCTGATGTTCCTAAGGCATTTCTAAATGATACAGCTTAGTATGTCACACAATTAACTTTTATGAAACCTTTTTCCAGGAAATAGCTAAAATGGTCCTATGAATTGTCATCATTCCTTGCATGTTGGACTGCTCCAAATTTCTTCTTATCTAATTGCTCATCTGTTATAAGATTCTTCTTGGCAGGGGATTAAGTACATTCACTATTAATTGACTATGCTAATGTAAATAATATCAGAAGATAGAGCTGATATGCATGCCTTTTAAAAGTCAAGATCTAATAATAATTAAGTTTAAGAAAGATAATTCTACTTTGACAAATATTAGCTTTTTACTGTTATGTGAGCTCTTCAGTATGATGGAAAATAACACACTACTGATATAGGGATAATTCCGTTACCAAGATTAAAATTGACTTATTGAGCTGTTCTAATATTCTATAAGCAGCAATTTTGGTCAGTGTCCAAGAAGGTATATTGGTAAAGGAAAGATTTTTTGTCTCCTCATGTGGCCATTCTTATGGTCTTTAAGTAGATGAAAGGCTCAATGAAACATTAGAATAGAAAATTAACTGTTTTCAAATCACTAGGGAAAACACAGAAAGAAAATGTTCAGAAAGCTGAGGTTCTTTTGGCTGAATGAAGCAAGGAATTTAGATACATACATGGGGTTGAGGGTTCTCTGAAATCACAACAAAACATGATATTAAATCCTGAACTCCAAGAGATATTATAAAGAATAATTAGACCAGACTTCAAGAGTACTTGTGTTACTCTTGGAAGTACAAAATAAATACAGTACAGTCTTCCTATGGAAACCACACCAATGCAGATGCTTCATAGAGGGAACAGTTACCTTGGAAGTCTAGTTTTTGATCTGTCATATCATAGCTCTATCACATTGCAGAAACTTAGGCTGGTAGTTTGTATTAAGGTAATATTGAAGGTTCACAGAGATAGAAAAATCTTCTGGATTTTTTTTTGTTTACAACAAGAAAGCTAATGTGTGTGTGTGTGTGTAGGTGAGGGTGAAGGGAGGAGGAATTCCAGTGTCCTTTGGGGCTGAGGAAGAGAAAGAGGTGGAAGAAGGCTTATATGTTAAGTCAAGCCTGTACAGGCAGAATGTTTTACACCTGCTTTTTATTTGGATATGAAGTGTGTGTTACTCTTTGCAAACATGCCCTGTATGTGTTTTCTCCCAAAGCTGGTTGAACCATCTGGCCTACAGGGAGACAAAAATGTTTCCTAATAAAAATCTAATACAACATTTCTATAAATAATTCATGACTAAATGACAGATTTCATAATTTTACCACAATGCTTGAGGTTATTATTTAAATATAAGAACTTGTAGACTTGCACTTATATCAAGTTGAACAGTTTCAGAAGCCATTTTGGCAAGCAAAGTATCCTTAGTGTTTAGTGTCCAGCCAGAAAAATAGGTGACTAGTAGTTAAGCACAAGTTTTAGATTTTTGAGAATGTGTCCTCTGTTTTTAAGAAGTAATATTCAGCCTAGAGACTATTTTAAGGGAACTATGGGAAATCGATTTGAAAATTTGGAAGTTCTGTTGTTACTAACGCAACACTAATTTTGCTGGTGGTGTTTTCTAAAGATTTTCTGTCTTTCACAGAAGTCTGTCTATAAGGTTTTCTCCCTTCTATGTGTAAGTATTATTCTGCAGTGTCTGAAATAAGAAAGCTGCCAGTTATCCCTAGATATAGGCTGAAAACTGTGTTTGAAAGTGAAATTATTTTTTTGGGTTTTTTTCTTCTTTTTTTCCTCAAACGCCTTACAGGTCATGGCAAATTTGCTTTTTACAGACTAGCCAATATAGACTATGCTAACCTTACCAAGGCTTTGAATGCATGAGGGTTATTTGAATATGATTCATAGCACCTTTCTTTCCTTTTTCTCTCAAGCTGATGCAGGAAGCAAAGGCAAGTAGTAGGAACAGGAATATAGATGCAGCCAGAGACAAACAAAGAAGAGACAGAGGGGGGAAATTCTACTTGCTGTGATTATTTTGTAGTCTCACAATAGCAGAGATGGAATTTAGACTTTAAACCTTTTTTTTTTTTTTTTCACTTGAAAGGATTATTGGTGTAGTATTTTCTTTTTAAAGTATTGGAAAGTTTCTGTGTGTGTATAACTGTGTGAAAAAGATTGCACTGAATTTTTCTTTTAGGTATCATACATTTATCATTACTTCCTAACGGATCATTCCTTTCAAATGAGTCGTGCTTGTTACATAGCAGTGCCAAAGCCAGCAGTGGCCAAGTCTCAAAAGTATATTTCACCTTTATATCTCTGATCTTTTTATGCAACAGTAAAAGAGTCTGAAAGGATGTAAAACTGCACCAAATAAAAAATGGGTCTTCCACTGATTATCATGATTTGATAATCAAGGAACTGGTTACCTGAAGTCGAGTGGCACATGATGTGTCATAGGGCAATTTCAATTATTCATGCTATTGTGAGATGCATATTACCATGTCTACTGCTGCTGCTTGTACAGTGTCAAATCTTTGCTCCTGACTTGAGGTTATACTTTGGTTCTTGGAAGTAACTTTGAAGATGAAAGTCAAGTCATAGCATACAAAACTAAAATAACATGTAACTAGGGGGGTATGTTCATTTTAAGAAAAATACAACAAGCTTTGAGGTGCTGCTGGAGGACACTGTTTGAAATGACAGCTCATCACACCAGGGTGTCTCAGAAACCCATGCACAGTGAGCCAGTGAACAGGATCATTTACTCAGATTGTGCTGTAGCCCAGTACTTAAAACAGAGCATGATGATGTGTGGGTGGGTGTCTCAACTCTTGCATCCCCAACACCATGGTCTGTGAGCTGTGCAGGTCATCTGAGTAGTCAATCTGTGTTTGTAATAACTCCACACTCTATCCTCAACAGCCAAAATGCTGATCCTGGAAAAGCTTAGAAGCAGGCATAAATTGACAGATAACAAATTAGGTGAGACCATTTAAATCCATAAGGGTAAAGCCCGGTTTGAACTTAGTATTTATTAGGGAACCTAGGAGCCTGATCCATTTCAGGACAAGGTGTAGATGTCTACCCACCCCTCAGCAGTCTTATCCTCCTTTCCTTTCACTGTTTCTGTTAAAATATGGTGTCGGAAGAAGGGAGCCAAAATATATTTTGACAAGTCTCCCAGTCCAGGTAAGCAGGGGACAATGACTGAAAATCAGGATATGCAGAAAACCTTCTGCTCCTTCAAGTTTTACTTATCTGTCTGTTCTCATATAATAACATTACAGCAGGTGTATTGAGTTTGAATGCTTCTCAAAGTTAAAGAAGTTGTCACTGCCTTGTGCATTCTTCCTTCTCTGTTCCATTTAATCTGATTTCTTGCTCTTATCCTCTCTTTAACAGCCCAGTCTCTTAACTTTCTAGTGAATACTCCTTCAGGCTCCCTTGCTTCCTTCCTTTTGTTTGCTTTTCTTCTCCTGCTGGGATGTATTTTATTTCTGGCTTTTGTAACAGTCTTAGTTGTCTGTGCCAAGAGTTTAAAATACTAAATTTGATTAAATTCAAAATACGCTTTTTAAGCTGTTTGGAAAACAGATTGTCTTTTGTGCACAGCTGTCATCCATGTTTGGTGCTTCTAAATGCTACAGACCAACATATAATAATAGTGAATATTACACAACAGATAACATGAGATTTTAGGATATGTTTTTCTGGGTTAGTTTTAAATGTAGGGGGGTTTAGTTGTCATAATCTGGAAAATATTAAAAGAAGCAGGGTTGTATGAAGACAACTCACTGTAGTAAAAATCAAATATGTCTTAGTTCTTCAGGCAAATCAGAATGCCAGATAACAACTCAAAGTTTCCTCAAAGATCTAGACAAAAGAACAAAGTCAGTCTCCATACAATTACAGTAATGAAGAAAAAGAAAAATACCAAATCTTGCTACCTTTGAAGAAAAGCCCAGTAAAAATACTTGGCAATTAAAAGTTCCTTTGTGAGAAGAGAAATATTATAATTCAGTAGGAAAATAGTATTTTGTAATCAAGAGGGTCAGGTAAGTCTAGATGCCTATAAGGCTGATTAGACTATGACCTTGCAATTTAGACTAGGTGATGGTAGGCATGTACTTGCATTGATCACAAACTAGGGATAGCAGTTCTCAAGCTTTAGTTTTTAAGAACAACTGCAGGAGTCCTGTTTGCCTCTTTAAATTTGGAGAAAACTAGAAAAGTAGAAAGCAGCTTGGAAGAGAACTGGTTTTGATTTTTGTTTGACATGCGAAGAGGTATTGGTACTAAAAGATAAAAAAAACCAAAATTATTGCTGTGGGGAAGAAAATAGCTGATTTTTTGTTCTTAGTTTGACTGCTGTAATACCTTTTTTAGTAATTTCTTTGATCATCTTGCCCTGATTATTGCATGCAACATCAAATGAAACTTGTCAAAACAGAGAATTGGTCCTTTACTGTGAGCAAACAGGCACACTGTCAGTGCAGCTTGGACAGGGAAACCCAGGGCCATCTTGTAGCAAGGACAGCAGGAGCAGATCTGAAGCTAGATCTTTTGGTATTTTGAGGTTGATGAAGGAAATTATTTAAGGAAATTATGAATACAGGTCCATCTCAGGATCTCATCAAACCTGTGCTTGGTCTTTTAAAAGTTGCTCTTTCACCCTGAAATATTGTTTACCTGCTTAAAAAAAAAAAAAAAAAAAAAAAAAATTTTTTTCCCAAAGGCTTTTTTTTTTTTTTTTTTAAATTTCAGTGAAGATCAGTAAGACAGGGGTGTCAGGAAATAAACACCTATAGAGAAAAGATCAGGGCTTCTAGAAGTCTTCTGGTTGGAATGGAAAATATTAAAAAAAACCCCAACAAACAACCTGGAAAGAAAAGGCTAGTGATTTGCACTTGATATTAGGAATAACCACAGCCACATACAGGAATATAATTTGGCTTTTGTATTTTCCACGTACAATATAAAAACTTATTTTTAGATATGTTAGGCAGTGGTGAAAAAAAAACCCATCCCAAATGATTCAAATGATGCAAATCCAGTGAGCAATAACCACTGAAAACTGCACTTTTACCTTTTGCTGAGAACAGCTTATCTCTCCTCTCAGTTTATGAAGGGGGTTTAGTAATTTAAGAACTTTTAAGGGTTAGTCTTTCAGTGAATATTATCAGGAAAAAAGAGAGGGATATCCATACATAGCACTCATGTATTTCTCTCATCTTTATTAGTACTACCATGTTCTTCCACTGTGATCTGTTTCATCCTTATGATGTGTTGAAACTACTGTTAGGAGTGTTTGATTTCAGAGCAGCTGAAATCAATACTGAGCATATAGAAGATGCAATTGTGTGAGACTTCTGGGAAAGTGAAGCTTTTCTGGATATTAATAGAAGGGAAGCGCTTTAGTACTGCACAGTAGCTGGTAATTACATTTTAAACAGTTGTGATTTTCTCTGTTTGAATCTGAGCTTTTCTTTGGCATAAGGCCTCTTGGCCATCACGATCATTCCTACCCTAGTATAGAAATGATTAATTGACTTAAATTTGGAGGAGCATTTGGAATAATTTTCTACAAATTATGCCAACATCTGGAAGGATTTTACTAGATGGAGCTGGTTTGTGAACTTGGTCATCTTTCTCAACTTGTATGTTATGGACTGCTGGCCATCATAGGCTCTTGGAAATTATCATGTTTGGCACATTGCTGTCCGTTGAAGGAAGGTTATAAACCAATAGAAAAGGGGAGTAATAAGAGCATGGTCTTGTAAAACCCAGCTTTTTTCTGGTACCAAGTGAAAATTATTGGAACATACATTAACTTTCAAAATCATTGTTCAGCTAAGGCAGAGTAACAGTAGATTGGACATCCTCCAGATCCTTTTAAGCTTTTTTTTTCCCTTCATGATTTTACACAAAAAAAAAAAAAAAAAATTACTAAGTCTCATAGTCTTTAAAAGTGATTTGGTAGTGAAGAGAAGAGACTTTTACCCTATAAAAGCTCCAAGTAGCTGAGGAAGTCCACATACCTGGCACTCCACACATTTGTTAAATGCATAGTATTTTTTTAAGTTCTTAGGATTGGTATGATAGTTTTCATAATTTTTCTTTCAAACTGACCAGTAAATCCTTTTGTCTTAATCTTTGGAAAGAATTTATACTTAAATCACCTATGGTTGGGGAAAATTTTAGTCATCAATTCCATCTATTGCAGAATAGACAAAAATGGCAAAAATAGTGTCAAAAAGCTTATCACACAAAAGAACCAGTAATTGGCAGCTTATCAGTTCAGACAGATATGAACTGGTATGTTAACATGTGAGCTGGTACATTAATGTGGTGGCAGGTCACATGTTAGAGGATGTAAATCAACTTCTCCCAAATTAATTCATGTGATTAACAGAGTATTCACAGGAAAGCAGTACTGTTTTTCTCTAGATAGAGAAGAATGCTCCATGTGTTTAACAGAAGGGGGTTTTTGATCATATAGAAGATGGCAGAAAATTGTCTCTTACAATTTGATAAGAAAAATATTTCACAGTCAGAAGTTAACGAGCAACAGTGTGTTAGAAATAGGTATGTTCTGTGGAAACAACAGTCTAATTTTATCATAAATGGATAATGAATAAAATGGTTTTGATATCTCATCTAAAACAGCCATGTATAAAATTTAGACAAATTTCATCTGTTTTGGGAAAATGAGAGGTTGATTTGCATTTTTTTAGCAACTACGTTCTCTAGTAACCCAAATACCTTTCAAGCTCTTGCATGGTGAATGATGAACTGCTACCTATTTCTTCTGCAGAAATGAGTGTGGTGGTTTTTCATTGCTTATCACATTATTCTAGTGCTGAATAGAATTTATGCTGACAAATTTGTTTCCTGGTTTTAGAGATGTCTGACACTTTTTCCCTTGATTCATCAAAATAAACATAATTCAGTTATAATTCAGCAATAAAACAGTGTTATAAAAAGTATTCTAACTGAAATAACATGGTAAGTTACCTCAGGTTTCAAGTATCTCATCCTCCTTTCCATCCTGTTTGGTAGTTTAAAAATGTTGTATGTTCTGGGTTTGGTTACTTTTTGATTACTTTTGGGTTTTTTTAGTTTTTTGGCTGCAATTCTCATGTCTTGAGTCACTACAGGTGGCAAATTAGGGAAATTCTTCTTAAGCTGGGTGTGTTTCTGATGAAATCTCTAATGATATTTGGAATGTGAGAGTATCAGCTTCATTAAGTTATCTGGTTAAGGACTATGGAGTATAAAAGGAATAACAAGTAACCAGGGAAGCGATAAATGTACAGATACAGAAATCTAACAAACAGATGATAATGGAGGAAATAACAAGTACCAAAACTTTTCAGCTACTATTGATAAGGCATTAAAGAAAGTATTGAGATACTGGTGTTTTGTAAGACTGAATTTTACAAGATCAGTCCTTCATGTCAAAGACTGGTACCGGAATCCTGAAAACCTCAGTATATCCAAGCAACTCACAAGGAAAATCTTAAGGGTATAAATCAGGACCAAAAGAAATGAAGGGGCAAAACAGAAGCATGCAACAGAACGGCACAGGTCAGCGACAACATCAAATGCATGCCCACTGATGCATCCCAAAGGATTACATGTTCTCCATGGTGGTAAACATGGTTAAACTGGATGAACCAGGGACTTGTGGTAATATGGAATATTTCAAGTAAATAATACATCTTACAAGGGTGCTATTTTTTTCACCTGACAACCACAGCTGTAAATGGTGGAGCAAGGAAGTATTGTTTGTCTATGTGGATGCTTGTCTGTTGTTTGCTGTGAGGGTGACTGAGCACTGGCACAAGTTGCCCAGGGAGGTTGTGGAGTCCTTGGAGATATTCAAAAGCCATCTGGACATCGTCCTGGACAACTAGATGTAGGCAGCCCTGCTTGAGCAGGAGGTTTAGACCAGATGATCTTCAATGGTCTCTTCCACCCTCAGCCATTCACTGACAATTCCGTGGTCTTTTAAATGCACTTGTGTTGAAACAACAGTTGCCAATAACTTTGGCAAACAGCATTGTCTCTAGCTTAAGAACATGCAGAGTCTGAAGCATTGCTGTGTGAATATTGACAGCAAATGCCATGTTTGATCCTAACCAAATTCTGTACTGCCTTCTTGCTAGTTATCCAGGCACATTTCAAATGTCTTGCTTGTTCTTCTTTCTTAGGGGAAAAATTAGGGTTTTATTTAAATTTATGTTATGTTGTTGTTGGTTTATATTTATACTGGCTGTGGCACATACTATGCTTAAAGGCGAGCCCAAAGGAATGTGCCTTTTCTTTTGCTATGGAAAATAGTGAGGTTTTTGAACAACTTTGCTCTAAAGATAGTGGCTGTAGTTTCTTATTCTTTTTCTCATTCCCTTGAAGCCCTCTTTTCCTTCCTCCCACTTGTAGGGACATTTCCCTCCAGAAACAAGCTTTATGCTGACAGTTACTAGAGGGGTTACTGTTGAACCCTAACATGTTGCTTTAATTTTAATTTGCCACCCCTATTGAATTTGGTCTAATTAAAGTAGGACAGTAAAGTGCTCTGTACTTGGCACTAGTGAGGCTGCACCTCGAATATACTGTGTTCAGTTTTGGGCCCCTCACTACAAGAAAGACATTGAGGTGATGGAGCATGTCCAAAGAAGGGCAACGAAGCTAGTGAAGGGTTTAGAGAACCAGTCTTCTGAGGAGCAGCTGGGGGAACTGGGGTTTAGTCTGGAGAAGAGGAGGCTGAGGGGAGACCTTATTGCTCTCTACAACTACCTGAAGGGGGTTGTAGCGAGGTAGGTATTGGTCACTTCTCCCAAGTGACAGGATGAGAAGCAATGGCCTCAAGTTACACCAAGGGAGGTTTAAATTGGGGATTAGGAAAAATTTCTTCATGAAAAGGGTTGTCAAACATTGGACCAGGGGGCCCAGGGAAGTGGTGGAGTCCCCATCCCTGGAGATATTTAAAAGACATGTAGGTGTGGCGCTTAGGGACATGGTTTAGTGATGAACTTGGCAGTGTTACATTTATGGTTGAACTTGGTGATCTTAAAGGTCTTTTCCAACCTAAATGATTCTATGATTCTATGAAAAAAAGAGAAATTAATCTGCAGCAAAAATAAATATTATAAATTCAATATAAATACATTAAATATTAACTTTTTAAAGTATTGTTAATTTTGTATCTTCGTAGTTAATAACGTGATATACGAAATTTCTAGATACTGGAAGGAGCAATATTTTATATTAGTATTAAGAATATACAAAAAAGAAAGAATTCTTTTCAAAACTATTTTCTTTGCATTAGATAGTTTTTCCAGATGTGTCAAATTAAACTCCACTCTTTTCAAAAGACCTTTTCTTACAGTTGTAATGCTCAAGTAGCTAATAAACAAAAATTCCTCTTTTTAACATGCAATTCATAATTTAGAAAGCTTTTTGCACAGGTTTTTCTTAACCTTTGAGCATTAATATATGAAAATGAAATTGAAGAGCTTTTCCAAAGTTAATTTTATAAATATCAGCTAGCTTCTATCCACATACAAGCCCCTATAGTTAGACAATCTCAAATTTAGGAAATTAAATGAAATCGTGAAATTAAATGGGTTTTGCTGTATCAAAATATTGCTTATGCAAGTTTTCTAATGCATAGTACCTTGGTAAGATTATGAACATATATGTTCTTTTTCTCTCTATAAATGGGTATCTCGTAGTCTTGTCAAGAAAACTTGTACTATGGTGGCTCTTCATACCAAGTGAATGTTCAAAACATTATTAAGGCTTGTTCCTAGAGCTGCTGACAATGAAATCGGTAGGCACCATAAACAGCAAATGTTGTTTGCAGGCTGTGGATCTAGGCTAGTTAGTGACTGGAAGAAACTACTCAAGAACAAGAAATATCTTGGTGTGTGTCAATCTGAGAGCAGCAGTTATGTGTCCTCCTCTCCTGCAGAATGAAAAAAGACAAACCAGGCAGCCAAAGGCTATATTAACATGAGGGAAAGCCAGAGGTAAAAATAACGTACCTTGTTAAGAAGTAGGGCATGCTATCTTCAACTTAGTGCTGTGTTGGCATGGTTACGTAGCTTCTGGGTTAGAGCTGACTTGTATCGGATGGGCTCAAGGACTGGACAGAAAGGATATAAGTCTTTCTACAAGTCTCCCTGTGGACATGTCCTGTATCATTCATCTGTCACTGAGGTTTAAGAATGGGAGATCTTGACAATATTCAACAGACAACTGAATAGTCATTATGGCTGCTGGGGACATAGTTGCTTTTCCTAATCTCAGTCCTATACAGTCCCATTTGTATATTTTATTGAAATAATTAATCTGTAGCTTGCTTGGATTTGTGCTAGACCTCCTTGTTTACTTTCAAAAAAAAAAGGTGGAGGGAAGCTATAAGAAGAGACTTGGAAGGAAACAAATTATAAATCCAAGTGTCATGGATTAGCATTTGCTGAAATTCTAATTTACATTATAACAAAGTGTTTAAGAAATAAAACCTACACTCTCCATTGTCATTCACTTATCTGTATCGTCCAGTTCTCCCAGTTCCTACTGTTACGAGTTGTGGCAAACAGGAATGATTTTCTATTTGGAGGGCAGTGGTATCCTAGGTTGCTTGCTTTTTCTAAACAGTGTGATTTAGGAGTGTATATCCTATTTACCATAATAACTTGAAACATGTAGGGGCAGATTAATCAGAAATAGTCTAATTTCTCAGGGACTCATGCACAAGCTCTGAGTTCAGGGCTTGGATAGCTGGTAGTAGAAGCCCATTCAGAATGAGGTTTGGGTTTTTTTTTGCCTCACTGCTGCAAAGAAGTTTCTCGTCAGAACTCCTGAAATAACTTTAACTCTCAAAGTGTCAATGGCTTTACTGTGCTCATTACAAAAGCACTTTAACTCTCTGTCAAACTACCTGCATTGTTCTGTGAAGGCAGACAGGTATTGATTTGCACATTTGGTGATTCTTCTGAGCTACATGGTATGTAAGGAGTGCTGTATGTTGCTATGGTCTCTCTTATTTTCTTTGATTAAAACATGATGCTGGTTGAGCGAATCTTTTAACATTTATTCTGTTCTCTTGCGTTTCTTCCTTGTGATGAATCGGCTATGGGATTCTTTTTCTCACAGCTGCTGGTTTCTGTAAAATCATTGACATACATGGCAGTAAGCCAGGCAGTGGTTCCTTTTTGTTACTTTTCTAGCTCTTTTGTTAGTAAGTCCCAAAGCAAATGTTGTCTTTGAGGTAGGCTGAGCCGTACCTGTTTCCATTGGCTATATTTGCAGCTATTGTAAGGATAGCAACATGACATTGAGCTTCCTTTGTACGTATTTTTCAGTAATTTGCAATTGCACCTTGCTGAGAGATTCCTCCTATAGGAGACCATATGTTACCTTCCTGACATATAAGGATTTGCCCCAACCATTTCTTTCTGTAAACACAGTGCAAAAATTAGAAAACAATACCCTCATCTGATTTACACCTTCGTAAGTCCATATCCTAACTGATGAAGTTAGCAGGTTTCACTTAATGGGATTAACACAGGTAACTGAGATCAGAGTATTGTAGAGGGGGTACTGAGCAAGTTCACCGTTCTTAGAAGAGATACAAGCTAAAATCCAGTAATTGACCCCATAACTCAGATGACTTCCTTGATAGGTTAGATTTTATGTAAATGGTGGTGAAATTTGAATTAAATTCTTACCTTAATTTAGTTCAGTAGATACTTGCAGTATTGTCTTATTCTAACTTAAATTATGTATGTGTAACACAAACACCCTCACATCAGAACATGCAGAAGTAAAATGATGAAGTAGCCTTTGCCGCAGCACATTTAGAAGTTCATTTCTCTCGTTGTTTTCTCTTTCAGTTTATAATTGTTGTATTTACACTTTTTAAAAGGACAGTCTCTTTATTATTGACAGACCCATTGCTATTCCTTAATCTCCAGATAAAGATTCTTTTCCAAGTTCGTAGTAGGTATAGGATGAGGGTCTTGGGTCTCAGTTCCGCAAAGTCTTGCATGTATTTAAGTTCTTGAACTGTTCGCATTAAAATATTGGAATGAGTAAAGTTACTTCCCTGAGCGTACCTACAGAGATTGTAGTGTAATCTGCAATCACATTTAGCTATGTGGAAATTTATAGAACAGTGCATTAATAGTGCTGTAATTATAATCTGTAATTATTATGAAATTATATGTAGCTGTACTAGTCTACCTCAGCTGCTACCCTATAACCTGAGTTTTTAATATGAGAGCAGAAGGCCTCCACTACTGGCAGTCATTAGTATTTCTACAAAAGCAGTTCATGGGGCAAGAGAAAAATTAATCCTACTGATTACCAAACTGATTAGAAGGTCTAATCATCCTTCAAGTGTATCAGTGAACAATAAAATGAAATAATTAGTGTCAGGGGGTGGCCTGCTTCTGAGCAGCCATAATTTACAAAATGTCAGCCTTTGAAGTTCCTCAGAACTTTTATTATGAGAGTTTTGTCCTTGCTTACAGTACTTGCTCTTTCTGTCTCTCCTGGATGAAAACGCAAGAAACAGATACCTTATAGCTGAGTTCGGTGTAATTAAAATTCTTCCATCTTAGCACATTATCTTTGTGTCTTTGCTGAAAGATGGTCGTGACTAGTCACAGTGGTATGTACCACAGCTCTTCACAGAGCAAAAAGCTTCTCATACAATGAATGAACTGTTTTTCTAAATGCCAGCTTTTGATGAGCAACCTAGGTTGGCAATTGCTGTCTGTTCAAACTCTCACATCAATCAGGTCTCAAGCAGTTAATTTAACCAAAAGTAGAATATGTTGCCCAAATGAGCCAAAGCTATTTCTAGAAGTAAAAGTAGCAACACTAAGCACTGAGTGTACAATGAATTACCTTGTATTACTTGATGGATTATGATTATAGACTTCATCCAGCAGCTTAACAGCAGCTGCTAGCAGTGTGGTCCCATGGATTTTTCCCACAGTTCAACTATAATAAAAGTGGCAGTATAAGAAATATATAATTAGGACTCGAGAAGTATCCCCTCAATTTCACCCCACTGTTTTACATCTATTTTTGTTTATGTTTTAAGATTTATTCCTTTACCATTAGTTATCCAACTTCTCTTTTTCTCCTCTCAGGGTCACGTGCATTGTGAGGCACCAGAAAGACTTTGATGCCCCTGACTGCTCATCAGGCTGAGAAACATGCCAATTTACTGGCCTTTTTTATGTCAGATATGAGCTCTGATAGTTGGTAGTAATGGCATACAGCCATGCACAAGTCACAGTAATGTTTTTTGGCAGGTTCTCCGAATTGTTTGTTTTTCTTAAGTTTTATTCTTGTCACTATGGCCTAAGGCACTGTGAGCAGAGTGACAAAACAGGCAGTGCACCTCCATTAATGAGCTACCTGGGCTGTTCATACAGGAGAGCAATCAGCCTTCTCTTATTCCCCCAGGACATTAAATTAAGGTTGACAATGCATGCATAACTGCTGCAGAGGTCTGATGACTAGGCTTAGTGCACAGTCCCTTTAATTGCATCCATACCTGTAAGCTTATAAAATAGCCTGCTTGCACCTGCTGAAGACATAGCCAGACCAATTTGGAACCACACAGGTACAAAAGCAATGTTTAGTGTATTTCGCAGAACTTACGTATTTTGCAGAACATGAATACACAAACTGACACCAAGCTGAGCCAGTGCAGTTGATACACTAGGGGGAAGTGTATGCCATCCAGATGGACCTTGACAGGCTTGAGAAGTTGGGCCTACATGAAAAAATTATGGAGTTCAACAAGGCCGAGTGTGAGGTCCTGCACCTGGATTGGGGCAATTGCCAGTATCAATACAGACTGGGTGATGAATGGATTGAGAGCAGCCCTGCAGAGAAGGCCTGGGCGATGCTAGTGGAGGAAAAGCTGCACATGAACCGGCAATGTGTGCTCGCAGCACAGAAAGCCAACCATATCCTGGGCTGCATCAAAAGTGTGGCCAGCAGGTCAAGGGAGGTGATTCTGCCCCTCTACCCCGCTCTCATGAGACACCACCTGGAGTACTGTGTTCAGTTCTTGGGCCCACAGTACAAGACAGACATGGACTTGTTAGAGCAGGTCCGGAGGAAGGCCACGAAGGTGATCAGGGGGCTGGAATACCTCTCCTATAAAGGAAAGCTGAGAGAGTTGGGGTTTGTTCAGCCTGGAGAAGAGACCTTATTGCATCCTTTCAATATATAAAGGGGCTTATAAGAAAGATGGAGCAAGACTTTTTACCAGGGCCTGTAGTGGCAGGACAAGGGGCAACAGTTTTAAACTAAAAGATGGGAGATTTAGCCTGGATATAAGGAAGTAATTCTTTATGATGAGGGTGGTGAGACACTGGAACAGGTTGCCCAGAGAAGTTGTGGATGCCGCATCCCTGGAAGTGTTCAAGGCCAGGCTGGATGGGGCTTTGAGCAACCTGACCTGGTGGAAGATGTCCCTGCTCATGACAGGGGGGGGTTGGAGTAGACAATCTTTAAAGGTCCCTTCCAACCCAACCCGTTCTATAACCTTTTTCTCTACATTCAGAGAAAGTGTATTTTACCTGTTCTGTTACTGTCTTTGACTGGGCATCTTATATAGCTAGTGTTACTTAGCAACTTCTTTGCAGAGGCAGATTTAAGCATTCAGATCCATGAGACAAATTGAAGTGAAGACGAAGGCATCAGTAAGCTCAGGTGCTCAGGGAAATCATAGTCTTTTGTCTGCATTAAATTAGCGTTTTGAAGAACCTCATTGCATCAGGCTCTCTGCTTTCATGTAATAAGAAACCATTTGTTCTAAGGAGCACGTGGAGATAATACACCCTGGCAAGGGCAGTTGCAGCTGTGGTTGTTCTGCCAGAGCCTCCATGCAGCAGGTGCAGAGCTGCTGGAGGTAACTGGGTACAAGCCAGTCTAGGTCCAGGTGCAGTCCACCTGCATTCCCCAGTCCTGCACCTGAGTTAACAAGCTATGACTAGTTATAACTTGTTAGCTGTGAGTTACAAAGCTGAGCTGACATGATTAGATTGCATCCAGAACTCAGCTTCAGATCTTGTGCCATGATGTACTCTGTGAACTCTCCATTATCTCGGTGTTGCTCTCAGTTGGGCAGAGCACTACACTCTGCAAATGACTGAGGCCTCCATGTGAAGTTATTAATTTAAAAACCCCACCTTTGTATGGAGATTTCTGCACCAGTGGTGCATTTTAGTCTTTGAGAAACTTTATAGTTCATGTGCTGTATTCCCCTACTCTTTTGAAGGGTTAGTGTCTTTTAGATGGTATTACATCCTGATGCTGATGATATTGCAGGATCAGCTCAAGGGGTGCATTTTTCTTTAGGGATAGAAATGTTGGAAGTACCATTTCTCAACAAAATTCAAACTCTTGCCACAATTCCTATTCATGTGCCTAAAGATAGAGGTGTTCTCATCTAATCTTAGACTTCTGCCTACAAAACTTTCTTCATTGTTTTAGTTTTTCAGTTTTGTCTCTTACTGATATTGTTTAGTTGTGGGATTTGTAGCCTTTTTTTTTTTTTTTTTAAATTGTATTGGCTTTTTGTGGCAAGGTTTTGGTAGTGGGCGGGGGTTACAGGGGTGGCTTCTGTGAGAAGCTGCTAGAAGCTTCCCCTGTGTCCGACAAAGCCAGTGACAGCAGGCTCTAAGATGAACCTGCCACCAGCCAAGTCCAAGCCAATCAGCGATAGTGGTAGTGCCTCTGTGATAACATTTTTAAGAAGGAAAAAAAGTTGCTGAGACGCACAGAAACAGCAGCTGGAGAGAGGAGTGAGAACATGTAAGAGAAACAACCCTGTGGACACCAAGGTCTGTGAAGCAGGAGGGGGAGGAGGTGCTCCAGGCACCAGAGCAGAGATTCCCCTGCAGCCCGTGGGGAAGACGATGGTGAGGCAGGCTGTACCCCTGCAGACCATGGAGCTCCACAGTGGAGCAGATATCCACCTGCAGCCCGTGGAGGACCCCACACCGGAGCAGGTGGGTTCCCAAAGGAGGGTGTCAACCCGTGGGAAGCCCATGCTGGAGCAGGTTCCCGGCAGGACCTGCGGATCTGTGGAGAGAGGAGCCCACGGAGCAGGTTTTCTGGCAGGACTTGTGACCCCATGGGGGACCCACGCTGGAGCAGTGTGCTCCTGAAGGACTGCACCCCATGGAAGGGACCCACGCTGGAGCAGTTCCTGAAGAACTGCAGCCTGTGGGAAGGACCCACGTTGGAGAAGTTTATGGAGGACTGTCTCCCGTGGGAGGGACCCCACACTGGAGCAGGGGAAGAATGTGATGAGTCCTCCCCCTGAGGAAGATGAAGCAGGAGAGATAACGTGTGATGAAATGACCGTAAACCCCATTCCCCGTCCCCCTGTGCCGCTGGGGGGGGGGGTAGGTAGAGAATCTGGGAGTGAAGTTGTGCCTGGGAAGAAGGGAGGGGTGGAGGGAAGGTGTTTTGAGATTTGGTTTTATTTCTCATTACCCTCTTCTGGTTGATTGGTAATAAATTGAGTTAATTTTCCCCAAGTTGAGTCTGTTTTGCCCGTGACAGTAACTGGTGAGTGATCTCTCCTGTCCTTATCTTGACCCGTGAGCTCTTTATTATATTTTCTCTCCTCTGTCCAGCTGAGGAGGGGGGAGTGGTAGAATGGCTTTGGTGGGCACCTGGCATCCAGCCAGGGGCAACCCACCTCATTTATCTATATCAGAAATGTTTAAACCAGAAAGAGACACATCTATGCACATCTAACACATACAGAATGGTATCTAAAATAACTCATATATGAAAAACAGCTTTGCTGTAAGGAACTAAATTAGGCATAGTAAAAAATGATGTCACTGAATTAACTGAAGGGCTTTCATAAGATTTTCTGTTATTTTTTTCCCCCCTTATGTTTCATAAGCTATTAAATTCCAATATCACAGGTTTTTTTTTAAATGGCTAAATCTAGATATAGAAATTGTAATTTCTACCCCTGCTGTGGAATGTTTCTTTCCTTTGTAAGGAAACACAGAAAGAAAATTAACTCAATCTCTGTCTGCATGAGTCAGACTAGGTAGCTTCCCCTTTAACTATTTGCTTGTTGTAGCGCAGAAATGGAAGAACAAGAGTTACAACACCAGCAGCAATGTGTTACATTCAGAGGTCTCCAACTTTATCTCAAGTCAACTGTGTGTGTGTGAACCCCATGACAGAACAGTAAACCCCATCTCTTCTCTTCTCGTTTCTTGCCAGTCATGATGGCTGCTGTTACCTGTAGTGGGTGAGGGTAACAGGGCGTCTCAGACAGCACAAGCTGGCATCTGTTTACGCTGCTCCCCTCAGTCCTGATGGAAATGGATTACTTCATATTGTCAGTGGCATCTCTGGAGCTTCTTGGTAGACCAAAAGGGGACAAGAAGAGAGGGTATTCATCATGCTCTTTTGTGAAGGAATATTATCATGTGATTAGTTGAGGTCTTGGCTCCTAGACACATTCTGTTTTCTTTTAATATAGATGGGAAACTAATGTATTTTAAGAAGTGTGGTTGGTTGTTTATTAAAGCACTAGGAAGAATAGCAGCAACATAATTTAACAAATTGGATGAAAAGGATGGTCTGTTAAGGGTCTTTTGGGAAGTTGGAACACCTGTGGTGGTGGGGAAGCAATACAGTCTCAGTCTGTTTTGTTTTGGTGTTTTTTGTTGTTGTTGGTTTCCCCCCCTCTGGCAAGAAGTAGGTAGGGCCTGACTCTGAGAAATTGGTTTACAGTAGATGTGATGGTACAGTTCTGCAAATTTTACAGAAACGGGAGTCTGGGGCACATCAAGAGATGTTACGGTCACTCGTGGCATATTTAAATAAGCTTTCTGAAGAAAATCCACCTTTACCTGTGGAAGATGCTTTTTTGGGGGACTAAGCAGTTGAGTAGGGCAGTCTTAAAGTCATGTAAGAACCTACATCTTGGACACTGCCTAGTAAACGTTATAATAGCACAGCAAGCAGGTTCTGTTTTTTTGAATATGAGTGATAGGCATTGCTAGCAGTTGCCAAGTGTGACTTGCTGAGAGGTGATCAGAGGTGATCATCCACCAACAGCACACTTGGCTTTGTAAAGGTGCCAATGTAACAGCAGTTGCAAATATGATTGATCATCTGATCTTGATGTTTTCTGTTTATTTCATTTAAAATTATGTAGCAAGGAACCTCAGAGAGTTAAATAACAGACCTGCCCTAATTACAGCTGTAGTGCCTGTTTTTACACAGAAAACCTTAGGAGATTCACAGCTATTTGTGCAGGCTTCATCCTTTGACCTCCTTCAAAGATGTGCTGTTGCACATTTTCAAGTCTCTGAAGTAGACAAAGATCTCTGTTTAGTGGACAATCTGCTTACTTTACTGTCCCTCTGCAGAAAGTTTTTGCTTTGCTTTATTTACTTTGGTACTCCAGCACAAGGCCGTGGTGAATTTAAAAAAAAAAAAAAATTGATAAAATAAACTGTGTGTGTGTGTGTGTAAATAAAAAGTAGTAAACTCACCTGATAGACTTTTTGAAGCATGGGAGTGAAATGTAGATAGATTTTATATTGTCTGGTTATAACCTTATACTGTTACTATTACTATGTTTGCTTATTTTTAGCCTAGCTACACTGATTATATATTGGCAGAATCATTCACTACCTCTTGTGTGAAGTGTAATATTATCTTGAACCTAGGATTTACAATCTGACTTTGTACTTGGATAAGTATAGAGGAAGTGACAGTGTCTTGGGTATAACTTGCATGCTGAACACTTCTGGAAGCTTTTGTTATTAATCAGCCTTTTCCTTGTCTCAGCTTTCAATGAAGAATAATTTTAGCTGCACAGACCCACAGAATGACTCCTTGCAGCCATGGTTCTAGAAAGTAAAATTCAAACTTTATAGAACTGCTCTTGCTCACAGAATTGTACAGTGCATTAGTTTTGTTTTGCACTTATACCCATACACTGATGAAAGACCTGCAAGTTCTCTGTTGAAGAATCAAGCCTGTAGATCCATCTTCTTTGCTGATTATGATTAAAACCAGGGCTTCCCTAGTATAGGAATATCTAATTAATAATGATAATTTTCCCCCATTATTTTCATATGTATTCAAAAGTGACTGCATCTTATTTTCTTCTGTGGAAATTAGTCCAAGAGCAGTATTCAAAGTAGTTGACTTATTTTACATAGCATTATAGAACTGCTAGATCATGCTTCCTTAAGAATATTCTAGCTTCATAAAAAAAAACTACCTAAGTTACTTCTGTGTGTTTTATTTTCCTAAAATATCTTTGAATAATTACTTAATAGCACTTCCTCAAAAATTACTAGTGCTCAGGAGAAAATTGTTTCTGTAAATCAGAGTGAACTCTGAGATTTATGAATAATAAGGTAATCTGTTTTCTCTTCCCTTCTCACAACTTTATTTGAGAAATTAGGGATATCTGTAGCCACCTGATTTGATGTGATTGCCAGAGTTTAAACGCCTTTCATCTGATTACTAATTTGTATTGCCAGGATTTTGACCACTGGTCCACAGTTTATTTTCCTTGGGCTCTTGTATGCTTTCATTAAATAAACATAAAACAAAAATTGTGGTCAGACAGAACCCATTCACACCAAAAACAACATTCAGAAGTCTCTGCAGTCCTGTGTGGAAGATCCTCCTTCAGCTTTCCAGTATCTTAATTTTGAAGGTGACCTTCACAGAGATTTAACCAGGACTTAGTGGAAAAAAAACCCCGTACTTGCAAGGAAACTAGAAAACTGACTGAAAAGTGCAGCATGGCCCATCATCTGTAAGAAATACGCCGCTCTGCTTGTCGGAATTGTGCTCTGAGCACTTCTGCAAGAGTCTGATGAGACTTGACAAGTGTAATTCTGGTAGGAGACAGGAATTTTAGCCTTTATTTTTAGACTTTAAAATATTTTGGATGTTTAAGGAAATATTTATGAAATCTAGTAGCTAATTTAAATAATTATGATTATATGAACTGCCACAGAACAGTATTAATTTAAACCAGCTAACAGTCAGGACCTAAAAAGATTTAACATGTTTATTGTGCAATTGATTATTTTCTTGACTTTCATATTTCAGCATAGTGAAACAAAGCTAAGCACTGTACATGTAAGAAATAGACTGAGAAAAAGATATCACAACAGCTCTAGTGTAGCAGAAAAGTCACTGAAAAAGAATAATGTTGTAACCTGATGGATTATGCTATAGAAAAATAGTAACCAAAGAATACAGAGGAAATAAGGGCAGCAATTTAATTAAACATTTTAAAATAAAGGAGCTTTTGTTCTAAATATAATCTGAAAACACTTAATTCCTTCAACTTTTAAATGACACAAAAAAATGCAAATCAAATTCCAGACACATTTTGTGGAGTCCCTTGTGTTGCATATCATGTAATACACTTAAAAATAGACTAAAAGCACCAAAGGAATAAAATGGCAGTTGCAGCCAGGAGTCTGAAGGTCAACTTCAATATTACTAGTGGAAGAATTGTCAATAACCTTTATGCAGCTGAAGTTTCAGTGCAATTTCCAATATAAAGATTATAAGAGGCAGGAATCTTTCAGATTGTTTTTTTTCTTTCTCACCAACACAAGATGGGATTTTTCTCTAGTTTTAATTCAGCCACACTTATTTGGTGTCCTAAATTTCTACTTTATTTCTGCAGCTTCTTCTTCAGTTACATGTCCTCAACATGGACATAAATGGGTCATGAGGTAATTAAAAAGAGCATGGAAATTTAAAGGTGTGTGAATAGGGTGGGTTCCCATCTCAGTTGTTATCCTGTGAAAGACTATTTCTCTCACAGGAAAATTTTGGCTCATATTTTTTCAGGTAGAATATGAAGGCCAGGAAGCCAAGTGATTGCCTTAGCTAATCAAGCCCTTTTTTGCCTGAACTCCACAGTGGTGTTTAGCCATTGAATTTATTGGCAAGAATGTCACCTACATGGTTTCTGCTTGCCCTGTTTTGTTCTAGTCTCAAGGAGAAGATCACAATGGAGTTTTATCTTCTTTCTGTGCTCTAACAGCCTCTTAGGCTACTCCAGGCAAAGGGGATGGAGTTACACAGCCTGGGAAGAAGCTCGGAGACTGAGCACAGTCTCTGCTCTGCATACTCAGAGGACCAGACTGTGGGGCCTGCTGCAGACTGTACCAACCTCATAGTGTAGACAACCCCTGCGACCTGCTCCCGTTGACCTACCCAAGGTAGCCTGCCTTGCTTGGATCACTTTGCCACATTTGGAGGACTGTATTATAGGTAGGGGTTGAAGTTGAGAGGTATGGAGGAAAAGGAGATAAGCAGACTTGGCAGAAAGAGAAATCAGATTCACTTGCTTCTCCTGGCTACCTTTTCTTTTTTTACTTAGAAGAGGTATAGCAGGAACTATTGGGATGGTTGGTAAAGGATCTCTTGAGGAGGCAGGCAGAACATTGCAACACTGCAATTTCTACTGAGGAGATAAAGATGCTTTAGGTCTCCTTTCCCCAAAAATATTTGTTGGTGCTGTTGTCATTCCTGTCTTGTCAAACAGCCCCACTTCCTCTTTACTTGCACATCCCATTTAATCTGGGTTTGCTTCTTTCTCTGAGAACTGAATCAGGCCAAAACCCAATTAGAAATTGTATTGTCTCTAGCAGTGGTTGATAACGCATGTGTAGAGGAAAAAAAAAAGTCTAAGAGAATGATTCTTAACACATTTTCCCATATGTACACAGTTAGTGTATTAGAAATATGTGTATTAACTACTGCTAGACCCAGAGCTAATGCTATCAGAGAATTATTACCAATGTTTTCCATGTCTCATTTTTGAGAGATACTAATAGGTATAGTTAGAGATATTTCTTTTCCTTGTGAAATTTTCTGCGTGCCATTTCTTATGTAGATAGTCAGGATTGCCAGATGCTATTGCAGCTCTTTCCAGTCATGATTCTAAAATATATTTTATTATTTGCAAGGTTTTTTTAAACATTACTCACTGTCTTTCCCAGATTATTTATGATTGCTAAAGATCAGATCCTAGGGATACTTTGCTTAACAAAACAACTCTGAGACAGTCAAAAGGCCATAAAATATTAAGGAACTGTTGGAAGAAATGGAATGCAAAAGGGAATGTAGGCACGGGACATATGTGTCTTGCTCATATTTGGAGTGAAAAAGAGGAACCGATTAGAGAAAGAAGCTTTCCTTTCATTGCTTTTCAGTGAATCTTCTGTCTGTAAAGTGAAAGAATGTGATTGAGAGAGACTTCCCTCAGCCCCCCAAAACAGCTGAGAAAAGGTTGATCATCCATAGTGGAGGTTCCCACTGATAATGTTTCCAAAATTATTAGACATTTTTTTCCCTTCAGGAGATTTCTAGTTACCTGTCTGGTGCTTTCTCACCATGAAGTGGCTGACACCCAGTTCTACTGGCATTTGTATGGTGTATATATTCCATTATCAGGCAAATATAAGAGTACATTGGTGCAACAATTTTGACCCTGCACACTAGTCCAAAGGTACATAGTATTCTGATCATTAGCAATATTAGTTTTGGGCCACTCACTGCAAGAAAGATATTGAGGTGCTGGCGTGCATCAAAAGAAGAGCAACAAAGATGGTGAAGGGTCTTGAAAACAAGTCCTATAAGGAGCAGCTGAGGAGCTGGGCTTGTTTAGTCTGGAGAAAAGGAGACTCAGGAGAGACCTTATCACTCTCTACAACTACCTGAAAGGAGGTTGTAGCGAGGTGGGTGTCAGTCTCTTCTCCCAAGTAACAAGTGATAGGACAAGAGGAAATGGCCTCAAATTGTGCCGGGGGGGTGTAGATTGGAGATTAGGAAAAATTTCTTCACCAAAAGTGTTATCAAGCATTGGAACAGGCTGCCAAGGGAAGTGGTTGAGTCATCATCCAGGGAGGTATTTAAAAGACGTGTAGCTGTGGCGCTCTGGGACATGATTTAGTGGTGGACTTGGCATTGTCAGGTTTATGGTTGTACGTGATGATCTTAAGGGTCTTTTTCAACCTAAAGGATTCTATGATTTTATGAGTCTATTGATTTTTTTTTTCTCACTATCATTTGCTCTGATGTCTTTCCTCTTCTTTTGTTACTGTAAAAATGGAATTAATATGCAGAGGAAAGACTGCTTCATCATCTAATGAGACTAAATCTTACAACGAGGATGGGTTAAGCAGTGGAATACATTTCTCAGAGAGGTTGTGGGATCTCCGACCTTGGAGACTTTGAGACCTGAATCAAATGGTATCTGCCAATGGTTTGTAGGTACAAAGGACCTGTAGACAAAGCCTAAGCAACCTGTTTTTGCTTTGAAGTTAGCTCTACTTTGAGCAGGAAGTTGAACAACTTGATCCCCAGAGCTGTTTTCCAACCTAAACTTTTTCTATGATGGTATGATGTGCAACATGTTCTGTACCTGCTTTATGAATTTTTTGCAACATCCAGTAGGAGCTGGTTTTGCTGCAACTGTCAGAAAGTAAAATATATAAAATCTTCTGACTCATAAACCTCGTGAAGCTAATATTATGGTTTTAACAATTAATAGAATGAGAATCATTATGGGCCACAGCTGCCAGTTTCTTTATGTCAGTTCTCTATTCTATGTCAAAACCTAAAAATTTTCCTGTCTTTGACTACATGTGGATATTCGCTAGAAAACTAGATAAAACATTATAGAAGAGGAAAGAGACTAAAATGACATGCTATATACTAGCCCCCCCCTTACCCCATCTCTCCTTTTGTGTGCTATACTAAAGCAGCAAGGGCGAGACACAACCTGTACAGGAGCCTCCATGTTTTCTCCATGGTAACTGTTGGCTGCAAAGCCACAGCTGCTTTCTGGCTTTGTACTTCTACTGCAGCACCATACTTGGCTGATGATTTTGCAGTCCCCTAATTCTGTACCACTTTAATGGTCCTTAGGAGTTATCGTTAACAGAAGATAGATTTAGGACAATTCTTGTTTCTCTAAGTCTTGATAAAGAATCATACTGATTCACAGTAGCCCATGACGAAAAAAATGTGCACTGTCTCTGTTTCAGTATTTAGCTGGTGCACAAGCCACAGGATGATGCTTCTGGAAATGGAGGATCATCTGTGAACTGCAAGATGAAGCACTATGTGAGAATACTGCCTGTAGATGAAAAACCTGAAAAGTTATTCTCTTCTGGACTAGTTTAAAGGAACACTGCTATGGATTAAGGGGGGAAAAAATGAACTTTGGCTAATATATGATTTCCTTTGAGGCAGTGTGCAAAAATAAGGACAGGAAATTCAGTCTTCCTATCTTCTTGTCTGTTTGCGTTGCCTTGAATCTGTTGCTTCTTTAACCAAAATTGTGCAAAGTCCAATCCAAAACAAGTTCTAAATATACTCCAAGAAGGCCAGGGATTTATCCCAAGGCAAAACATGTCCATATGGAGAACACCACAGGAGAATCATTGCAATAGACTTGCTGCCTTATCCAGAAATTGTGCTCTGACTTTGATGAAGCCTTCTAAATGTGCCTACAAATTGCTAAAAGAAACTCTGTTCAGCTTGGGTCATGGGTCTGAGGGACCCATATGCCCTCATCCCCCAGCATTATATATTATGGTAGCTCTGCCTCTGATGTAAATCAGAACAGAATCAGCTTCCTAAAGTGTTCTCATTTTTTTCATATTCTTTTTTACGAAAACTTCCAGGAACAGCTAGAGCTTTTGTACAGGTGTATTGTGGATAGGTAGCTACTGGCAACCGGGTCATAGCTGATCTTTTCTTTTTTTCACATAAAGAATAGTGTAGCAAACTTGAAATAGCAATAAATAGAATAAATGATTTATTTTCATTGTAGATAAAACTCTCAGCATTGATGTATTTGTGTAAGGAAGGCTAGAAAAGAATGTTTAAATCTTTCATCGTGAAGCATTCTAAAGCTAAAAGGTCAGAGGATTCTCACATCTGTCAGAAAACAGTCTCCAAAGCCAGAAGATGACTGCAGGAAACATGCTTAGCCAGACTTGATTTTGACCATTGGGAAGTGCTCAAAATGAGGCAAAAAAAAGTAAAAGAAAGCAGCCTTCAAAGTTAAAGGGGAAAAGTTATTTTCAGTTGGACATTTCTTAAGAAAGAGCCTTTAAATGGTGACCCCCTCCAAAATATAAACAATCCTGAAAAAATATGAATCCTAATAAAACTTAAATGTAGATAGAAGCAGTCTGCATGTTGCCTTTTCTGTGTGCTTCATGAGATGAAAAAGTGATATTAATAAAAGAATGAGTTGAAGGGCTCTTGGGTGACTCATGGTGACAATTCAATGTGTCTTTCTGTATTACAACTTAAAATATGAGAGAAAGATGGTGATGGAAGATTTTACATAATAAGAAAGATAATCTAAGCTTGCTAGAGTATCCGGGGAAATTCTAGCATTTGGAAACAGAAAATCTTTAAGTGGTATTTCACTTTATAGCAAAGTGTTCTGGAGAATTTTGTTCCCGGTGAACATTTCTGCCACTAATTCTTTCTCCCTGCCCCCTGCACGTTTTTTACTTGCATTTTACTTGAGAGCAGAATGTTCCAAAATGTTCTGTGTTCCATGGCATATATCACTTGCCTTTTCTGAAGACAAATGCTTCTCATTTCTTTGTAGGGTAAATTTTTTTTTTCCTTTCATTTTTGTGCTGTTTTACTTGAACAGGAAAATTCTTGTGAAAAATACGGATTTTATCTGTCTTTTATAAAACTATATGTAAAAGCATCTGACTGAGAACGGGGAAGCTGCTGAGAGAGAAGAAAGCACAATTATAATATGAAACTAAGAAGTGAATTGTAGATTTGTGAAAGCCAGCTGCTCTCTGGATGGAGTCTTGTTCTAGTGACGGGTTGGGTAGGGGCACTGATGCCACCTGGTTGTGTGGCAAAAGAAAGCATAAGCCACAATGGACTGTGATAACGGGCAAGTGGTGACAGCTCATTGGCCTCAGTTCCCCGATTGCCTCAGCATCTCCCCACAATAATACTGTTTGTGCTACTTGTGCTTCCTGATCTGTTATGACCCTTATCCTACAATGAGTTATCAAGATCACTGCAACCTATGTTTCTGTAATTTAAGATGTAATTTAAAAGTACATTATGAATATTTTGTCTAGGAAACCCCAGAATAGCTTGACTGTTTTACTGGAAGGGAACATATAGGCTGAAACTTTGGCTGTTTATGAAGCCTGAAATTAGGCCCTGAAATTTATTGATTGCATTTTAAAATGTGGGTTGTTGGAAACTGAAATCAATAAACTTACCAAAACAATATATTTTAATCCACTCACACACAGATATGTATGCAAAACAAATCTTTTTCCTGTCAAACCAACAGAGGTGCGCTATATTCACCTATTTATCTCTGCCTATACTTTTAGCTCTACTGTAGGCAATTAATCATGTAGGTGAAATAAAAAGTCAAATGTTTTGTAATACAAATCTGAATTGGATAGGGAAAATAATAGGAAGTATGAAAAGCATGAAAAGACTTCCACATGAAAAGAAGCCAGGGAGAAAAGTTAGGACTGCTTTTTTTTTTTTTTTAGAGGACAGGTTGGATATAGATGAAATAAGATAGGAGTTAGCCACATTTCATGTGATATAGCTCTAGAAAAGTAATTAATTAAACTACTCAACGTAGGTGATTAGTCTGTGGGACTTTCTGCAGCATACTGAAGATGTAAAGAAACAGTCATGCACATCTTCATCTTTATTTCAATTTGGATGTTTGCAATGCAGACCTTTGCAACTGTGTCAGTCACACTTTTAGAGGCATTTTTACTTTTAAGGCATGATTCTTTTAATCCGTTTCAGTTGTTGACTTTAGGAAGAGGTTAATACGTTACTATAATTACCCTTTTTCTCTGTTGACTATAGAAGTGTAAGTTGATTGTATCAGAGATGTATATCTACTTCTGGCCAGAAAAATCTCACTGATTATTGCGAGTATTCCTGCTCATCGTACCAGTGAAGGGAAAAATTCCCAAGGGCATTCATGCTCACTCTTCCACGTATTTTAAAGGCATTTAGTACCTTACAACTAACAGAAATTTCCCTGTGGTGATCAGTATGGTAGATCTTTGAGAGACTGGGATGCACCTTTGCAGACAAGTGTTTCCAAACAATGTTCAATCTCAGGTGTTTTGTCAGGCTGACTTTGGCACTCCGGGCAGACTTGTATTTTTTTTCTGCATTCTTTAGCCTCTTAAGGTTTTTCTCATTAGAATGACTGAGATGCTCATCTCATGGAGGGCACTATGAAAACTCCTACATCTTAAAATCGCTACGAAGAGTAGTACTGGCAATATTATTAACTGCAAATATCTGCTTCTCAGAGCATGATTGTGAACTGCTGAATCCAGGACCATGCTTGTAAATTATTACAGGTTTGTTATATTCATGTGTTCATGCAAGCAAAACCTTGTTACCGAAAGCATTAGCAATCTCAAATCAAAGTATTTTTTACTTTGTCTTCTGTTAAGGAAATGAGTTTTGATCAGACTACTTGGACTTCTGTGGTTTCTCTAAATTCTGTAGTAAAATTAAGTCTTTCTCAAGTCTTGCTCAAATATCCTAAGTAATACCTAACAGTAAACATTGCCATACTTACAAATTCTTCTACTTTTATGGTTTGATATTTCAAAAATATCAAATAAACAAAGTTTCTATTTCAAAGTGATCATATATATAGGTGTGACTGTGTAGACATACACTTAAGAATATTTCTTCTTCCTTTTTCATATGATTACTAACAGATTAGCATATTACTGTATTTGGGTTCATATTTCTTTTTCTATTTTAGTCTACTTCTATTTTTTAGACCTATTTCCAGTCTTTTATTTTGGATTTCTTCTCATTTGTTCATATTTTTCTTATTTCACTCTCAACTTCTGCATTTCTTTTTCATTTTTCCTACACTGATAAATACTAACATAGGGAAGACAGTCAGCTCTGACCTCTTACGTCACCTTACAAACCCTCCAGGGATTTGCCATGCTGTCTCCATTTTTGACATCTACTTGCAAATCTTTTGTGAGTGGTCTTTAGTTATGTGCAAAATTCCTTTCATTTCTAGTAGGATTTTGCTGATCACTTTATGTATACACTATATGTGTGTAAATATATAGATATGTACTTTTTTAGTCTACTTCTCCATTGCTTAGGCTTTCTGATTTCATGCTTATTCCATTTTTTCGCTCCATCACTCTCTTGCCCCGTGCCTTGTTAACTTCTCTCTGTCTTTTTTCTCTTTGAGCTTCTTCCTCACACTTATATACATGTATGCATAATACCTTGTGTTCCTGGAAAACATATCCGTTGCAATTTCCCTTGCCGACTTTTCTGATTCTACTACTTGTTCTGGTAATGACAAACCATGATATTAGCTACATCAGCCTCTGCCTCCTGTCTGTGCCATACCTCTAAGACTCCTAATTATTTAACATGGAGCACTGACCTTTCTCTTTGGCTGCAAACACTCTATGTAAATAAGCAGCCTTTCACCCCATCTGCAAACTGCAGTGTTATGCCTAAACCCTGTACCACCTTGCACTTGAACTTTTGGGGACCCCTGACTTGCTCCTGTGCTGGCACCTGGAAACAGATGTCTGACAGAAGCCTCTCTCTAGGCTTCTGGGACCAATGGCTAATTCAAAAAAGCGTATTAAAACCCCCTATTTATTCACTCAGAGCTGTTACATCCCAGGGAAACAATGCCCAGTCTATTCACCTGAGTCCCTTTCCTTCTCTCAAATGTTGGATGTGTCTTGCTCTCCCAAATGTATCCCTCAGAGTCTTAGACTTCTCTTTGTGAAAGGTGCTTTGAGGACTGAATCACCATCTTCTCAGAAGATGTTTAACTGTTTAAATTTTTTTCAGTCTAAAGCTCTGAGACTTAGAAAATAATCCATAGGCTTTCTGAGCAGTAATTACTATTTTAGCCTTCATCGTCTTGACTCGCATAATTTCTTATCTTTGGCTACTGTTGTGTTTCCTCATTTCCTTTTTCCATAGCCTCAGGCAGATTGAGATACCCAAGTCCTAAAAATGCAGATCCCTCTTCTTGACTGTATAGGAAAGAGCTTTACATGCCTAGTTCTTGGCAACAGTAGCTCTCAGTAAATGTGATAAGATGGCTTGAGTATGTTTTTCATAGCAAGAGCAAAGCCTCTCAGAGTGCTCTAAATAGAAACTGAGTTACAGAATAATTAGGAAATGGCTATTATAACTCAAATTGTGTGTGTATCTGCTAAGGAAGGATTATAGAGAGTGGGGAGTGCTATAATTTCTTTGGTGCACATGTTCTTATCAATGCAAAGTGTTTTCAGAAATGCCAGTTGATGCTGAATTCTGGCTGGCAAATGATAAATGCTCAGTGTATTTTTCCTGCTGCTAATGCTTTTTTTTTTTCCCTACCAGCTGGAGCTTAACCTTATGCAACAAATAAATCTTTAGCATGTCCTTAAGGGCTTTTTTTTGACCTAGGCTTAACCCATATTTCATATTCATGTACATATTTCATGTATTTGAGTTGGTGTAGAAATTCTGGAGGGGAAAAAATATTTTTTATAGATTTTTATTTATTAATTAAAATTCTGCAGAATTTTCAATGTATGTGTTTCTGAGATAAACCAAGAAACGATTTCTGCTAGTGGGAAGAGTTCTGTAAATCTTAAAAACTATCTAGTCTGCAGTAAAAGCAGAATTTATTCTGTGTCTAATTTAATCTGTAGGAATATGATTCTTGCTCATGGATCCTTATACCTAAATCTGTTTCTCTTGTTTTCAAAAACTGGGCCTCATTTGGTATTCTGACATTTGTATCAATACTAATTTTTATTTTATTTTTCTCTCTGAACTTTTAGAAAAAGCACCCCAGTCATATGCTTTTAGTCAGATTGCCATACCTGTAGCATATTTACTTCTCTTGAATTTTGTAGAATCAAAGCACATATTTGTGGTTTGGAAACTTAACAGATATTGTTACCATTTTGAATCCCCCAGCCAGGATAGATTCACTGGGTTAAATGAAGCAGATACTGAAAGTTCACACCTGATAGCTGACATATCTACTGAATATTTATGTAGCAAAACATTTTTCTCTGAAGCATTTTTTAATAAATGCAAGCGAATACTTCAATATTTTGAGAAAGATAAACAGAATATTTAGAGATTGTCAGAGCTAGAATACTATGACTGTCCCATCTGTAAGTGTAATGATTCATAAAGGACTTAAGAGAAAATACTAATGCATTTTGTGACAAGAATAGCAATTTTTAGTAATGAGAGTTTAATAAAGGTAAGGAGACTGTCAAAGTGTACCCACTTACTACTCTAAACCCACGACTTTTACAGAAAGATATAGACACAAATTACAGATAACAAAAATATTTATTCCATTGACAGCAAAAACCTACTCATTATGTGACTTACAGAATGCTCAAATCCCCAAATTGGTTCATGCTGTGCCTGATACCATTGCATGCTAACTAGCAGATATCGCTAGCTTCCAATATATTATTCTTGCTGTGTGGTTTCTCTCCATACAAAATATTTAAAGAACAAAGGTTTTGTCTTGCAGGTGGGTCATGATAGCAAGAAAAAAAAAGATATTCTTGTACTCATTTTTCTGAATAGCTGAAGTCAGCTTGCAGTCATTTCTGTCATATAACAAAGGCTTCTGAGACCATGTTACTTAATTCTTAAGATTGTGTAAAAAAATTCAGGGCTCTCTGTCATATGCAGTAGTAGCCATCCCACACGGCACTGCTGGAAATGATATATCCATTTCTATTACCGTTTCCATTACGACATTGTCTGAGAATTTTGATAGCCTTAGTTGCAAAGATTTCTGAATAGCTGTTGATAAACATGTTGATAGACAATACAGAAGAATAAAACAGGAATCTAAAAAATGGAAATATGAGGACTTCTTTCCTCTGGATTTTTGCTGTAATTTGAATAGGAATAAATGTTTTGCTGCCTGCTGTCCCTAAGCAAACAAACATTTATCCCAGCATGGAAGGTTTGTATTAAGCATATGGAATAGAGACAGAGAGGTTGGTTCTTGCATATTTGTTGCAGAATGGCTGACATTCTGGGACTGTAATGTAAAAGTGTGCAGCAACTAATCTCCTGATACAACCTCAGTAAGAGGTGATACAGCAAAGGGAATGGAGTCCAAGATTACCACCATGCTGAGCCAGGGAGCTGAAACAGATGAGTGCAGTCAGCGTCCAGTTAGCCTCTGCTCAGTCACCAGGCTGGAGTCACTATGGTTTTATCAAGACTCTAGAAAGTAGAGCCGGAAACTGTTGTGCAGGCAGGAGTGCATACCTCTCTCCCCATCTCTTTTTCCCCCAAAACAGTGCAGATACTTTTTTTGGTTTGTTGGTTAAACAGTGTGGAAGAGACTATTCAAAGAATGAGTAAAATGCCTTTTTGCATGCAGTACAGTAGTGGCTGGAGCAGTTGCTTGGCCAGAGGGGATTTCTACTCCTTTCTTCCTGGTGAGCTTTCTAATGGCCAGGGTTGTATTTTACACTAGGCGGCACTTGATCTGTTATGGAGACAGACGTCGAGCCAGTGAGAGGAGGCAGGATTCCCTACGTTTCCTCTCCCCTCCAGCTACTCTCCATTTCAGGTTATAGGACGTGCAAGCATGGACTGCCTGCCCTGGCTGGAGGAAAGCATCAGCCTCCTATAAACCGTCCTGGAGGCAGTCATCTGAGCACTGTGGAGAGAAGAGGCTGAACCCTCTCAGGCTGTGGAGGACAGGGAAGGGCCAAGTTGCAGAGCAATAAATTTTGGAAAGAATGAAGGGAATTTGCTATTGGTATCTACCTTTTACAAGAAAGTGGTCACCAGCAATGCAGTTTGCATGGTGTGGAGGTCCTCTGGAGCCAGAGATGGTGGAAAGCCCAGGTTTGTGGATGTGAGAGGTGCCGTTGCGTAGGGGAGCAATAAGCGTGCAGTCACATCTGACTGGGGAACGCCTGGCCCGGTCCATAACTGCAACTCTCTGTGCCTTTTGGACATCAAAGCAGTTCCTGAATTTAATTTCTTTATGGCCAGGCAGCAACTGATTGGGGGGTAGGAACGGGGATAATGTTCAGGATGACATTCCTGTCCTTCAGCACTTTGCCCGGCCCACTTGCAGATGTAGTGCTGTGATTGTGTCTGGTGCCTCAGCAAGGGCTGTGCTGGACCTCGGCCAAAATGGCTCTTCCTTGGGTAGCTTTTATTTCTTCAGGGTAAAAGCTAGTTGAGGGGTTAGTTTCTTTTAACTGTAAAATAATATAAGTGGTTACTGTGTGAGAGTTATTTATATATTCCAGTGTATCCTGTTCTACTTACTGACAGAGCATACTGCCGCTTTCTTTCACCAATACGCTTACTGAAGTAGGGCACTCCAGAAGTGTGAAACAGTGCTTGCGAGCTTTTGAGTTCAACTGCTAGCATCCAATCTGTATTCCAAAACCTTCTATTTTCTACTTCTGTTGACTGCTATTTCTCTGTTTAAGTCATATAACATTTCACTGAGACTTTAAAAAATAAGTTGAGTGTGGTGGGTGCACTGAGGCAATAAGCAAAAAATTTCTTAATCCACCTCATACTGCTATAGTGGCTTTCCAGGAGGTCTATCTTGAACCTCTTGCACATGATCTTCCTCCACTGAGTCTGAGAGACCTCAGGGGACACTCAGAAAATCTGTGATAGACTGATGAAAATTTTAAAATTAAACCACCAAACCATTCAAAGAATCCTTCAACTTTAATTTAAACAAAGGTGTATTAGGTTATTGGTATGACACATACTTTATATTTGTGTCTTAGGTTGCTCCATCTCATAATGGACTATATATAGAATTGAGCATGACTTGTTCTAGTCCATGTCTTCTACTGTGTGGGTTTTCTGCAAAATCAAGGCTTCTGACTACAACTGCTAAACACAGACTTTTACTATGAATTATTATTCTTCCACAGCTTTTATTTTCAAAATAGTTACTCTTCAGCTAGGTGCCAGGAAAAGAAAACTATTTACCATTTCATCTTTCAGTAATCCACATGACTTAGATTTTTACAGGGTGTCTGCCATCATAGCTATCTCAAACCTCATGCAGCTCTTTGCCAACAGTGGAAAATATTATGCAATCAAAAAAAAAATTAAGACGAAGAAAGTTGATAATTTAAATGGTTAGAACTGGAAAGTAGTCCAGATTGTGGCATAAGTCTAAATAGCCTGATTGCCCTATAGCAAATAGAGAATTAAAAAACAACTCTCCTCCCCTGCCAACCCCCCTAACAATAAACAAATCCTGCAACAAATCAACAAATAGTCCTCCTGTCCTCAGAAGATGGAATTTAAGGTTACTGAGCTAGCTTTACATCCTGTTGTGCTCCCATCTAAGCTGTAGAGTGGGGAGCACTTTTAAGGACAAATGAAGCAGGTAGACCCAGTCCAGTACCACTTAGGCAAAGGTGACTAACTAGAATGTAACACGAGTGTAACTAGCAGGCTAAGAAAGTGCTTCATCCCATTGATTCATCAGTTGTGAGGCTGCAGCTGGAGTACTGTGTCCAGTCTTGGAGTCCCGGTGCGAGGAAGATTTAATGTAGTGGAGCGAGTCTACCAGATGGCACTAAAATGAATGGAGTGTATAATGTACAAGGGGAAACAAGGAGAGATGGGTTTGTTCAGTCATAAGAAAACTAAACAGGGATCTTACTGCTGTTGTCAGCTACCTAATGGAAAGCTATAGAGAAGATGGAGCTGGACCCTGGAAGTGCACTGTTAACAGAAAAGAGTACACAAGGTGCAACAACAGAAAATCCAATTAGATATTAAATATTTTTTCACCATGACAGTGATCAAATGCAGAAACATGTTTCCCAGAGAGGATCCACATGGAATCTCCTTCCTTGGAGATACTTAAAACTCAAATAGACAAGTCTGAAGAAAATGATCTAGCTAGAACTGATAAGAATTAAGGATTGGAGCAGATGCTCTCCAGAGGTCCCTTCTGGGACCTATCTGTGATTCTATGAACAGAATTATTACAATCATTGTCCAAGAAAAAGATGCAATAGCTGCTTTCACAGGATAAGGTTTGTGAACGTTTCTGAATAGTGCTAAGTAGATGTAACCTAAAATGAGTATGGAAAAATCATAACAAGTGCTGAACCCTGGGACCCTTCTCTGAAAGCAACTGGATTTGCACCTTTCAGATGTTCTAGTGTTCTTTCTTTACATACTCAAACATGTATGCAGTCATATAACCCTAGTGAGACAACTAAAAATTCTGAAGTTGCAAGTGAACACCTCAGCATATGAGTCAGGCTAGTTTTTGCAGTGCAGATTTTTCTGTTAGGGGAATCAGAACCACCTCAGAAGTTAGGGTTGCAAATGTTTGCACTGATTATTGATTAAATGGGGAAGTGCACAGTTGCTTCACCACAGAACATAATTAATTTGATGTTAGTGGTTGAATACTGCTTCAGGAGCATAAAAAAGGATGCATTAAATATACCGATTATGACTTCTGGGTTGATTAACACTGGGAATTTTTTGTGGCGCGGAAGCTATACACACACATACATAACTGTGAATAAAGTAATTTGTTTTAATTCCATTGTACATACATATATATATATTTATAAGGAGGCTTTCAAAAATTAAAACATAAAAGGGAAGCATACCAGAGGTAGAAGCAGGGATAGGTGACCTGGGAGGAATATGGAGACACTGTCCAAGCATGCACAGGGACAGGGTTAGGAAAGCCAAAGCCCACCTGGAGTTGAATCTGGCAAGGGACGGGAAGGGCAACAAGAAAGGCTTTTACAGGTTTATCAGCAGCAGAAGAAATATCAAGGAAAATGTGGGCCTGCTGCTGAATGTAACTGGGGGCATGGTGACAAAGGATATGGAAAGGGTTGAGGTACTCAATTTTGTCTTTGCCTTTGGGAATGCCGTGTCCCTAAGATCAGTGGGGAAATCTGGAGCAAGAAAGACTTACCCTCAGTGGAGGGGGATCAGGTTAGAGAACATCTAAACAGATTGAATGTATGTAAGTCTGAAGGACTCACTAGTGCTGAGGGAGCTGGCCAATGTCTTCGAGAGCCCATT
The DNA here is from genome assembly GCF_000737465.1 of Haliaeetus leucocephalus. Taxonomy (NCBI): domain Eukaryota; kingdom Metazoa; phylum Chordata; class Aves; order Accipitriformes; family Accipitridae; genus Haliaeetus; species Haliaeetus leucocephalus. The sequence continues at coordinate 2,219,061 of NW_010972875.1, read as the reverse complement.
CTTGATTATATCTGAAAGATTGCGGTTACTGGGAGAGGTTTCTGAGGGCTGGAAGAGAGCAAATGTCAGCCTTCTATGATGAGATGGTTTGGTGGATGAAGGAAGGGAGTGTAGGGGATATTGTTTGTTTTTACCTTAGTGAGGCTTTCCAGTACATTAGATCCTCATAGACAAGCTGAAGAAGTAGGACTAGGTAAGTGGACGCTGAAGTGGATTGAAAAGTGGCTGAACTGCAGGGTTAATTTTCTTTCATGATACAAAGAATAATGATAATTATGCATGTGGTTTTCTAGTGTTTCAACTGTTGCAGAATTAAATGACTGTCTGGAAACTCAGCTGGAAGGAAGATTACTGTGTTTATTCATACTTACTATGCATTGTGTGGTTACTAAAATATATGATATAAATATTTAGAAAACTGCTCTCCTGCTTTATACCTGGCTCTTTAGAGTGGGAGAAATCTCTTAATCAGGTGCTTTGCTTGTCATATAAGTCCATTGTTTCTTGCCTTCTGATTGCTGTCTATCAGCTTCAAGAATGCTGTAAGTTTTCCCAGTGTATTTCAGTCTACAAGGAAATAATTAAAGTGTAAACATTATGAGTCGCATATATTTGACCTGATTTTGTATAAGTGTGTTCAGAATATCATATTTGCATACAGTATTCACAAGCTTCAGCAGCAGTTACAGCAGATAGCCCAGGGAGTACTTTGGGAATTAGTGGAGTTTAGGAATTTCTTTAGCTGAAAATCTCCCAACACCACATGATTCACAGTAAAGATTTCTTACAGAAACTGCTGAAAACTTCTCTCTTAACTCTGCTTTTCTTTTATCTTTGGATAGTGATGCTGGGAATCACCAGATGACTTTGCTAGAGATAGTCTAACAATATTGGCTATGATAAACGAACATGCAGTTACACCTCAGAAGACCTTAGAGTATGTGATACAAGACAGATTTTTCATTCTGCCTCTGAGCTTATTTTAGTACAGAGTCTAAAATAACTTACAGCTCTAGATATCTTTGGCAATATCTTTCAGCATATAAAATTACAAATAGACAGCTCCCACATCTCTAGTCTGTGCACTGTCATTACAACAGAAAAAATCTTAGTCATTTAAACCATCTTACTGTTATCCCAGAATTTTATTTATGAGAATGAATTGAAACTATGAGATTAAGTAATAAAAGGAAAATAGCACACACCATAGTGTCCCCAGGTAGAAACTCTTTCAGGAACTGAAAGTTACTTGTGCAGAGTTGGATGTAACATTATTTTGGAATCTCAGATTCAGGTCTGTTTTGGACAACATCAGTCTAAAAATGATTACGTTATGTTTATTTATGAGCATGACTGAACTTCCCAGCATTTTTTTCAGTGTATTTTTTTTTTGCAGATGTCATTCTGTCATGAAGATTTTTGTTTCAGAAACATAAATCATGCAAATGGTAACTCCAGAGGTCAGCTTTAATCCATAGTGAGTATGACTTTCTAGAATGCATTTGAAGATTCCTGATAAAAATGTTTGTCTTTTGTGAATTGTGAGAATGTGATCCTACTATAAACAAAACATTAAACTAATGGATTTCACAACCTAAAGATAAGGCATTATCTAAAGTGTGGCAGCAAATTGCAGCTGGGGCTTTGCTATTGTCAGTAGGAAAAAATGCCATAGGATTCAAAACCGTGCAGTTCAGAGTCAAGACAAGTCAATATTGTTGTCTGTCCTTATAGAACATGGATGTTGGAACAGAAAATGCTCAAGAGATTATAGTGATTGAAATCTACTGCTTTTCATGCCCTACAAGTGCTGGAAATTTCATTGTATATAACTCAAAGTCATACCCAATGCAAAGTTGCTCTCATATACTTAAATTATTTGGTAGTCATGTAACTGCATGGTGATTTTCAGTACTCATTGTTTGCAGATTTTTGGGGGTTCCAGCTAAAGCAATGGGACCTTCCAAATGAACTAATTCTGTTAGTGACATTTATTACAAATATTAATAACTTGGGAGGGAAAAAACAACATCAATATGCAAAAATGCTCAGATGGTGCGTTAAACACAGTTTAGTATTTGGTGACAGACCAGAAGCACGGTTCTTTAAAACTATCATGTGTGTCAGTAAGGTATTTTGCAGCAGAAAGAACTGCTGTGCCCATGTCCTGAGCCATCAGAGCCCTCTGACGACAAGAGCAAGTAGCACAAAACCAAGCACAGCCGATATGCAAGGGTGTTGTGGTTTAACCTGGCAGGCACTTAAACACCACACAGCCGCTTTCTCCCTCCCCCCCCCCCCCCAGTCAGAGAGAGAATTGGAAGAGTAAAAGTGAGAAAACTCGTGGGTTGAGACAAAGACAGTTTAATAGGTAAAGCAAAATGTACACAAGCAAAGCAAAGCAAGGAATTCATTCACCACTTCCCATCAGCAGGCAGGAGTTCAGCCATCTCCAGGAAAGCAGGGCTCCATCACACGTAAAGGTTACGTGGGAAGACAAACGCCATCACTCCGAACACCCCCATCTTCTTCTTCCCCCAGCTTTTTATGCTGTGCATGACGTGATATGGTGTGGAATATCCCTCTGATCAGTTGGGGTCAGCTGTCCCGGCTGTGTCCCCTCCCAACTTCTTGTGTCCCCCCAGCCTACTCGCTGGTGGGGTGGGGTGAGAAGCAGAAAAGGCCTTGGCTCTGTGTAAGCACTGCTCAGCAGTAACGAAAACATCCCTGTGTTATCAATGCTGTTTTCAGGACAAATCTGAAACATAGCCCCATAGTAGCTACTGTGATGAAAATGAACTCTATTCCAGCCAAAACCAGCACAGAGGGCAAAGGAGATGTCTCTGCTACAGGGTGGTGCAGGAGATGAGGTTTTTCTCTTTACCAAGGAGCTCTGGGTGGTTAAGGTGTTATTCTGAAAGGCTGGAAGAGAGGCTTTGAATGTGAAGGCTGAGCTTGAGTTTCTGTGAAGATCACTGTAGCTGCTGTGTTTTGTGCTGAACACGCTCTGCCCAGCATGATTAAAGACTCTCCTCCTCAGACTGGACTTCTCAGGAGATACAGGCTGGGCAACTGCTGACTGTGAATAGTGTCTTTTAGTCCTCAGCCCGAGATGGGAACTAAGTTGTTTGGCTTTCCTGGGTGGCAGCAGTTGTGGGCTTGCTCTGAAGTACCATTTGGATAGCAAAACAGTGAGTGGCAACAAGCTTGGCCACAGTTTGAGGACTGCACTTTTTGGTTTAAGGTCTGGAATCTTTTCTGGGCACTGGTGTAGGTGCCTTATTATTTGTGAGCTTCAAATGCTACAGTTAGAAGCATTATTGGAAATCATAACTCAAGGACAGATCAATAACTGCGATGTGAGGCAGCTGGAAGCTAGCTTCAGTGTTGGTGAAAATGTTTTTTTTTAAATGCCAATCTGCTATAGTATATGCACTGTGGTAAGCACTGAAAAAAATTACTGTTATCTACCAGTCAGAAGTTCTGAAGTCAAAATAAAGTCCTCTGTCTTTTGCTTTGATGACTTGAGAATTGTAGTATTAAACTTTAAAATATTAAATATCTCTTGCTGTGGTGGGTTGAACCCAGCCAGCAGCTAAGCCCCCACCAAGTCACCTGCTTACTGCTCCCACACATGGGATGGGGGAGAGAATTGGAAGGGCACAAGTAAGAAATACTCATGAGTCAAGACTAAGACAGTTCAACAAGTGAAGAGAAAAAAAACCCTCAAGTGATGCAAAGGCAATCTCTCTCCACCTCCCACCAGTAGACTGATTTATCACCTGTTATATGAGGGAAACACCCACCTGAAAAAACCCTCCAGGTGATACCCTCGCTGTGCTCCTGGGTCCTGACAGAACTGAGCCAAGGGCTGAGTACCAAGCTGCTGGGTGCTTGCAAGATGGAGGTGATTCTGGACTTTCCCACCAGCAAAACTGTAAGCACTGGTGGAAATTTCATGCTTAAATATAAAATGCCTATGGGGATGTGATGCTTTGGAGTTAGGAAGCAACTGAGATAGTGGAGGACTGCACTTTTGGTTTCAAGAGTCAGTTCAGTGAGATTTAGACTCCCAGATGTTTTTCTTGCTTTGTCCCCGAGTCCCTAACCCCATTATACACTATGTCTATCTGTGAAAAATGCAACTATTTAATGAATAGCTGTTATGCTGTAAGAAGGGAATTGAAAATCCTAAATTATTCACCGAAGAATTTTAGAGCCTTACTAATTCTGAGGTTAAAATCCATTTCTGATCAGGCATGTTATTAAGTGTCCATTGTGGAGCACTGATAAGGTACAAAAGATTACCTTTTAAATTACTGCATTTTAACCTATGAATACAGTTAACACCTGGGGACTTCACTTTCTGTGAGAATGAAGAAGACTGCCAATGAAATGATTGGTATTACGAGCTAAACTGTGCAGAATTAACGCTTTCAATTTAATGAGGTTACACATATAAAAAGAGTGTTTAAGTCAGTTCTTGCAGCATGGTTCAAGCTGAAACAATGCTATTGTACTCCTGGAAGCTTTTCTGTTTCTTCTTTTTCTGTGAGAAGGCTGGAGACCAGGGCTTGCATTTTTGGCCATTTCTCACACAAGCTCTGATATTGCAGGATCAGTTCCCTGCTCCTAATGAAGTTGGCAGAGTAGCAGTTAGCCTCCTTTACACTGCACAAAATAGGTGTTAAGGCTGCATAAGTCGTCAGCTGCTTCCTAAGGAAAGACAGTTTCTTCCAAGCCCAGATTCAATGTCAGATATATTTTTTTAATCCTGATTTCAAAAAAAGGTATAGGAACTGTAAAGCTGTTCATCCTTCATAGGGAAATTAAGCTTGATTCTTATTTGAGACTGCTGTAAACACATGTAAGAAAAAGTTGCATTGTGCTATATACACAAAAGGGACCCAAATTTTTAATTTTGTCATTTTAATTATAAAGATGAGTGAATAGAAATATTTTTCTAGTTCATGGGATTTTTTTCTGTTTTGTTTTTAAATGAAATCTTGGTTTCAATCCAAACTCGTCCATAGGTGATTTCTACCTACCCACTCACATGAACTGAAAACCCTGACAGTCTTGCTGGGGGAATGTGAGCATTTACTGTTTCAAAAATAAAATGCCCTATAATCCCACCGTTGCTTATCTGAATTTCAACAAATTAAACCAAAACAAATAAATTAAACTGATTTAGCTGCCTGTGAGTCCCTAGTTTGGAAACTCTAATGGCTGGGGTATGGTGCAGAATATGTCTAGATTCAGAACTCCCCTGAGACCCTACCTTGGGGAATGCAACAGAAAATTCACCTGTAATGGCTGAAAAGAAGTACATCTGGTGCAATGAAACAGCAATTTCTGGTGAAACTTTTTTTTTTCATTTGCAGTTTCATCATAGTTTGTTTTTTTTTTTAACCTAAATGTATCACGTGTATACTTAATAATGACCTTACAAGATTGTGCAAGAATTCTTCAAACAAAACAACACCAACCCACCCTCCACCCCCAAATAAAAGAAGAAAACATAGGCTAATGCTAAAAGATGTTTGGGATGTTTGTGTTTCCTGCATGACTACATAGTAAAAAAGTTATTTCAATGACCTTTACTAAAATATGTAGGGACACAAGGTGTATCTATGTTCACCTATGTTGTGGGTTGACCCCAGCCAGCAGCTAAGCACCCACAGAGCCATTCGTTCCTCCCTATTGCACCTCCCCAGCAGGACAGCAGAGAGAATAGGAATGGCAAAAGTGAGAAAACCTGTGGGTTGAGATAAAGGCAGTTTAATAAAGTGAAGGAAAAGGTGGAAAAAACCCAAGTGATACAAAGGCAATCGCTCGCTACCTCCATAAACTGAGCAGTGCCCTGCCAGTCTCTGAGCAATGGCCACCTTGGAAACTGCCCCTCCCACCCCCCGCTTCTTCCTCTACACCATTTTTTTTTGTTGAGCATGATGTTACCTGGTATGGAATATCCTTTTCACCAAATCAGGTGAGCTGTCCTGGCTGTGCCCCCCTCCAACTTCTTGCCCATGCCAGTCTACTTGCTTGTGAAAATTTTCACATCTGTAAAGCTGATCCTTTGGAACTGTTATTACATTTATTTTACTCTCTTTCTGAGGCTAAATGCAATTTAATGAAAATATGCTAGGTTTTTGGCTTTCAAACATGAAAAGCAGAAATGTGGCAATATATTCTGACAGGGTGGATTGATCTCTGCTTGCACTAGTGTGTCTCTGCGATTTAATCTTGTGTCTTCGTCAGTTGTATCTTTTCTTTCTAACTGTTCTCAGAAAAAACATTTTGACCTTTTATATCTGTCAACATCTTTATTTACTGATTTTGAATGATAGGTTCTGAAGAAAGTTGTTTTTCTGAAAGTCTTTGATGATTCTTGACACATCAACAAAAACATGCAGTCTGTTGCCTAAAATTTCTGTTCTTGTGACTATTTAAGGAAAAATATTCTTATATTTTAAATATATTTTAAGGCTATTTATGCACATTGCTACATTATGCTTACTTATTATTACAAAACTTCAGTGATGACTCTTTCTTATCAACATTAAGACCTTATTTCCATTTACTGTATAAATGCTCAGATAGCAGAGCACCACACTCGATCTCCGCGCTAGACAGAGCAAATCATGGGCGCCAATGGTGCAGATCTGTAGCAGTTCTAAGTACAGAAGGGAAGAGAAATTAAACCCAATACTCAATGTATTATAGCCATTGTAAAATAACTTCGGTCAGTTAGGTCACTGGACATACAGTTAGTATAGTTAGTATCTCTGAAATTCAGATTAAGAAATATATTCCTGCAGTTTCTTCTCCCAAAACACTGTTGGTATTTAGAAGCAAGCTGCCAAGGTATTAATCCCTCCATCTGTATTTCATTCAGCAGTTTATAATAGAAGCTTTGGCCAATGCTTATTCTGCATCTTTTTAATGTCATTTTGAATGATTAGCAGTCATACTGGAATTTTTAATTGTGGATGGTGTTTATATATTTGTGTGCTTTGATGGCTAGTAGAAGGTTGGTTCTCTGAGGTGAGCTGGCTGTACTCCAGTAGTGACAGTTGTGTATGGCATGTGTTGCGAAGAGCACTGGGAGGTGAGTTCACTTCAGCAGTATGATGTTTTGTGGATTATACCCTATCATATTGTGCCAATCTAGTTTAGTTTTTGGGCTACAGTGCTTGGTATGCTGGATAGTTCTAAACAAGATACTGGCCTTTATTAGGGAACTACAGAATTAAAATCTGAATCTGCATTAGCTGTTCTATTTATGGGCTGAATTTAAGAAATATTTTGATGGTTTTGAGGTATGATGGAGACCTGTCACTACGCAAAGAGCATAGCTAAATTCAGTTTACACTGAAGGTGAAGCCATAGACTGGATGCTGCTCTGTTACTCTGTTCAGGAGTAGCATTAGTCCTGAGCTGCACTTCATTCTGCTCTGGAACATTACTAACAGCCAGGGCTTTCTTCAGTAGATGAAGAAACTTGTTTCCTTTTTCTGGGGAAAGAACTCTGAATACATGAACACAAATGACAAAACAGCAGGAATAGCAACCACCAAATGTTGATCTTAATGAAAAATGAAGTTGCAGCTTAAGCCCTCTCACTGCTTCTGCATTTGGCTTTCTGCAGGGCAAAAGATATTGACCACTGAATTCAGACTTTATGCACAACACTTCGCAGCAGAGTTAGTCTCTTAAATGGTTTCATTGCTTGCCGAGTGCCTCAGTTGTTGCTGATGTATTTGTTGTTGTTTTCTAAAGGTGGAGCACGTCCACTGGCACTAGCAGGGCTCTCTGCAATCCCTATACCTGAACAAGCACCACTACTGTCTCTGTCTTGGAGTCATCATTGTTAAATCCTGTACTTTACTCTGGAACTCTGAGGAATGGCATGTTTTAGATTAGAATTAGCCAGGCACGTTTAGTAAACCTTGTTACTACCTGAAAGCAAAACAGCTTTGTTCTCCTGATTTGCCTCTGATTACAGCTACTAACTATGGAGATCTTTGCCCCATGGTATGAGAAAGAGCAGGAGCCTGAAGTGCACCTATTGTGTGATATTCTACAAGGAATTTAATATTCTTATGTTCAGTTTGAATGTGAATTCTATATAAGTGCCAATTTTATTATGATAATTATTTCTTTTTTTTGCTATTACAGTATTTTTTCTTTTAATTTTGTTTTATTTTGCAGCATATCCTCTAATATTTGAACTGAGCTGCCAGTCACATCTTAGTCTGTTTTTATGTCTTTAGCTGTCTGACTTTCCACTTTTTTTATTAGAGAGTATATTTAGAACATGTAATTCTAGTGGTTTCTTTCTGGATATGTTGTAGCTTGGCATGTTATTACCAGTTATTCAGACAATTCAGTAACAAGAAATTCATCTGCAAATAGCTTTGGGGGATGCTCTGCAGGTAAGCTGGTAGGCCACTAAATATAACTTGTTGTTAAATTATTGTTTAAAGCATTTTGAAGAACGTTATAGCAGTAATGGAACAAAATAAGGGACACTGTATGAAAACTAGCAAAGAGATCGCCAGCCTGATCAGACATAGATTTAAAACTATAAAGTATACCAGCTCTGCACTGCAGCTGAAGTTATCTTTCATAAGCAAATCTCTGCCTATACCTGTTACCTATCTTTTCTGGCTGACTAGATGCTAGGGAAATGGCTATTACATGTGACCATATTTTGCTGCCTAGAAACCATAAGATTGTGGTTGAGAGATGTAAACCAATAAAAAACCCCATCGGTCTATCAAGCTTCACTGACCTTCTATCACTTTGAAGTTTCTTCCTGATTAGCCTCAGTGCTGTGCTTAACTTAAATAATTATCTGTTTCAGTCATCCACAGGGATTCTTCCCTACCTTTCACTAATTTAGAGGGCCATCCATAAGACCTTTGATCATGTGTGTAATACCCACCATAGTTCTCTGGGGATTTTGTGTTTTATCAGAGGGAAAATGCTGAGGTGTCAGTATAGACCTGTGAAAAGGAAAGGACATGGCCATCAGCTTCACCCTCCATTCTCTCTTTCACTTGGGAAATGTGCATTTTCATTCCTCATTCTGCAACAGATGTCTCCCAGGGCTGGGTCTGATTTTGTTGCAGCACAGTGGAGTGTACCTAGTGTCTACCCCACCATGGACCAGCAGTGATCAAGACCACCCTACTTCCTTTCTGCTACCACCTTCCTTCTGAGATTGGTAACGCTGCTTCATTATTCCAGCAATGTGAATTAGTAGGTAGTTTTTTCATGCTTCCTTCCTTCTACACTAAATAATTTGCATACATATCGGTCAACTTTTTAAGGTCTGTTTTGCTAGTGAAGGAAGAAAGGAGGGCATGAAAGCAGAGTAGGAATAATGATCCACTGAACAGCAAAAATATACAGGATTGGGCACCAAGTACAGCTCCACTTCCTCTATGCTCTCAGAGAAAAAAAATTAAGAAAAAACAGCAGTTAATATATTATATTTTTTGTGTAATAATCTCTAAGTGTAGTGTAAAAATGAGGTGGGGATTTAATCTGCATTCTAAATGAATCTTTTTAATCTGCATTTTACTCTGAATATTGCAATGACTTCATTCTGCAGCACTCTACTGCTTCTATGTAAGGTTTCATTAGGTTTTTTTTTAAAGAAACTGGGAGACAAGGCCATATTAGTTTGCAGAAATTGAATTTGGATGAACCCAGATTTTAGAAAGCTGACAATTTAATGCAATTTCCAGACTGCCTGTTTGACTGTGAGCCAAAGACATTGTGCTTTGTGGACACTAAACAGAAAGTTGAACAGGAATCTGTAGCCAAATCACTCAGTTCACCTTCATAGTCTAAGAAATGACATAGGCAAATTATTAAGATCAAAAACATAAGCAGCCAAACTTTGGAAAATGACGGGAGAAAATTTGTTTATGCAAACTTCTTTTGGTCTAGTTGCTAAGATGGGCCAGATAAGATTCATTGCAACATCATTGCAACAGCTACTAAATGATGCAGTATTTTTCTGGCTAGAAATAGGTTTTAGGATTTCACCTTTAGGCTGCTTTAAAAATAATGCATGAGGTGGTAGAAAAGAGTAGGGACAGTTAAAAGGAGAAATATTTCCATGGAATGATATAATGCATAACAAATTCAGATATTTAGGTCCATGGCACATAGGTGTTACTTTCATTTAGATAAGAAAAAAAAAAAAAGAAATGGACCAAGCCCCTAGAGGATATGTAGCATATTCTTCAGCTGTTTACTATCAGTTGACAAACAGACTTTCTCAGGAATTTTGAATGCAAACTGTTAGAAGTTGGGACTGAGTATGTAGCTAGAGACAGTTTTACTATTGCGCACCCTTTCTCTCATCTTCCTTCCACTCTTTTGTACTCGCCTCATTTTCTCTCTTTTCCTTCTGAGTTCACTAGTTGCTCTCTCTATAGCCCTTGCTCTTTAACTCCTGCAACTCTTAATCCTTCTATGTTCTTCCATCTCACCCTTTATAGACAGACTCCTCTTGTTCTGCAGCCTGAGCATCATGAAGGGAACTATGGAAGGTGCATCCTTTTTCTGATGTCCAGTGTTAGAGCTCAGCAGTTGGCATCAGCAAAGAGAGAACATTGACAAGGGTCTCCATGAAGCCAAGGCAGGCCTTTGACAAGGGCCTCTTTTGTCTCCACAAGCTTGGGCCGGAACTTTCATAGGATGGAGTGGGCATATTCTAGTAACACGCAGAGGAGTTCAGCATACTCTGTAGGAATAAAATCAGAGGTCTCTTAATTTTAAAAAGTGTGTGCTGTGCACGTGTGAGTGTAAACCTTCTTATAGGTTGCTTGTAAGCTGCTGATGTCTTATTAGGAGGGATAAATGCACAAATACATCTCCTTTCCCTACTTGCAAAATGTCTGGCTTTTTGTCCACTTTGTAGAAGGCTAAAATCTTCATAGCAAAAAAGTTAGAAGCTTATTTTATTTGGAGCCTAATTTTAACCCAGTTTCTGAATGTAATAAGACTCATACTGTTATATTGTCTTCCTACTATTTTTCTGATAGTCAACAGGATAGAAGAAAGAGGCCTAGTGGAAGTGTGGATACAGACTCAAAAAAGAAGAGTTCAAAGTGGAGTATTTCAGTCCAAAGAGTAAAAAGTTGCCAGAGGTATAGGAAACTGCAAACCCAGTCTCAGAGTGGAAGTAGTAGGCATTGTGGAGCAGGCACTCTACCTGATAGACAACACAAAAACTCAGCATTTTTTATGCTACACTACACTACATTATTCTTCTGTCTTGCTGTCTCCTTTATCTGGCATATTATCTTCTGTCTTTCTGTGAAGATTTTTTTTTTTTTAATGCTTGCTTCCTTTTTTGTATAGCTTTCTTGCTGGTTTTCTCCTCTCTGCACTTTTTTCCTCTCTCTCTCTCTCAGCCTTTTTCAGGATGTATCAAGTTTACCACCGTTCCAGTTAGTCTGCTCAGAGGAGAACAACTATTTATGAAAACTCATTTGCTCTGAGGGGCAGAGTTTGCCAAAGTGCCTATTCAGCTTAAGGGACAAATAGTTTGCTTACTGCTAGTCCTAAATGCATATTCAAGCAATTGTCCTAAACAATGCCAGGATATTAAGAAACTTCATGATGAGCTGAAAGCTGTATATTTCTCTGTTTATTATACCCTCAATATTCTAATGATCTCAAGTTATAATTTAGTTAGCAATATAAAGACTAAGTTAGATGGTTATGAGGATATTATTTGTTTTAAAAGACTTATTACAACTCTTTGAAAAAAAAAAAGGGGAAAGGGCAATTATTTTTTTTCTCCTTGAGCATGCTCTTTGCCTCTGTATGCGACTGAATTAGTGACAAATAAATAATCATGGAGTTTTCCTTGAATGGAATTCTCTAAATGTCTCCAGGCATTATCATGAATTGCACTATCACAACCTTAAGTTACCAGCTCTGCGAATTATAGAAGCAGGCAAATAAAATGCTATCACTACACATAACACAGAAAAAGCACCCCCTTACTGATAATGATTACAAGTGATCATTTCTTTCATGCAGTCCATAAGCTGGGGTTTGAACTTGTAATAGTGCCACATCTCATTATGCAAAGTGATTGTGGCGAGGGAGAGCGAAACAAACAAAAAATAACATTCATATAACATTGAGGAGCACTCAGTTAAATAGAAATGTTTAACTTGAGCTCAGAATGTGTTGTGACAAAGACCACAAATAGTTACGTGTCTGATATAAATCAGATCTGTGTGAAAAGCTCACCTGACATGAGCGTACAAGTAGCACACACTTTTAGCCTCGATAGCTTGAGAAATGACAGCAGAAATATTAGATCACGAAAGCCCAAACTCTATAGTCTCTCAAATAACCAAGGTTATTTATAGTGTCTCAAAAAAAAACAATCAGGAGAAATCAATTCCTCAGAAAAATGAATGAAAGTAAGACTATTCTGCAGCTTAGTAAGATTCTGAAACCCAGCATCTAACACAGGGATAGCAAAAATTCAAATGTCTTCCAATGAAAATTTTTAGACAATACCTTTTTTGCCTTTCAGTGCTAGTAAAGTCTCCTGTAATGTGACTAAGCATGCTCGAAGCTAGCTCTGAAATCAGTTATGCTTCCTGTGTGCTCTAGCCAGTATAATGGGTTTGTTCTTGCTAACTTTCCATTTGACCTCAAGACTCTATCTGGCAGCATTCCAGTCTGATTTCAGGAAAAGTGTTCCACCTGTTGGCCTTACCTGATATGTGGCACTTGTGACTTCAGTCATTCTTCTGGCAGGTTTCACACTGGACCTTGTGTTTTCATTACTGGAGTGGAAGTTTTTTGTCCTTAGATGATCAGGCAAAAGATCAATATTTTCCATGTGGTGAAAATACCTACTTTATCTCCTCAAAGAAAGAGGAATATGATGGATAATTTAGTGCTGTTAGAGGCCAAAAGAGAGGGAGGGAAGTACCTCTTGCTTGGGTCTCCATGTGAAGGCCCTCAGAAACACCCACTAAGCATCACTGGTTGTAGATGGAATATGGAGGTTCAAGGTTTTACACAATGCGCTTTGTCAGGAGGCAAGGATTATTGCCTCCATTCATCCATACCAAATATATTTTGATTATTGAAGTGTGCCTTAGCAGGATGTATCATGCTACATTCATGTCTATTGTGTTCCATGCATCAGTTAAAAATACAGTTTCATCTGCTGCAGACAGCATAGGAAATTTTGAAATGTGTCCATGCAATGAAATTTCTTATCATGCTGTGGATTCGAAGACACAACGTTTATCCAAAGTGTTTATCTGAAGAGCCAGCAGGCAGGCTTTGAGATCCACCCTACTTCTAAAATTTTTTTTAATATTATCTCAGGTGGTCACCAGCAAGGATTGGAGTTTACTGTGGAATTAATTTACTTGTCAGTCTAGGCTGTTGACAAAAAGTAAGGAACAAATACCAGTCTCACCATTTGCAAATATTGCAGTTACTCATCTCCTAGTTTGTGGCATTGTTTGAGGTTTTCTATTTATCCTTCAATAGGGACAAATGCACTAAAACTAACCTTATGATTCTTAGAGTTCTTTCATTTTGTGAGTGTGTGTGTATACATACTTGAAACAAATATGTGCAATGGAAAATTGTTAATTCTTTGGAAAAAAAGACCCCAGCATTCATGATCCTGCACATACGCTTGTCAGAAATGCCAGAGAGATGTTGAAACCTTGATATTAACATAAATTTGGTCTACTTCATAACTGTCTACTTTAGAGTAGATAAAGGTCATAATTCTCTGTATACAGAAAATGTTGAAGTTCTGTTTTAGTGTTTATTTTCTCTCATTGTTCACCATCCACAGATAAAAGTGGTTGCTAGAAGTCTCTTTGGAATGTTTTTCATCTGTTTTTGAAATTATTGCATAGACCTGAATAAAAATGTTTGATATCTTTAAAATATGTTAATATATTGCTTTGGTGAAGTGGACATGAAACATGTTAATGAGTTTTCCCCCTAAGTAAATCTGCTTAACTTCAATGCATTTTAAAACAGTGGGGATGAATATTCTGTATATCACAAAGAATAGATTTTCATCAAAATGCAAGGTGTGTCAATATCCTCAAATAGTTAGAGGAGGCCCTCAATAAAACCAGACCACTTCCATCCCAGAGCTCCAGCTTCATACTGAGGCTCAAATCTGAGGCTATCACGCTTGGGATCTCACAAGTATGACTTAAACAATCCCACACAGATGGCTTTTAGCATCTTGCAGGTTAAGGTGCAATTTATAATTAATAGCTAGAGTTGACAAATTTGGTGTGCTGCTGTTGGAATCTTTGCAAGTTGTTATTAAATGTTTAATTATCAAGTGCCCTGAGCACGTGATTAATTTGCCTTCCTGTAATTTTGTGTTATTGTGGCTGTGTCATAGTTAATACATAACAGTATGTCTAATTAAATAGTCGTTAGGTTTTCTAATGGATCCTTCTTTAAAGGCACAATTGTTCCTTCTGATATTAAATGTACTTCATATGTTTATATATCAAGTGTATATGAATATTGTTCCTTGGAAGATATGAGCCAATATGTAATAAGATGCGAACCTATGCAGTAATTCTTCTCATATAGTTTATAGGAAATGATAAAATTTTGCAGAATCCCACAATAAAACCAGTTGCATGCTTTTTTCAAAGACAATGTCATTATGTAAAAATGTATGAAAGATAAATTTCATGAAAATTGAGTGAAGTTACTTCCCATTTTAGCTTCCATAACGCACCCTATTGCAATGACTAGTGTTGCCTTCTGTGCTATCAACATGAGCTGGCAGAATGTGATATGGAGTAATTTATGGACCAGTTCTCCTTAACTGTAATTTTTTGGAATGCTCAAATGTCCCTTCAGCTACCCATCAAGAGCGCAAGTTGTGTAAAATAATTACATACAATGTATATCATTCAGGAGTGGCATAGATTTTCTGTTGAAACTGGTTTTTCCATCTTCAGTGAGGTGGGGATGTTGTTGTAAAGGTGTGTGAACTGTTTTTTTTTTTTTGTTGTTTGTTTCTTTCAACAGGTTGTTTGACTCAAATATTTTATCTGTAAACCAAAAATATTTTGACTAGAAATGTAGTTTTTGTTCCCACACAACATTTTGGCTTTGTTCTTCCTGAAGAGGAGATTGCAAAATTTTAGTGAGGAAAAGCATAGTTCATGTAGTAACTACAATTCGTAAAGCTAGAATTATTAAGGTGATTCTGCACACCTGTATTTTTAGTTTGGGAACTTCAGATTTCCATTGGAAAACTTTGGTTTAGGGTTTTCAATGAAACTCCAAAATTTCAAATTTGAAGTTTCATTGAAAAATACATTCAAATTGAATGTAACTTTTAAAATCTTTTACCACTTATAACATTAAGAAATGTTTGCATGTTACTGTAGAGTATATTCTGTACTGATCTGCAAGGCTTTAAATCTTTTTCTGATCAATTCTTACATTCAATTCTAGCATTATATTTTGGCATCACGGATTTTGACAGATGAAGGTTAAGGTAATTCAAGCTTTGCTCTGTAGCTGGAAATGTAATGTTTATATTTAAGTATACGCTTAATTTCTGCCTGTGAAAAATGAGTACTTACTTTCAAAGTAAAAGTAGCATTTATTAGCACTGAAAGTGAACCAGTTAATGGCCTAGGCATGTCCTTGAAGGATCTGAACATAAAATTCTTCCTTATTTATCTTGTTATTTTATTTGTTTGTGAGGTGACTATTTTGTTTTGTTTTGTTTTCAAATAGATTGGCTATCTCAAGTTGTTCCCTGAATCATCCTGTCAACCATTTCAGGATACAAATTATATGTAAAAAACTTGTTGTTCATATCCGCTATGTGAAAACTTAGCTGTTGGGATGGACTCACCAGTCAGTGCATGGGTTTCTTTCTTCCTCCTGGGGGAATTTTTTACACCAAAGTTTCTTAACATTCAAAGCCTATTTGTTGAATATTCACTGCAATTGAATGTGAAGTGGGTGACTGTCAATTTGGGTTTTGTGAGTAACAAGAATGCAAACGTGCTCGAGAAATCCTGCTTTTGAGTCCACCATTGCAATCTTCTTGACTCAAATATCTTCCTTTACTGGAAGGAGCTATTCCTTGCCATCCTGAGTCAGCAATATAGCACTTGTGTCCTTCTCCTTTCCTCCTCAGAAATCAGGTATATATGAGTCCAGTTAGCCTGACTGGCATATTTTGCTTTTGGGAATAATGTCAGTGCAGCAGAGCAAGGACTTACCTTTCCTGCTTACTCTTGGGGGAGAGTGTCAGTCTTCAGGATGGCAGTGGAGAGCAAGGAGATGGAGGTGGGAACCCCAAGGCGTTCCTGCCTGCACCTTCCTCTCCCAGACTCCACCTGCAACCTGCTGCGTGTGGCCAACAGAAACCTCTGCTGCCTTCTACCGTCTAGTGATACAAAAGAACTGCAAACAAATCCGTAACAAAGGAGGATGGAAAAGAAATCTCCAGCTATCCCTTTTTTGCCTGCCTCTTGATCCCTGAGGAATAATGTTGATCTCTGAGAGAGAATGCTAGAAATAATAGAGATGGCTTACCTATTCTATTCGATTCAATTCTATTCATGGAACCACATATTCTCTGAATCAAGAGAAGGTCCTTACTGCTGCTTTAGTGTACAGCCCCAAATCACACCAGTGAATTGTTATTCATATTCTCAATTGTTTTACAAATGTTTTACAAGAGTTTCCTCAGTGAAGGCTTGGTGTAGCTAACTGGCTAGCTAGGTGATACACTCCATCATGTAGGTGTGTTTGTGCACATGTAAAAATTACATAGTTTCAATATTTGAAGAAAGTCAGATTCTAAAGATAAAGAGAGAAAAATAGTTGGAATACGTTTACTTTGTTCCATCACATGTGAGTGTGATGTTTTAAGGCTTGAGAGAGGGTTCTGTTTGTTTGGTTTGGGGTTTTTTGTATTTAAAATTTCTTATTAAAAATAGTGAATAATGAAAATGAACCAGCATGAAAAAGTGCATATTATCATTAAACAGACTGGAAATAAAGCTGATTAAGATACACTCAAAAGTTGCAATTTTTTCCTATCAGAATTTTGTTGAAACCAGTGCATAACAGAGAAAATTTACATTTCTTGAATCCAGGTCAGAATTTAGATTTCAAATGAACAGATTTAGAGCTTTTCTAACACACAGATATATATTTTTTTTCTATTGTATTTAAAGGACATGTCTTTCTGTCAAGTCTCCAGAGGAATACCATTATGAATAAAAATGTTATTAGTTATTTCTAATTCCAAGAGTTCTCTAAAATTGTTCCCATATGGAAAAATGAATGAACTAATTAGCAAGTAAAATTTACCTGTATTAGCTTATAGTTATGTTTCACTACCTCTAACTGAATTAGATTTTTTGAACTGTTGACTGCAAATGTGTCTGTGACTTCATCCAATTTTCAGGTAGAAATGACAATTAAATATCAGAGTGTACAAGTTAAGAGAATCCCAAATAATATTTTTAGTGAATGCTGCATAGCTAGAAAGGCTGAATGTCTTTCTGAACTGTAGCAGACACACAGGTATAGCAGTGTACAGTGTTTGGAAAGATGAAGACTAAAATAGAAATGTAAAAGAAATCATTCTGTAGGAATTAGTCTGAAGTATTTCTATAGTAAGAAGAATTTGTTGATAAGTGCCAAAGCTTCTAGAAGTGCCAGTTAGTTACTGGAAAATCCTCTTTGTGTTCAGATATACACACCTTTCTTAAATAAAATTGGAAATAAACTTGAATATGTAAGCATTGTTTATTAGGACTTAACCATTTTTGTTTCCTCATGCAATAATTTATCTGAAACATTGTTAGAAGGACATAGCTGACAAGCTAATAGCATTTGGGTGAAGGAAAGCTTGTGACTGGAAAACCTAAAAACCCCCAAACAAACAGAAGAAATATTAGTAATATGCTGAAATACAAGTAAATCCAAAAGAAAGGCCTTAGGACACAGTTCAATTTAAACAGGACTTATGTTCTTGTGCTTAATGGGAGAAAGATTTCTTGAGTAAGGAGTAAAATGGGCTGCTGTACTATGTGAAGTGAATGTGACTAAAGAAACATTCCTCAGTAGATCAGTCTTGCGATAACACTTTCCACAGAAGTGAACAACCACCTAAATTTCTGCTAAACTTTGGGAGTGCAATTCTGCTTTCACCTCTTAGCTATGATAATCATTCTTTTTATGTCTGTCTTGTCAGAGAGAAGGTTAAAGAAATTGTGAAATGCCAGGTTAGATTTATGTGGTCTTGCTCAACAGCATCCAATGTACACCTTTAATATCAATTCTGCAGCTAACTTCAGTGCTGACAGATGCATTTTCAAATGCTGAGAGCATCAAGAATTTCTTGGTGCTTCAGGAAATTAGCACAGTTATCAGAAAAGAGTTGCAAACTGAAATTCCATATCACAGGTAATGGAAGTCTTTGTGCTAATACAGAAACCATGTAGTTCTGCAAAGCACATATGCACATGCTTAGTGTTAGACATGCAGATCTTATTGCTGAAAACAAAATTACCTCTTTGGATTACAAGTCTGGACTAAGAAACTTAATTTTGAGAGCGTTTTTTGTTTGGTGGTTTTTTTTTAAAAAGAAAATAATGAGCTTTTAACACTTTTTGTAAATGTATCTCCTCCACTGAGAGCATTACTATGTTAAATTAGGAACTGCTAATAGCTTATGTAATGAACAAGAAGTTTAATATTCTCTTGAATTATAGACTTATCTTTTCATATTATGAAGTGTACATGAATGGAGTATAAAGGATGCATTTTAGAAAACTTGAAGTAACCATGCAGTCATAAGAGCGCTCTCAGTTTTTCAAACAGCCCAATATTGAAATGGCAGAAGCTATGCTTTGGATTTGAAATTTACTTGTGTACCACCACTTACCTCTAACCTTCCCTCCCACCTAGCTTTCTTACTCCCTGCTGTGGATTTAGATGATATTACAGAACCACAGAATGGTTGAGGGTTGGAAGGACCTCTGGAGGTCACCTGGTCCAACCCCCCTCTGCTCAAGCAGAGCCACCGAGAGCCGGTTGCCCAGGATCATGCCCAGACAGCTCTTGAAAATCTCCAAGGAGGGAGACTCCATGACCTTCCTTGGCAAATTTTGCCAGTGCTTAGTCACCATCACAGTGAGAAAGTGTTTCCTGATGTTCAGAAGGAAACTCCCGTGTTTAATTTCATGCCCATTGCCTCTTGCCCTGTCACTGGGCACCACTGGAAAAAGCCTAGCTCTGTCCTCTTTGCACCCTCCCTTCAGGTATTTATATACACTGCTAAGATTCTGCCAACTCTTCTTTTCTCCATGCTAAACAGTCCCAGCTCTCTCAGTCATTCTTCATATAACAGATACTCCAGTGCCTTCATCATTGCAGCGGCCCTTTGCTGGACACTCTCCAGTAGCTCCATATCTTGAACTTGTATGTTTTTCACTGTACGCATACAGGTACCCTCCTTCATGATCAAATTGGGCCCATGATGCTACTAGGTGAAAGCTCAGCTGTTGACAGTTTATTGCTACTGGCCTGCTAAGACTATAATACAAATAAATCAGTGGATATATGTATGTTGTACAATGAAATACCTGAGTTACCTGTAGTATTGAAAGGAAGCTAGCCATAGCAATACTGAGCTCAGCTTGGGTTGTTAACTTGCATTTTAGCTTTTGCTTTTTCTTCCTTTAACTCCTTCTTTGATTTTTTTTTTCTTGAGATTTCCCATCTATTTTAGATCTTAAGCATCTGGGGACCAGGACTGTCCTTTGCCACAGGCTGTGGTCTCTTCAACAGAGATGCCTTGTCCGGCTAAAGCTTTTCAATATCACTGTAACACCTGTTTTTTAGTGTCAGGCAGCATATTTGAGGGTTTTCCAGCACTAAGATGGCTACTTGAGCTTTCAGATTTTGTGTGCTTATCTGAACTGATCTTCTATTCCTTTGAAGTGTGCCATTTCTAATATTAGTCCAAATTATGAAAGATTTCAGTGTCAAGAATTACTAGTAAGAGTGTATTAAATAATTTGAACTCTTACTAAGCTTCTTAACCTGGAGAAGGGCTGAAGAATCCTTCTGCACTAATTCTTCATACCTCTCCATTAAAGTTTGTTCACAGAACACAGAAAGAAATTAGATCATGTCTCTACATCATCAGTGAAAACTGTGGAAAGTACAGGATGACTTCTTGCTGTTGATTCTAAAGAGAGCTTCAAATGCAGTCCTCTTCTGCAGAAAAAAAGTAACCGAAATCATTCTGGGCAGTAAGCATTCTAGTTATGTCACTCACCTGCACATAGATAAAAATACATGATGTTGTTTTGTACATCATTCAATTTCAAAGTCACTTACATAAAGAATATTAAGAAAGTCAGGATTTGAAGAGGCAGCACCTATTCTGAAATGAAAATATTAAAACAGAGATTGAATGGTCCTAAAATAGTGCTCTTCCTGTGTCACAATATGCTATTAAATTCCCTTTCTCCTTCTAAAGCTGCTGGAAAACAAACTGGTAACAACTATAATTTCTCCTTTCTTATTAACACAGACTATATTGCTATTCAACCCACAGTTTCATGAGCATTTAAAATAAGTAGGAAAATAACACTCGCTGTGTTTATTTACATTAATGTTCATTGATCAGAATTATAAAAACTATAGTACAATGAATGCAGTGCAAGCTGAATTCTGCAGCAAAACAGAGGCAAACTAAAAAATTAATTAATCAGCTCTATATAATGTATGAAACATACAAAACTGAAGTTATGAAGGCAATGTTTTAACTTGAGTTACATACAATATAGTTCAGATCATTAATGGATATCTACTCTGTATTTTGAAAGGACTAACTTAGCAATTATAAAGCAATTATAAGCCCATTCAGGTGGAAGACAATTTAAACTAAAATAGGGTGATATTAATTGGGAGCAGTTTAAGAACATTTAATTAGATGCCCCCAAAGTCCCAATTTGATAATCGAAAGGGAAAACCATGCTGTTTAAAAAAGAAACTAGCTTATATGGGGAATAAACCTTATTTATAAAACAAATCCCAGAGACAAGGAAGAAGATGAGGTGGAAGAGAAGGTAACTTGATAGAAACCAGTATTATCATAAACTGCCAATTTTATTTAGAAGCTAGGAATTGGAGGAAAAATAACTGAAACAAACCGCAAAAAACTAAGTGACCAATGAAGCAAAGCTGATATCTTACTTTCTAAAGTGTAATAGCAATCATATCTATCCATTTGATTCCACTGGTAGCTGCAAGTTGTGGAAATCTCCATAGTAACAGTAAAATACAGATTTTTTTTCAGTAGCTATTACTGTTCTATATTCGTGGGTGGGGGCTAGATACTCCCTTAAGTCCTGACGAAGGAGAAACAATTTCTTCTCTGTTGAAAATATTGTGAATGAGAAACAACAGCTAGATACTTTTAAAGTAGGAAAATTAGTTTTGCTTTTTTTTTTTTTTTTTTTTCAGGAGAATGACCTGATCTGTTTGGCTTGCTAAATTAGGGTAAGTGCTAATGAGGATGCTTTAATATTAGTTTCTTGGTGCAAACCTTTCAGAATTCCAGAATATGTCACTCTGAGGGACATAAGGGGCTGCAGTAGAGTGTGACATATTTTCTGATGTTATTCTGATAATGGTGGAAAAACAAAAGAATTCTGTTTTGTCATGTTTCCAAGCAGTTTTCTTCAGAATTTTTAGTATAGTTTTTACTTGCTTATTTTTATGGGAGATCTTGAGGGACAGAAAGGGCAGTGGACTTGTTAAATGCTTTAGAAAAGGTAAACAGAAGAGAAGAATTGTTAAGCTAGAAAAGGTCACGTTTGGACAGATTGGATTTGAGAAGATGAGACTGCTTCTAAAATGTGATGTCTGAGAGGAAAAAGGGAAGAACTCAAAGGCAAAGAAACAGCCCTGAAGATCGCTCTTACAAGTCTAAATCTGAACTACAGAAGTGATGAAGAAAGGAAGCCATCTTCATACCCATATTATAGCTCAGGTAGTAGAAGTAAGAATTATTCTGCAGCTTAAAAATCAGATTTGTCTTTGTGTAGCCCTAATGATCCTTTGAGAGGATGAGTTGGAAGAGCCTTTTATTAAAAAGGCTCCCACATTCCCTTCTAGCCAAATCCAAAGCCTTTTTCTTATCACTGTAAAAAGGTGTAATGAACCACAGATGCATGTCCTCTGGGTAGCTTTGAAATTCACAGCCATTCTGATCCAGATTCTACTCCAAGTTGTCCCTATTCCTGTCCATTCTCTGAGAAAGTAGTGGGGCATATAGCATTATCCTGGTTACAATCAATTAGTTCTCAAGCTTTCTATAGAGTGTTTTCTATGCCAATAATTTTTGTGCAAAGATTTTCCTGGAGGATAATCCTATCATAGTACTAAATTTAGGGATGTGCATGGCATGCTCTCTCTCTGATTGTTGGAATTGGAAGTGATGATTTCTGAGGGGCTGGGTTCAAAACTTCTATCACCATTTGACTGATGAAGGCAATCACTGATAGAAATAAGTGTTTGCTTTATATACATCGTGTCTTATTACCCTGCATTACATATCTAAAACTTCTAAGCTGGCCTAATAGGACTATCTAAAGTGAAGAAGATGAGAGTATTAAGAAGCAGGCATTTAAAAAACACTCAGCTCTGACTTGCCAAAAATCTGCTTTGGGAAAACTGTAGCTGCTGGTTTGACTAAGGAAAGTAATGTGACAATTAACATAAGTTTGAGTAAAAGCCTGTTAGTTTCAATTTAAGGTTCTGGCATGACCTATGTTTGTTTCAGTTTGTGTTATATCAAAACTGGGGAAATTAATATTGAACTGAAAGCATTTTTTTTTACTCTCAATACTGAATCAAATGCTAGTGTTTTCATTTTCTAGACTTGCTGCATATCAAATCAGATGCAAGGATCTCTGCATGTGCTTGTACATTGTGCCTATTCAGTCTTGACAGTTCATTGTGTTGTCAACTTTGTACAGCTGTTGACATAAAATTTAAAGTGGTATCTTCTAACTAAAAAAGAAATAGTATCTTTTATGTTGTGGTTTCCTTGTAAGGTAACAAATGTGAGGCTGTGGGTGCTGAACTTCATCCAGGAATTTACAACATCCAGATACAGCACGTAGCTTTAGCTATTAGGTGAAGTAGGCCACTGCTTAGAGTCTAAGAGATGTTGCTGGAAATGGTTGACTGTTGCCTCTGTTTTAGGCTGGCTGAGTCAGTGTCTGAGAGCCCTTGCTACCTATCAGATAGTAGGCATATGGGTAGGCAAGGTTAAGTGCTCCTGCCATGGAGGAATAGGTGGGGCTGTGATTGCTGCCAGCATCAGCTCTCTCACCCCCACCAGCCTCTAGCCTGGCAGAATTAAACATCACTTTCCAAAGCCTTCCAGATCCCTCCCTGGCTTTCTAGACTATTTTTATTCTCAGGTTGTTCCTCCTCTCCCTCCTCCCTCGGATGACGGCAGCTACAGTATAGGAGGAGGTGTAAGACTAGTGCAAGGAAAAGAAAGACCCATCATGTGTGGGGAGGGGAAGAGGGAGAGGCTGGAGCTGCAACATGGTGGTAGGGGTAGGGATGGAATTGCCAAGGCAGAAAGGAGGTAGGAAAGTCCAAGGGTAGGCCAGCTGGACCCAGTCTTTACTGACGTTTTTGTTTCTAAACACAGTCGTGTATCTGTCCTTGTCTTTTTCTTTTTTTTCTTTCTTTTTTTTTTCTTCTTGGTTTGTTCTTCTATCATTTTACAACTTGATTACTTCTATTTGTTGTTTGTATCCCATCCTGAATAGTTTTCTCTGGGGAAGGGTCCTCACAATAACTTAAATGGGTTGTTTTTAAAAGCCGTATTGTTTTCAGGCTATGTCTGAATAACTCCTTCTTGACATATTTACCTTGATAAACAAGCTTTTTTGAGTCCTGCAGAGTATTTCCCAGTGGAGCAGACAAGAGCTCAGGATGTTCCTTGAAGATTGCTTTGTTTAATGTCAACTTCTCTTCTGTTATCCATCTTCATTTATGAATTAATCAAGGAGCACATTTTGTATATCCTTATCTACCCCAAATCATGGCTTAGTAATACCAACACTGGGACTTTGGGTATTGTTTCCAGTTGATGAATGTGGTAACTTTAATCCTAATGAGCATATTCAAGCATACTTTCCATACGACAAGTAGTCCTCATGAAAGATAGAATATTGCCTCAAATGGAGCCCACTTTAGAATAGTAGTAAGTGGTAATAAGCTCCTTAATAATATTTCAATATCCTTACAGAAAAAAAAATGCAAATAGAGCTGATGACTATCCTAAAAGGAGTAAGGCTCACCCATGAACTGCTCTGTGAAGCAGGCAGGTGCTTTGTTTGGGTTGCTCAGAGAATAAAGAAAATCACAGCATTATGTCCATGCTGTTCTTTGCTATCGTGCCCGGTCTGCCAGGTAGATGCTCAGCTTGTGGGGTTTTCAAACCTGGTGCTATCTGATTCCGGAGGGTAGAGGTGGCAAAATGAGTAAGAGAACACTCCTGCCCTGAAGACCTTGTCTGCTTGTGTTAGAGACAAGACTCCTCTGCAGATTGTGATATGTTTTACCTCACAGTGGGCACAGGAAGAAAACCTTGCAGACTTCATGTACACAGTGAGATGGCTCTCAACATTAGAACGTCTTCTCGTTTTATTTGTATTATGATCTTCCAGACAAGGCCTGTTGATGGAGGACAGCTAGACTGAAAGACAACAGAAAGGGATAAAGAGAGAGTGGGCTGCTAGAGACCTAAATTTGGGGTTTTCTGGATATTCTTTTTGGTGGCAGTTTTGAATTTGTTTGTTCAGTCTGGTTTTGTGTGGTTATTTTAATTCTGGATCTGTTGTGTCTTGCTTGTTGGTGGTAATAAAGCAGCTCTGCATTTACTGAGGGAGTGATGCAGGAATGACTGGCCGGGGCAGGGGGCGTAGCAAGGCAGTGGAAGAGGAAATGAAAAAGTACTGGCACCTCTAAGGAGAGCAACATCCATGGCATTCTTGTCTGAGATCTGGGAAGGGACTATTTAGGATGGACACAGTCAGCACTAGGAGTGTCCACATTGTACATTGTGGAAAGAGGTATGGTAATATCTGAACAGCATAGCTCCTGAGAAATGCTGTTGATCCTTTTCTAAATATCAGAAGTTCTCCAGTTTCTGTTCTGCCGGCATACTTTTTCTTTAAATAAATAAAAACAGCTCTGTTTTTTTGGGGGGTTGTTTGTTTGTTTGTTTGTTTAATAAGGGTATACACTTACTTGCTACCAAAACCATTTTATCTTTTCTCTTCCAGATGTTTTGTTTGTGGTCGTCTTCTGAGGGCATTTGGATAATTGATTAAATCATTAGAAGTGAGCGTCATTATTTGTTATTAGTTTCGTTTTGCCCGTTAGATCATACTTCATGCCAAAATTACTGTTCTCAGAATGATTAGATGTTTTGTTAACTCACAATAAAAGATTTCACAGCTAATGCTTCAGATGTTCTTTGCCTGCTTTTAAAGTAAACACTTATCAATAGATGAATCAGTTATTTCCGGTATCCATGTAACCACCCAGGTATGTCACCATTTACAGAGACAGATCAGAAAACAAAGTAATCTCTGCACACCAAAATGGACATGTCCTAATTAGTGTCTTTCTCATGCATAATGGCAGGAGAGGGTGCTGCCATGAAGGCCCAGAGAAACGAGGAAGTTGGCTGACTGATCCTGAATGGGAGGTTTCAGAGAGGAGGAAGCTCTGAAAACCTGTGTGCAAGAAACTGATTTTTCTGTCATAGATGGGCTTTTTTAACTAAATGTTAATTTAAATAGATCATTGTAACTTGACATGAGTAAGGCAATATAATTGTCAGGCACATAATATGGTCTTTCATCTTTGTCTTCATCTATTGTGTATACAAATGTGTGAAAGCTAAAATGTTGAGCTTTAAACATAATATAACAGCGCTGGTATTTTGGCACATAGCCTTCTGATCTTTTGAACAAAATTATGAAAAGCAATTTGTTTAATAGTTATGCACAAAGCATAAAACTATTTTAGTTCTTGTTTATAGTTTCATCTGTGTAAGCCTTTTTCAGTGCTGCTCTTCCACCTATGTGTTTTGGATAGGAGACCTGAGACTGGTGAGGAAGAGCAGGGAGGCAATGCTGAGGAGGCTACAGGCATCCCTTCCCTTGCAGAGTTACTCTGTGTCTCTTAACTTTTCAGATGTTCCCAGCCACTTACTTTCCCTGTAGTTTGGAATAAATTTTGCATCATTTTGAATGCTCTGAGCAGGGGCAGATTAGCCTCTGCACCACAATGTGAAGCTTTGCAGCTCCAGGACACTCATGTAAGCTCAATAGTTTTTGTCTGTGAAATTGCCAGATTAAATGGTAAATGTTGGACTCTCCACTGTTGACCTGTATGAGGACAGGCTCCTGTGCTGGTCCTATGGCAGCTGTGTAATAGCCAGGGTACTCTGGGCAATCCTTTTGCAATACATTTAATTTTTCTGCTGCTACAGGATACTCAGCATAGCCCACCCTTGCACAAGGTCTGCTGAAGGAAGAGTACTAGTGCTATTTCTTGTGCTGCAGGACATGCAAAAACCAGGTGCGTGTAGTCTGGATTGCAATTTCACATTCCACCACAGCAGCCCTCCCTCTTCCAGCAAGAGCCTGCTTTACAGGCTGTGCTTTAAACGCTTGTGCCAATGTTTTGTAAACATCCAGATGAGTCAATTATGCAGCTGTTCTCTGAATTGATCCTTTCTATTTCACATGTGATTTTGACTAAGTGTACTTTGGAAATGCCTTTCTTTAAGATTGAGGTAACTTGTATGGAGTTGAACCTATCAGAGGAGCTTTGAAAAAGAGAGGATTTGATTCAGGATGCTCAAGAATAATTTTCTTTAGTAGCTCTTTCTGTTCCTCAGGCCACTGAGTGCTTTTCATTAGAAGTGAATTTAGTTTTGGCTGGGTTTGGTATGTCTAACTGTGTGCCAGCCACACTGAATTGGCCCTGTGCTGGTCACTGTGTTCCCTGGAGTTCAGGGTAGTAGCGCAGGGGCTCTGGAGGTGACTTTGCCTTAGCCACTTTGAATTAGTGCAGGATTATACCTGACATGCATTACTTCACTTTGAGATGCAGAATGGCTTCCCATGGAACCAACTGGCCATGAGTCAGCAGCATGGTACATATCCCCACCTGGATACAGCACCCAGAGCTGATGGAGAGGGCTTGTATAGTACATGTTGAATTGCAACTGCCTATCACAGAGCTCCATCTTCTACTGGAACTTGCTATTAAATTGTAATTCTATGGTCACACTATTAAAATGCTGCCATGTAAGATCTAAACACTAAGAAAATTACCTTCATGGTAACACCAGGGTAAGTAAAATTATTTTCCTATGGTAGATACTGAACTGCATCCAAATGAAAATTTTCTCAGACTTTTACCAACAGTGCCAAATAGTTGAATTTTAAAGGGCTATACTACCAGCTAACGGATTCAAAACTGTAAGTTCATAGTCAAAAAGAGGAGGCAGATGATCCATGAGGAAATAAAAGTGTTCTCCATCTGTTGCCTGTATAAAAACTGTTTGCAAAATGTTCCTTGACATATGTTGAATGCATAAGTGGATACTGCTGCCCTTGGTTTGGCATAATGGACATTATGGAATTAGATGTTGTTGTTGCAGCAAAAGAATGGTCTCTTGTTTCAGCTTCATTCATAATCACTGAAAAGAACAGCATCATCAGTGAAAACAAAAGCAGTTCCATATTTAATTTATAAGTCTTAAATAACTTTTCCGTTTCATAGGAGCCAACTGTTGACCGCTAAGGTCCTTCCTTGCTCAACAGATTTTGATATTCAGAACACTTCCTATGTGATAAAATTGCCTCATTAAAAAAAAAAAAAGTTCAGTCATAAAAATTATTTTGATCTTGTTTTGTTTTCTTTTTACATTTTTTTTTCAAGTGCTGAACTGTAAGCTTAAAAGCTTATACTGACATATTTTACTAGTTTGAAGAGGTATCATGGATTCCTTGTACTCCCCTAGGAAAGTTGTTATTGCTGTTGATTTGATATGTGAACACTCAGGCTCTTTCATAATGGCTGGACCAAAATCTTTCTCAGAAGAACAGATAGGCAGGTTTGAGGTCCTCCCTTATTTCTTTTGTAATTTTCTCAAGTTATTACTTGGTCCTTCCTGGAAATGCAAATGAACAGAGCTTAAAGGGAATATTTTTAAATTCCAGACCATGTCAGAATGGCCTGAAAGGGCCTGTTGCCTGCTATTACAAAATGTAAATGCATTTTATAAGTAATACACTTTATTTATTAGTTCCAGCAGGACATAAGTACAAATGCAAGCAAGTAAAATAACTTCTTAAATATCAGTCTGTGGAAGTCTATTGCTTTCACCTCAAGATCAACCTGTGCAGGCTAGTAAGGGAATAATTAAGGAAAATTATGTTCTCCAGTACATTCTCTGGGATGTCTGCTTTCTGTAACTATCTACTAATGAATCCCAAGAGAATTCCAACAGAGCAGAGAAACAAAATGTGATCCAATTTATTCTCAACAATTCTCACTTCTTTCATAGTAATATACCACATAATTAGCAAACTTTCTGTTCTGGGGTTTCATAAGATTTTGACTGGAAAACTCCAAACTGGTTTAATGGTATCCTTGATGAAATTTTAATGTAAGATACTGAAAAAATGTTTGATTTCTGTGAAACTTAGGAGAGTGCTACTTTCAGAGGTGGACTACTGCACTAGTTCTGTGACAAATGATAAGTGCTGGCAGTATGAAAATAACACTCCTGTGAATTCCTTCAGTCTCGTGGACAGTCTTGAACACAGCCTTAATAAATACCCAAAGGCATTATGCCATGCAGGATCCCAGAGCACATAGTCCCAAAATTAAATTAAAAGGTCCAAAGTAGCAATGACAAATCTTTTAAATGATGAACTTTCTTGAATCTACTGAAACATTCCAGAAAAAGTTGAGAATCTGGAGAGTAATGCATAACATCAGTTGTATTTCAAGCAATTCAATTTCATTAAAGACAAAGTACTTCACTGAAAATTGTTCATTGTCTAAACTGCAAATCGTTTGATAGGACTAATTTCTATACATATGCTTTACATAAATCTCACTGGCATTAGATTCTCAGCTAGCAAAGCCACTGTGTTTTTGTTGCTAAACAATTTAGTGAAAGAGAAAACCACACTCAAGAGTACATGATCAAAATTAAATGCTTGTGATGATATGCCCTTGAAATTTAAGCTTGTATAATAAGCATGATGATGAAAAAATAAGCTTTTTGGAGCCTTGGGTTTTTTACAGTTCATAAATTTGTAAGTTGAAAACTAGCTGCATAGATATCACAACTGTCGTAGTGGTAAATGGAGGCATGTTATGTTTTATCTGACGCACTTATCGGAGTAACAAGATAAGTGACCCTCACATAAATACCACTTGGACTTTTTCTGTATGAACTAATTACTAGTGATATTATTAACATCTCTTGTATATATGTGCAGCAGCTCTTCCAGCAGCTCTATATGTGCTGCTTCTCTTTTTCTCTTCTTTAGCTGAAGACATGATTAGTGTGGTCTGGTGTTTGCAAGCTGTCCAATAGCTTAATGTAACTTCCCCTGACAAGAACTATGTTAATTAGTTATTTTTGGTTTATAACTTGAACTGTTTGGGGATTAACAATGTCATCTTAGAGACACACCGTGAACATGCTTTTCTTTCAAAATTGGCTATTTTATAAATTTACTTCTCTGATAGAATACCCTTAATTAACATTTTCTAAAGTACATTAAGTGGCATTTATCATTCCATAGTAATGCTGAGTTTTGCCCTCAAGAAAAATAATTCACCACAATAGTTACATGTGAATGATACAATGAACTTACTTTTTGATTCTAGAATGACTTTTCAGAGATTTTACAGATATACTTCATGAGGGTTATTTTTGTTCTTTCTGTACCATCTTGGTTGAGCCAAGAGCCACAACAGATCTGCTCATGACTGCCATTTTCTTTCAATGACAGACATCAACTGTACTTAGATTCTGGAACTACTGTTAGAAAAACATAAATCTTACTTAAAATCTGGGTTCTGGATACAGCTGCTGTCACAGGGTCCACAGCTGTGTTGCTTCTTTTCATTTTGTTACTGTATGACAAGGCTAATGTTGGTATGTGACTTACCAGATATATTGAATTACTTATTCAGACACTGAAAAGAGAAGTTTCCATATCCCCATTCCAAGGGAATATCCTTATCTCAGAGTGGAACAAGCTCTATTGTGGAGACCACTGCTCAGAAGCATTCTGGTGTCCGAATCAGTTAAACACTATTAATAGTCTAAACCCGGTGTTCCTCTGTTGCCAAAAACTTTGAGCTAAGTCTTTTAGGTGCTTCTGTTAAGCTGCCTTGCAGAAACTCAGAAAACCCTGGTTTCAGTTCCCACTACTTATTTTGGAGTCCGTGAGACCCCAGCCAATGGGACTCCCAAATTAAGATTCCTAAATAAGAAATAAATATTGCTCAAGGAGAGGGTCTTGAACAGTGAGAAGTGTGTAGCTGCCTTGTCAGACAGGCACACCAGGATTAGGTGCTTAAGCTCCAATCCTTTCTCAGTCTCTCTTTGATATTTCATCTCTTTCTCATGTGAAGTGATCAGCGTGTGAGCATCTGTTTAGCTGCTGTTGCTCTCATGATCTCTGGGGAGCTAAGTGGCTAGCTCAAGGCTTCTGGATTTCATTTGATGATAAGCTGCCAGGCAGTTATTTGTCGTAAATCTGAAAAGTGAATAAAACCTTATTTATTTCTCATGCATAGGTTGTATCAAGGAAGTATGGTCGTAATTAAACTAATGTATGGGGGCCTGTTGTTTCTTGTTAACATAGTTTTTATCCAGGTATCTGGAATTAGCTAAGAACTATAACTCAGAATATGCAAAGATGTTAAACAGTTTGTAGCTGCCTAAACAAAAGTAATCAGTCTGCCTACATTTCAGAACTTTAGATATTACACCCAGATAATTTTTTGTATATATGTCTGTGGATATGAAGGAATTTTCCTGCATAGTTTTCCAGTAGATACTCTGCTACTAGCCAAATTGCAAAGGTACTTCTGCTGGCAACGTTCCTGTAAACAACTTCCTCTGGGCAGGACATTTTATGGAAAAAGAAATTAAAAAATTATGACAGTAGAACTTTGGAAGAAAGTCAGTTCAAAGGGGGAGAGAGTTCACTGGTAGTAGGAGTGAAATATATCTACAGATGGGAGAGACCAAAGTAGCTTAATTGTTCATTTTTATGGGTTTGAGGAGGTTTTTTCAGTATCTACTGTAGGTACCCAAGCTTGGAGGTTAGGTTGCCTCATTTCCCTCTGCTGTCAATGAAGAGAGAGAGGCTTCTCGAGGCAGCACATTGGAGCAGCAGCCAGACTTACAAGCCCTGAATATGTCTCTGGGGAACCCTGCCACTTTCCACTGACAATAAATGAAGAGTTATGGAAACAGAGTATCTAAATTAATAGCCCAAATCGAACACTGGGATGATAGATACCTTTCTCCTTGTCTCAGCTGTGTTGTATACTATTTACTGGAGACTTTTTGTGCCATAACAGGTAATTCAGTCAGCCATTGACCTTTCTCAGTAGCCAGTTTGCATGCAATTGTTTGATCAAGAGGAACTGACCAGACTGGTGTGTCAGGAGTTGGGCAATGGACTTGCTGATTCAGCAAGAACTCTGTCTGGTCTTTTTAATCATAAATGACTTGGCCTGAAGAGGGACTAGAGATTAAAGGTATTACATTCAAGGGGTAGCATGTGTATTATTAAAGAAAATGTAAAATAACTCTTTGTTTTCCCTTACTGAAATGCTTTTAAGAATAATTTCTTCTAATCAAAGCTTGCATGATAAAATGCATACCTTGTAAATTACGTATACATATAAGTATACGCATTTGTAACACCAATATCACTGCATACGGAGGGGTTAATAGAAGGAATTTTGGTCTGTGGATGAACACTGGGGGAGAAATAGATAGCTGAGAAAAACGCAGTCAGCACAGAAACTGGATGGTTTGTTGCCCGTTGCTTGGAATGCTGACCACAGAGATAAGAGAGCTGAGCAATACTGGGGGAGGACGGGCAGCAGGCTGTTGCACAGCACAGCTGTGAGCACGGTCGGCGTGTGACTGCTGGATTATGACCATAAGTCGCGTGTACAAAGCCCATGAACCAATAGACAGGATGGCTATGGCTCGTGCAGCGCGCCTGGCTAACGAGTGCATGCATCATAGGCTCCCTATGTTACAATCAAGGCGTGTTTTGGCACCCACTAGCCACGTGTGGTGAAACCCGTTCCTCCGCAAATGTATAAATACTGGGATTTCCCAAAAAGCATCGGGCTGGTGTACGGCAAGACCACCGTTGCCTCCATGGGGACACCCACGTAAAGCTGGCACCTACCGATTGCTGGGCTGAGCTTGCGGCACAAGATGGCACAAGAATGTACGGATGGTCCATCTTCCTCACGGTCCTTGGGCTGGTATGTTAATCTGCTTTACAAGATACCCTTAGCATAACACATCTCTGTAGTTAATAAATGCTTGTTTTTTCCCTTATAGTCAGTGTGTGTGTGTTCGCCTTCTCGGGAATCCTCGAAACAACCCTAAAACAACCACACAGGATTAGACTACAGTGTTTACACACTAAAGTTCTTTGCACCTTCACATTTATTATTATCATTGTGATAGTGCACTGAAAGAGTTCAATATTTCCTTGACTTATGAAACTTGCTTTGACATAATTGTGGTATCCATGCTCACCCAGCTTTAACTCAATATTTAATATATCATAATCTTATGTTGAAAGATAAAAATTTCTGGATATTTCTATTAGAAATGAGATGGAATCAGACTTTGGAAAGGCAGAATCAGTATTCAGAGATCTCCAATGGTAGAAACAACTTGTTGATAATAATTCTATATTATTTTCTCACTATTTTTGTCTTGAAATTATGTGGAATTTAAGTATTGGAGTGTTGTTAATTACCTTTTCAGGATGCTGCACCACTTAAAGAAGCTAAAATTCCTTGATTTCTCTTGTCTTCTGCTCATATGGACTTCCTAAAAATTTCTTCCTTTCCTGCACAGAGATATCACTAAAAGAATTTTTCATAAGAAAAAAAGTGTTTATCTTCTAAATAAAAAAAATTTAAAAATCATCTTGAATCTCATGAAGCATTCAGATGATTAGCATGATATACATGCCTGAAGATAATTACAAAAATATATAGCCTTTTATCCTGAAATGATTTACATAGCTACAGGGATATCTTTGATTAGTTTAATTACAATTGTTCAAGTTGCTGTCCAGACAGATTTTGCAAATCTCCAAGGTTTTCTCACCCTGCCACCTTTTCCAGTTATGAAAAACTGGAGAAGACTGACTCAAAAGACAGGAATTTTGGGAGCTGATAGTCTTTAAGATAAAATTTAAAAAGCATTGGTTAAGGTAGGTTCATGTGAGTGTTGTGATCCTGCCACCTAGTGAGGAATGGACTTTGACCTCTTGGTATTTTCTTTAGCCCTATGATTTTAAGAAATGCAGCTAGATATTTAAATATCCAGCATCAGGTATTAAAGCATATGCATTTTAGATCATGGACACTTAATATTGGATTTAACAAAGGAAATCAAAATAGATATCTAAATCCAGTCACATCTGAAAAGCTTGGTTTAAGAGCAATGGAAGGCCATATGTAACTGGGGATTATAGCTGTTGCTTTTTCAGAGTGAAAGGTCAGACCCTCAAAAATTTACTTTTCAGCAAATTCTAAAGCAGTATTAACCACGGCTAATGCAGTTTTTTAGTTTGTTTTTTCCTGTGCTAAAAGCTTTCTGTTTTCTCTGTACAGATATTTATTTTTTAATTATAACTGTTTTTGACTAATCCTGTTTAAGGGGTTCTTCTTAGAATATTTCCTACCATAAAGAAAATTCAAGTAACATGTGCAAAACTGTCTGGCTTCATTATTAGGTGTGGTAGGAAGTCACCGAAATATGGTATAATAGAGCATAATAAAATTCTTTTCTATTTCTAGTAGCAAAAAAGAGACCAAACTTTTCTCTAATTTTTTAGTCTGTCCTCTTTGTAGCAAAAGACCTGAAATGGATTTTTTTGTGTAATAATCACACAGTATGGCCCAAGACAGGGAGCTTTTGGAGGGCAAAAGAGGGAATTAAGTTCCCAGTTCCCACTGACTTTCAGAGGATCTGCAGGGAAACCACTGAAGAACAGTCACGTGGCAGCAGAGAAAATACTTCATTGTTTGTAGCCTCAGGTTTGTTTGAAGATGCCGATTTCTAAAATGCTGTCTTCCTGCTGCCTCTGGCCCCTGATGAGCGGGATGGAGCAGGTCTCAGCCGACCTCCTCTGTACATGGGGCAGGGTGTGAGGGGCTGTGCAGTCATACGACCTCAGCTGTACCTATGCATCAGAGAGGTCACCACATCAGCTTTTCTAGTTTCTTCTCTCTCTTCCTGAAACTCCATTTCTGCAATCCAAACACTCCTGAAGGAGAAGGTCTTAACAGTGTTTTAATTTACTGAGATTTCTTCTACTATTTTCTTCTGGATTTAATAAACAATGCTGGCAATTAACTTTTTTTAATATATGTATTGGTTGAATGATGGCAGAATCCCCTTCCTTACACCTATGCAATTTTAGGAGCCCCAGCCTGCCTCATTTTCTCTGGCAGTTTTTGATGTACAGTGGAGATAAACTTCAATGTATTGAGATGCTTTGAAGATACCAATACTTAAGCTAACATGTGACTAGGGACAAATGTACTGACAGATGGGCCCATTAATCTTTCAATAAAGTCTTCAGATACTACTGTCATCTGCACTTTGCTTGACGAAGAGGACAAAGTGTTGAAAAACAGGATGAAAGAAGCTGTGCTAAGTTCTGTACTTCTCTAGCTACAATTATACCAATAAAAATATCATAAAAATTACCTGAATTCATGTGTTTTAATAGAAAGGTCTAAGGATTTGCTGGAGTATATTTAGAGGTAGTGAAACGAAAGTGAATTGCAAGGGTATTGAGAAAATACACACCAATAAAAGAAGAAAGAGTATTGCCCTGGCTACTTACACAGTTTAAAACCTTTTCAAGCATACTGTCAAAATACTTTTTTGCTGTGAGATTTACTTTACACTTCTTCAGCCTAATGCTAAAGACCCCTCAGTCTGTCAGAATAAAGA
The DNA here is from genome assembly GCF_000737465.1 of Haliaeetus leucocephalus. Lineage (NCBI taxonomy): Eukaryota > Metazoa > Chordata > Aves > Accipitriformes > Accipitridae > Haliaeetus > Haliaeetus leucocephalus. Next base: position 2,183,636 of record NW_010972875.1, on the reverse strand, counting down.
AAGAACAAAGCTGTGTGTTTCCAAGTGTTGAATAGTAGATGATATTCTGTCTTTACTTGGAAACACTGTGTTGAAGAATTTAATTTTCTAGCATAACTGACATCATTGTCACAGGATGTAAGAGGTCCTGTGGTTCTCTTGGTAGGGTTATTTCTTATGAAGAATCTGGTCCAAGAACATGAGACCACCTCACATAAAGGACACAGAATATGTATTGGAAGTAACTTTTCAGATACTAACCTTGATCAAACCAGAAGCAGTATACTTCACAGAGGATGTTCTGCATCTTGTTAGCATTACAATCCCCAGAACAACTTGATGTTTCTTGGTTTCCTATGAAGCACTTGGTTTGCAAATTCACTTGGAATGCTTTGGAAAAGGTTATACATAGTTTCCTAATATAGTCTAAAATAAACTTTTCCAAGGTCTTTATGGATTCCCTACACTTCTGCTGTAGGAAGAAAAACAGTATTATCACATAGAATGAATTTATCTTATTCTGAATAAAACTGAGTGTTTTAAGAGATTAGGATTAGAATATATGCTAGGTTCAAAACTATTGACAAAAATGTACTTGTTAGCAAGCTAATGTTTTGTAGCCTTGTGTGAACAATGTTTGCAGTAATTAAAAAATGTATTCTACATTCACACAGGAAATTACTGCTACCCAGTATCAAACAGAAAATGAAAGATGTTCATTTGCAGAAAAGATCCATTAAAGGTAGTACAGAAGAACAGTACAAAAACTGCAAAAGCCCACATATGGGCTCTGGGGACATAGTATTTCAGCTTGCACGCTTTCTAATGTTCTCCTTGTGCTCTTCCCTATGGAAGCAGGTGCATGCTGTCAATTATTCTTGTCTGTATTTCCCCATGGGATGCTTTCTGTCTTATTAAGACTAATTGGTAGGTTGCTGAAAGCAACTGCAGGGCTTCAAAATTGTGAGCTGACATATTTAACCTTCTGTTTTCTAGACATTTTCATACATTCCCCTGACTTCTTACATACTTGTGAGCTCCATGTTCTGTACAAAATATGGCTTTGTACAGAAACATCTTGAAGTGGCTCTCCTGTCATTCTGACTTTCTGAAGGAATGGAAGGAAATGCAACAGAAGGAAAATGCTTTTTGGTGTCAATGTTCTCCTTTAAAAAATCCCCTGGAAGTTACTGAAGGTGACTTTGCTTTTGAGTGTATTGTTTCTTAATAAATAATAAAGTTTGTGTGAGTAAACTTTAAATTGGATTAACACTTCATGTGGTGCTACAGCTACAAATGCATTTATTTTCAATAATCTGGAAGCTCTCTTGACTTCAGAAAGAATAAACATTTTTTTATTATATTTCTGTTCTTAAAGGTGCCCACACAAATGTTTCATTAAAAGCAAATTTTTTTAAAAAATTTCTTTTTGACCTTGTCCACCCAAGACATATGTGCAGACACAAATTTTTAATATAAAAAGAGCTCCATTTTATTTTTCATGTTCTCCTTGGTGCTAGGGAATTTCTGCCTGTGAAGTCAACAGCAAAATTATGATTGAGCTTCTGTTATTCTGTTGGTGTATTATCCTGCTATGTAGCGTGTATATATCTGACTCATTAATTTCTTTTTTCCATGTTTGAGATACTAGATTCCTGTTCATAGAGCCCTCCCTGTTAAAGGATCTGTGATGAATCTGAAACAGTATTGTGACAGTGTGTTATGATGGCAGAGAGAAAGAAGGGCAGTTTTCTTCTTTTACCTGATAAGCGAGGTGATAGGAATCATTGTAAGGAATATGGACACAAACACTCTTTATGCCATACTGTCCTTGAATCCAGTTAAAATGTAGGCAGGATGAAATATCTACTCAATACCACTCTCCTTTCCCTTCCTTTATTATTAAGATAGTCTAGACAACTATCAGAGTACACTCGGTTTCTTTTAGATGGTTGGTTCTCACTTAGGAGAAATGAAACTTTCTCTAAGTGTTGCCATTTTTATTTTCTTTAGATATTTAGGACTTTCTTCTTAAGTGCACTATGGGTCTTCTTTAATGATTTTGCTAGACATGGCAAAAGGTTGCCAGAAGAGATTGTGAAATCTCTGTTCTTGGAGATGTTCAAAACTCGACAGGAGAAGGCCCTGGGCAGCATGCTGGAGTTGGTTCTCTTTGAGCAGGAGGTTGGACAGGATGATCTCCAGAGGTCCTTTCCAACATAAATTACTCTGTGATTCTATTAGCCAAGCAGAATCTATTCCCCACAGTGTTTCTACTCTGTTAACAACATAGTTATGTTAACTATGTTATATATTATGTTAACAATCAGGTATTTTCCTATATAGTGGTAGGAATAACTTTTGAAATCTATAGGACTATAGGCTCAGGGGAGACATTATCGCTCCCTACAACTACCTGAAAGGAGGTTGTAGTGAGGTGGGTACTGGTCTCTTCTATCAAGTAACTAGTGATAGGATGAGAGGAAATAGCCTCAGGTTGTGCCAGGGGAGGTGTAGATTGGGGATTAGGAGGAGTTTCTTCACCAAAAGGGTTGTCAAGCATTGCAATGGGCTGCCTAGGGAAGTGATTGAGTAGTGGAAGTGTAGATGTGGCACTTAGGGACATGACTTAGTGGTGGACTTGGCAGTGTTGGGTTTATTTATGATTGGACTCTATCTTAAAGGTCCTTTCCAACCTAAATGATTCCATGATTCTATGACCTAGAAAAGAAAATTAAGGACATGAAAAGAGTGGAAATTATTCTCAATGTCATCTAGTGTTGAAAGGTTTTATTATTTTTTTTATTTTCTTGGTTTTGTTTCATTAAACTAGAAATAAATAATGAGAGTATTACCGTTGCTCTGGTGTCATTGAAAGGAGGTGGGTGTGTTACTCTTTTGCTCTCAGGCTCATCACACTGGACTCCAAAATGATAACAGATGTGCATTCACCCAGGAAATTACCATTTTCAATAAGAAGCAGAGCAGCAAATGGATTTTCATGCATGGAAAAATAATGTAATAAACGGAGCAAAGCCCTGGCTTGATAAATTATATGGTTGTAGAAGGGAAAAAAATACAATTTGTTTAAATTTCTGAACCTTCAATAGAGCTATAAACCAGGAACACTTTCTACTCCCAGTAATAAAATAACAAACTGAAGTTTACCAGGTAAACACATTTACAAGTCTGAAGCTCGACAGAGTTTTTACAAATTTCTCTATAGACAATTTTATCTTTTATTGTCAAGTACTGAAAATAGTTAGGAAATATTAGGTGTCCTTATTTATTCATTTTTATAGCACAGTGCTCTTTCTCAGGAGATTCAGAATTGTAGGAAGAAGGAAACCCACTTTCATTCTTTTATAAATCTTTCTATTCACTAATTCTTTACTGAAGTAAATTTAAATCTCTTCACTGAAATCCAAAGATGCCATACAGACTTTGAGGACCGAAAAGAAACAGGTGCGTCGTAAGTGAAAAGTGGTCTAAGTCTGAACAAAGAAAACATCAGAAAGAATTTTCATTCAACCTAATAATTATTCTAAATGCTTTAAAATTAATTTAAAGGGATAAATGATTATTCAGAAAAGGATATGAGTTAAGATCCTATTAGAATCAAATAGAATATAATATTCTATATTAGAATTAGAATATTATAATTAGAGTAATATTAACAATAGTTAGAATAATAATTATTATTCTAGAATATCTTATATGTAATATAAAATAATATATAATATATTCAAGTTTATTATTTTTTTCTCGAAAACTGGTTTCTAGCTTAGTTGTGTGGCTTGTACTATCACTTTTGCTGTGGTAGTTCCCTGTTCTTTCTTTGGTCCCGTGCCAAATTCTGTTGGAAAAATGCTAGTGTTGTATAAAGCTCCATCTTAAATGGACTCCTAAATAAATATTTTTTTTTCTTGCTTGCTTTAGCAAGCACCCATCACCTGTTTCTCAGCTCTGCCATTATCTTTCCTCCCAAATCCTTCTTTACATGCATCCAAGGGGATTTCTTTTCCCTATATCCATCTCAGAACTCACATGCATTGTTTTCCTTAGGCATGGATCTCCTTTCTTGGTTCTCTTCTATACTTCCTCTTGAAAGGCAGCAAAACGTTTACAAAGAGAGAGCATTCAATATAAAGCTTTTAAAAAAAGCTTTAAAATCTACTTTCTGAATCTAACATTTTCTTTTGCATCCCCATTGCTGAAATTCTCTGTTTATTTAAGTCTGTTCATACATTGGCATTGTATGGAATCCCATCCTTTCCTGTACCACAGTGCTGTGCACATCGACATGTCTGCACTGGTGGATGCTAACAATCATATTAACCATTTGCAGGTGGTCCCACCATGTTTCAATGCTGTGGCAAGACAGCCCACAATTTCAGGGCTGCTCTCCTGACCTAACGTAAGAACACTCCTCCATGCTTTTGTTTTGGGCAAGGAAGTTTAGGTAGTGAAAACATGGGCAGGTACTTTTCATACCAAAATAAACAGTGAAACACTTTAAATTGGTGTTATAAGAGTTCAATAATTACACTGTCTGAAAGTCCTAGTGGCTACTTTCACACAGTTAAGATCCTTTCCTGTCTTTGTCATAGAGCTGCTTCTGCTTGTGTGGCAAACAAAGGGATTTTAAAAATTCAGATCTGATGTAAATAGACTCAAGTCAGATATAAGTAGGATTTTCTGAAAGTCTGACTTAAACTAGATTCATACCTTATATAATTTTAAACTCTTCACTGATTTTCAATACCATTTCAATACTGTACTTTGCACTTTGAATTGTATTAACTGTTCCAGCTCAAACTTTGTCTCAATTTGTTTGGTCTCATTTAATGTTCTGTCCATTGCAATGTGTTAGGATCTAATGTTGAATGCCATCACTGAGTAGCCAGAATGCCACAAGTTTTAGCTTATGGCTCATCACTAAAATACAGCTATTTCAATTTTACCCGCAAAATATCTGACATGATTGCTGTTACTTATTTTCAATTTGGAATCAATTGAGTATGTATGATATTCTTATGCCCATAAAAAAAAGAGAAAAGCTGATTGGGCTATTGTGTTATTTCAAGCTTTTGTGAAATATTCTTCTTTTTTTTTCTGTGGACAAATCTTGGTCTTTCTTTTCCTTGAGGAATCACAGACTAAGTAGCAGATGTTTACAAAGAGTAATGTCTGTAATTAAGGGAAGTTTCCTGTGGAGGCACCTAGGTTGGACCTTGCCCTGGCCTTAAGATTTTAGTTTACCTCACTGCCTAGCAACATTCTTTTCCAACACTTCCACACTTCTAGAACCAAACATTGGTAAATTAACTATTCCAGTGTCTGGTTTCCCCTTTCATTTTCTAACTGTGAATAAAATGGAGATGGACATAATCCTTGTGATGTAATGAGGTGAGAACCCCTAACCAGTCCTTTAAGCTTGTTATGTTTGCATAGCCTAGACAGCAACCCTGGGGCCACCTTGGGCACGCTCAATAATTTCTAAGCACGCTGTAATGTATTTCAGTATCATTGGTGAGTACAGTATAGAAAAGGGACGGAATTTCAAGCACAAAGGTATTTGCCAGAGACACCAGACAACCTGAAAATGGGATGAATTTATTTTTCAGTGGTGACCTTGGTTAATTAGGTCTCGTTGGGAAAGACTTGCCAATAAAGTATGTCAGGTGTGTAGCAAGAGATATATATGGGTGGTGCTGAGTGAGATGTCTGAAGCATTTCTTATCGGATGGAAAACGGGTTTCTTGTACCATGCTTCTGTTCTGACCACACAGTTTATTCCGGGGTCAGCCATTTCCTCATTTTCCCAAACCTATCCCCAGCACATGGCACAACTTACAGTAACTTTGACCATGATTTAGGCCACAATTCTTATCTATTCTTGATATACTGACAAAATGTGCTAGCTGCTTCACAGCTGCTAGTCTGTGAAACAGGGCTTCTGCTTCAGGGATTTTATAGTCTGTTCTATAGCTGGCTTTTTGCAGGGGAGTGCAGGAAAGGCACTGAAAATTTTTTCTCACCTTGTGTTTCTAAACAAAGTACAGTATCATTCTTTTGTTGTTTGGTGAGTAACCCAAATGTGTTGTCTGATGCTAGTCTTCACAGCTGACGGCAGAGTGATTGCTTGGGAGGTGGTATGATCCTAGTATGGGCAAAATGGCAGAATCAGTTTCTGCCTTCCAGTCACTGAGCTGATCTACATTACAGGTCCCAGCCAAGCAGGGGACACAGTACATTAAGAAAAATCTGTTAAACATCACAAAGGAAACAGAATAAGTAATTCCTTTTAAAAACCCTTGCATTTCTGTTTTAGCATCTTATAATCAATTCCTGAATTAGCTGAGTCATGCAGACAATCCATTATTCTGAGTGTATTTATTAGAAGCTGGCACACCTAAACTGATCACTCTGATGCCTTTGCAATCATTTAAAACCAAGTATTAAAGCAAAATGCATTAAAACCATCTATCATACTGTTTAATCAATCACACTTTGGAGCTGTCTACAGGATACCAATTCATGCATTTGGGGCACTACTGAAAATTAATTGCAAGATAGAGCACATATTTTATATGAACGCAGCCTTCAATGTGTTTGCCAAAGTAATAACTGTAATGGAAGTCAGAAGCTTGGACATTGCTTTAAAAACTTGATCTCTACTTACTTTAACTTAATTTGAACAAAACATTGAATGACCTAATGGATATTCCATACTCCATAAATAAAAAAGAAATTAAACATAATTTATTTCCCAGAAATTGCTCAGCAATTTGCAGAATTTAGAACTGTCATATGGCTAGAGAGAGAAAGAAGACTAATAAACTTTAGTAGTAAAAAATACCAAAACTAATGAAAAAAAAGCTAGTTAATTTAAACACAAAAATGTACACATAGCACATTCATACCTTTTCAAAAATTGGCACAGAGAAAAAAGACCTTCAAAGCAGATATCTTAAAAGTTATTAATTACAAGTCCTCTTCATAGATATTGAAGAAAAAATCTTAGCCATTCTAAACAAATTATCCATTAAACTTAACCACAGAAAAAAGACAGAGAAAAAAAGTGCTAGCATGAAATACAAATGGGTGGTGCAGCACAGCAGTTGCAAATGAATGAATCATTGACAGAGAGCAATCCATGTGTGATAAAGATGCTGAAAAGTTAAGAAATGTCATATCAACATTTAACTTGAAACAAATAAGGAAGCCATTACATTGGATAATTTAAATTCAGCAATTCTCTGCTGAAAATCCTTACGAGATAATTTCTGTGCTGTATCCTGCCTCAGAAAAGCAAGATTTGCAAAAGATAGAAACTAAAGTTGAGGGTCTCTAAAATGTCATCTTTTTAATACTATCTTATTTCTGATAACATGAATGTTTCCAAAGAGGAATTTTGAACTTAGATCAAAATCAACTTAATGGATATTAGATTTTTGAAGAATTTTTTTTTTGTCACCCTTTGTAACTGTATCATTCTATTTGCTTTCCTAGCTTTTGCGGTTTTTGTATGAGCCAATTCTCTCTGTTTTCAGTTATCGCTTGTTCCCTTCATCAGTCTTCAGTTGGTCAGAGCGAAATAATTTCTATGCATTTCTACTTAAAAATATTGTTTTTAATACAAATATGTGCACAAATAGATACACGTAAGTGTAAAACATACTCCAGAATGTAGTTTGTTATTCATGTGACCGGACTGTTTATTTTTTGGTCATCACCAAGTAAATACCTCGCTGTTTACATGAAGCAAAATAATTGAGTAATTTGGTTTTTCTGTAACACCTGAGGAGGGGTGTGCAAGTAAACCCAAAAGTTTTAAAGGAATTTTTTTTTTCATGAACATATTATTTAAAAAGGCCTTTCTTAGACCTGAGTTAAAGACACAGTGCGTGCCTTCCTCAAAGTCACTCTTATGGACACTTCGGATAGGCTCTCCATCCCTATCTTACAGCACATCAGCAGCTGTGTTGCCATGGTGATTGAATATTGCTTATTGCTTAAAAGGCAATAATTTTAAGTGCTCTAAAATTCATTGGATTTTATTGGAAGTGCTCTAAAACATACAGTAAAGATGCAAAGAGGTGAAAGATACAGACATGATGTAGTGGCATCTGCTCGCTCTTTGGTTTATTCCAGGGAGCAAGAGGCAATAGAGGAAGGTTGAAGACTTCAGAAATGTTTCAAACTGTGATGTTTCTCCTGCTGTATGAAAGGTCCAGAGGGCACACACACAGCACTGCCCCTCATGTCTAAAAAGAGAGGGGGTCCACTGCCTTTCACCTGCCTTCCCACATGTGCTGCTTTGGGGTGATATCTTTTATCAGCATCAATTTTGGGCAGGGGGATCCTAAGCAAGTAGTGTTGAACCTGCTTTTTCATGCACTCTCTACAATTATTCTGTTTCAGGCTACAAAAAAATTCTAACTTAAAATTTTCATATGTCTGGGGATTCAGTCTTCTGTTGATACCGGGGATCAATTCAAACCCTGGTGTTGTGTGTGTTTATCTTGACAGCTAGCCTACGTTGTGCACAGATTGCTAGGTGACACTTGGCAGCATCTCTAATTATAACATCTAGCTGGTGTTTCACAAAGGCTGTATGCTTTCACTTCTGAAGTACAGGGCTGCTTTTTTCCCATACTTAATTTCAAATGGCAGCATATTAATAATGAGGTGTTGTAAGAATAGCAACAGATCCTGCCAATAAATGCCAATAAATGACGTTACTTGAGTTGGTGCTGGTTTTGTCTCCAAATCTGTTAGTTTGATCCCTATCTGTATTAGCTCTGAGAATGCACACTAGCTTTACGTGCTTGACTTCAGATATAATCAGCTTCTATTGTCCTTAATCTGTTTTGAGGAGTGCCCCGATTTTATCTGGAATTCATCCTAAAACAGAGCTTTACATAAACCCTCAGCAACAAATGATAAGAGTATGGGTAGGTCCATCCTATTTGAACTCCACCATATGTGTCTTGATTTTTTTCTGGTGTTAAAAGTGTGAGTGAAAGCATTTTGCACTGAAGTGCCTATTGCTATGCTACTGTAGTGTAGCACAGAGTGTTGTTAGGGAAAGGCACTTTACACTGATGAATTGTAGGTGAGGTGTTATGCTTGTTTAAATGTTTGTTGAATTTTGTCAAATAAATTGGTGATTAATACTATCTCAGCTTTCTGCTTAGGAGGCTGAATTTGATATGTTTTTCACAGCCTTCCTATCCTCCCTATTCCTTATTTTTTTGTGGTAGAGAAGACTCTTTTTTCTACCACATCTGAACTTCTCTGTGTGTTCTCACATGCCTTTCAGCAATCTTTTATCCAATCAATATTTGGGATAAAGGTTGATGGAAATGCACACTGGAGAGCAGTTTCATTTTTGTACTCTAACTAGAAACACATTTGAACTGGGTCATGTCAATTTGCTCCACCTGAGCCCAGGCACAGTGCAACAAACGTAGTTAAAAAGGTGAAATATTTAAGTTAAAAAGACCCATGAAATAAAGGACACCCCATCTTAAAACTGAAAATAATGATTTTGGTGGCATGGAAGTTGGTCCCTGAAAGCAGGTTTGTTGTTTCTTTTCACAGTTTATAAAACGTCTTTTCTGTAGATGTGAGTACTGCTAGAATATTTATTGGACTCGGGAAGATCCAATACGGACTTAAATTTAAGTCCTGAGGTAGAATCTGGGAAAGGAAAGAATTTCATACTTACATGAATGACAAGGGACATTGAATACTGAAATAACCAGGTGTGTGGGATGAGAAGAGTTTACTGGACCGGGTCTAAGTGAGTGACTGGTTTCTTGAATTAGCCCAAATGCAAATTAAAATCACTTTTTTGAATGAGATTTCTGGAAGATAGTTGTCCTGGTTTCAGCTGGGATAGAGTTAATTTTCTTCTTAGTAACTGGTACAGTGCTGTGTTTTGGATTTAGTGTGAGAATAATGTTGATAACACACTGATGTTTTTAGTTGTTGCTAAGTAGCGCTTATCCCAAGTTTAGGATTTTTCAGTTTCCCATGCTATTCCAGCAAGCAGGTCTACAAGAAGCTGGGAAGGACCATGGCCAGGACAGCTGACCCAAACTAGGCAAAGGGATATTCCATACCATAGAATGTCATGCTCGTTGTATAAACTGGGGGGAGTTGGTCAGGAGGGGCAGGTCACTGCTCGTGCATCAGTCAGCGGGTGGTGAGCAATTGCAGTGTGCACCACTTGTCTTTTCTTGGGTCTAATTTCTCTCTCTTTTTGTTATATTCCTTTTCATTACAATTTTTATTATTATATTTTATTATTGTTATTATTATATTTTATTTTGGTTTAGTTATTAAACTGTTCTTATCTCAACCCATGAGTTTTACTTTTTTTTCCTGGTTCTCTTCCCCATCCCACAGGGAGCAGGGAGGAGTAAGCAAGCAGCCGCGTGGTGCTTAGTTGCTGGCTGGGGTTAAACCACAAAAATACTTAACCTCAAATGACTCATTATCATTTTGCTTCACTCTAACTGAATCAATCTGGCAGCACCATGCAGGTTTCAATGCTTTTTGGTTGTTTTTTTGTTGTGTTGTTGGGTTTTTTTTTGGTGGGTTTGTTTGTTTGTTTTGTTTTGTTTTTGTTTGGTTGGTTTTTTTTTTCATATGTGGGACTTTACAGTGTATTAAGTAAAACGGTAAAAGTAAAATTCAGATTTCAGCTCTACCCACCATTATCCTACTTTGCATCTTCAAGTGTAAATGAGCTGTTGGTTTTCCTCTTGCACTGTCAAACTTAGGAAGTGATAAGCCAAGAAAAGGTGTAAGCAAATCACCTAAGTTCAGGAAAAACATGCTCATGGTGGAATCCAACTTAAGTGGATAGTTAAATCCGTATATGTCTTTACCTTTCCAGTTAAAACTATATAGTTTCACAAACTCCTCTGCCACCTACTATATGAACAATAAAGAAACACTATGTTTATAACTGAACAAAAAATAATTATTTAAACGTTAAGGGAAGTGTATTTTATTTAAGGGATTCTTATTTAAGGGAAGTGTGAAGTCCTGCACCTGTGGAGGAACAACTCCCATGCACCAGAACATGCGAGGGGGTCAAGTGGCTGGAAAGCAGCTTTGCAAAAAAAGACATGGAGGTCCTAGAAGTTGAACATGAGCCATCAATGTGCCCTTATAGCAAGGAAGGCACCTTGGGCTGCGTTAGGAGGGGAGTTGCCAGCAGATCAAGGGAGATGACCCTTCTCCTCTGCTTAGCACTGGTGAGGCCACACCTGGAGTACTGCATCCAGTTCTGGGCTCCCCAGTACAAGAAAGACATGGACATACTGGAGAGAGTGTCCAGCAATGGGCCACTAAAATGTTGAAGAGACTGGAGCATCTCTCATAAGAGGAAAGGCTGAGAGAAGAGAGCCTAGAAAAGAGAAGGCTCTGGGAGATCTCATCAATATCTACAAATATCTGAAGGGAAGGTGCAAAGAGGACAGAGCCAGGCTCTTTTTGGTGGTGCCCAGTGATGAGACCAGGGACAAAGTGAAACACAGGAGGTTCCCTCTGAACATCAGGAAACACTTTCTCACTGTGATGGTGACTGATCACTGGACAGGTTGCCCAGGGAGGTTGTGGAGTGTCCATCCTTGGAGACATTCAAGAGACGTCTGGGCATGGTCCTGGGCAACCAGCTCTAGGTGGCCCTGCTTGAGTAGGAGCATTGGACCAGATGACCTCCAGGGGTGCCTTCCAACCCTCAACCATTCTGCAATTCTGTGATTCTGTGAAAATAATTGTAAAAATTAATGTCATAGTAAAAGAAATGAGACAGAATATCTATCAGCAGCAATGTACCTAGGTTGGCCCTAGCACTTCTCTTGCTAATTTTTTTTCCTAATTTCTGTAAGCAAGCCAAATATATTATGATTTGGTTTCTGGTGGAGACTTCAAATTGCTCATGTTTCTAGAAGGCAAAATAAAGTTACATTCAAAGACATTTTGTTGGTATATTCCCAACATGTGGTCATTAGAAGCCATCCAAGGCTGCTTCTGAAGATGTTCGTCAAGTTGCTGTTTTGCTCTATATAAAATAGAAAACAGGATCACCACAGTGTCCTGTGAATGCTTAAGATGGCAAAGTTTGGTGATGCTCCCTGTACTTAAAATGGATCACCAAAGCTGCAACAAGCACTCTAGGACTTGTATGGTATTTCTGGAAGAGCTGACTGATCTACTCTAAGTTTGAAAAAAAGAACAGTGCATATCTGGAATCAAATTTGAGAACTGCTTTTGGTGAAAAATATTCACATACAGAGTGGATTTTCTGTCACTAACCATTGAGCAGTTGGTAATCTTGATTACTGTAGCGTAGCTTAATACATTTCTTAAGGGCAAAAATGACCTCTCTTTTGCTTTCTTGAGCAAGCTGCCATTTTAATGGTCTCTTTCAGCCCTCCAACTTTTTTCTTACTTAATCTGTGTCCATGATTTTAATCAACCATCTGTCACCAGTGGTGCTTTACCCTGTGTTGTAGCTATGAACCTTATTGTAACTGAAGAGTAGACAAGACTGAAAAAAAAAATTGGAAGTAAAACAAAGTAATGAAATAACAGTGAAATAAAAAAATATATACAGTTCTGTAGAACGCTCGAATAGATTAATTTCGTAGAAATTATGGTTGTTTATTGAGGATTGAACTTAACTGCTGAAATTCTTCTTAATCAACATTCATTTCTGCTTTTATAAAAAACTGAGGAAGACATAATGGAGGTAAACAATTCTATTTTAAATGGATGGGGATTTGTGTAATCAGGATGGTATCCTTTAGAATCCAGTGTCTGAGAATATTTTAGCAGAAGATTCAGAGCCAGAGTGTGTTTGTATTTAATAGTGCACTCAGAGCAATGAAAGCAGACATTTTCCAAGGCCTGCTAAGAGTGGCACTCAACGTCTCACACTTTTTGGTTTATACAGGGGAAGCTGCAGTATCTCATATACTGTTGTGTGCTATAATTTATGGCAAGTGCTGATACTAGCTGTAAGGGCTATTGCTGCATCCAGTCACGCTCTAATTACAGCACAAGTCTTAGTGTTTCCAGGCACTACTGTTTTCTAAGCTTAAACAATGTATTTTATCATGTGAACAATAGGATTATGCAATATAGAAATTCATACTCTACGGAATAGTGTCTGATAAGGTTAGCGTAACTGTTTATGTGATGCTAGAGGTTCAGATTCTAAAAGGCTTTTTTTATCAATGGACAAATCCAAAGAGGAAAACATAAAATAGCATTTTTATCTTTATTGTTTTACTTCTTTTTCAGATAAGCACTTTGAACCTTCTTAAAATGTATAAGGACAGGATAGCATAAAGACTGACAGTTTGTTCCTCTTTTGACCATGAAAAGACTCAAGTGCTGTGATGGCAATCTCACTTGCTGGTTGAGTAAATGTTTACTACAGATATTAAAAAACAACTGGAAAAATCTAAACTTAATTACAGATAGCTGCATATATGAGACTTAAACCCTGACTTTACTTAACAGCACTACTACCAAACAAACAAAATGCTTCTGTTGAACTAAAGAAAGAAATGATTGCTTCATTTTGACAAAATAAAGCTGCAATTTTTTTGTCTAGGTGAAGTCAAAGGATAGTGATAATATAAGTGTCTTGATCTGAAGGTGAACTGATTGGCTGCAATAGCAGGGGATTAAATTACTTTGATATATGCAATAATGAGGTTTATGTAATTGATATTTGTTACATGAATTACAAGATACTTTTTTGATTTAAGGTCAGCTTAAATTCTCCAGATCTGTGACTGATCAAAGTAATTAATCTGTGTGATGATTGCCTCAGAGGATAGAGCCTGAAAATGTCCCTGGATCCACCAGGTAAAGATAATGAAGCATGTCTGGGAAATAGCCAACTGCAGAATCAGTAAATTCTGCAGGAGCTGTGAAACTACAGAATAGCTTAGAGCAGAGCACTGTACATCTGCCAAGTGATGGACTGATATGAGAGCAGACTTAACTAATTAGTAAAGCCTTCCCATCTGGAGATTTAACTTTGGTGTGTGTGCACAGGCTGAACATTACCAATCAGGAATTGAATGAGGATCCCTATGACTCCTCGGCAGCATTTCTATGAGGTGAGCCAAAACAGTTTCCTTTTGGCTAGACAAAGAGTAGCAATGCCATAGAGTCACTCAGGATTGTTTTTGTCTATTCTACATATGCTGAATTAAGAAACAAATGAGAAAATGCAGACTTGTAAGTCATAGTTTTCATAGCCATAAATATATATACTTTTAAATGCAGTACATATATACCTTTCATTGCAATACATATATACTTTACAGCTGTTTTAAAGAACAGATTATGTTTCTGGTGTGGTAAGTGGTTTCAAGGGCTCCTCCATCAATGATCATTCTCGTGTCTGTATCCAAAACTGTGACCCTCAGGATCACCCTTACCAGTTAGTTACTACCTAGTCTGCAGGTGCTCAGTTTCAGTGTAGAGTTCCTTAGTAAATGAAGTGGATTGTTTTTCTGGACGTGTCAAGAAACAACTCCATTTTGACAGGGTTAAACACCTGCTTCACATCTAACCTATCTTGGGATCCAAACCAAAATATTTTCTGCATAGGGCCCAGTAGATCAGAGTCCCACAAAACACAGCTACAGGAGGGAGGGTATCTTATTTCTTATCAAGAATTTCAGAGGGAGGTATAGAAGACTGAATCCCTTTCCCTGAGGGGGACTCAGACCCATATCTTTCACCTTCAGGGTGACATTTACTATCAAATGCTGAAACACTTTTCATGCCAAGGAGAAAGAGTAAGGCAAAGTGCTGAGAATATCCACCTGATTAAACAAAGCTTAGGCTTCAGACCTTGCAAGATATTTTCATAATTTATGTATTTTTTGTAATTGATATTAGCAAGCCATTAATTAAAATATAAACAATTATATGAAGAGGGACTAACAGTTGTGACTCATTAATATTTTTTTTTCCATTTTTTAATAAAACAGTTTGACAAGCCCCCTTAGACTAGCCTCGGGCTTGTTGATTAGAGCAGTCCTATCAAAATGAGACATGTTTGAATCCAGAAAGCGGGAAGATAATTATGATTATTTCCACAAATGTTATAGGCACCACAAAACATTCATTCACATGTGGTCTCTATAACAGCTTCTAATGGTGCTATATATTTCACAGTCTTGCAGAAGTCAAATTAAGCTTTCCAGTGATACAAAAATAAATGGAGATAAAAAAGGATGAAGGATACTAGGAAAGGACCGAGTAAGAAATTAAAGTGTTAAGTGATCATTTGAGAGAGAAAATACTAGAATTAAAGAGTCTTCCATATCAAGCAAATTGTGTATTATAATTTGAAAACTTAGTTTTTTCCCATTTTTCCCATTTTTGGTTGTTGAACTTTCAAAAGTAGAAGGGTTGTTGTTGCTAAAGGATAAAACTGGAAGACAAGGGTAATATTTTGGATCTCTGTTTTCCACAGGAAGAATAAATACAAATTCAACATCTTGCTAATGGGTTTCCTTTTAAGTGCTCAGTCAGAACAATGTGAACACTCCATTTCAATAGGCTGGTAATAAAAATGACAAAAATAAAATTGAAACACAGAAAATAATATTTCTAGATCAAAGCTAAAAATAGTAAAAGCAGGGTCTGAAAGCTCAACATCATACAAGCTAATGAAAGATGTAATTATGAACAGAGTGAAAGAGATTGCATTAATGAAACCTTATATTGTAAAGTTACAGAATACTGTTTCTCACTCTGATGTTGTACTTTCTGAATATAGTACTTTCTGTTTGATGAAGATAAGCTTTTGAATTTGACGAGGGCAGTGTTTGACTTGGATACTGAAGTCTGGTCTTTAAAAGTAGCTTGTGATTGCCAAGGGTGTTTTTGTACCTTGTGGAGGAACATATTTTCACTCTTGGGTCATTTATTTAGTTCTGCTCATGGTTTGTCAGGTAATATTCTTACCTCACACCCTATAAACCTTTATAAAATGATTTATAAAATCTTATCTTTATAAAATGGAATTCCCTATTTCCGTCTTGAACCCTTTATCGTGACTTATTTCAGAATAGGCAACATAAGAAGCCTTTCTCATTCACTTGAGACTGTGACTTACATTCCAGATGTCTATCTTCTCTACTTCTGTGCTGTTCAAACCACATCTAAATTTGTTTTACTTGCTTCTGCTGATCACTTTGCTCTTGCCATCGTGATTATTGCCAATACTTTTTTCTCCCTGAATTCAGTTCTCTCTCTCTGACTTCACTTCCCTTCACATCCCAAAGTCAAAACTTTCTGATTCCAGGTCAATTCTGCTAATAAAGCAAACAGAATCTCAGTTCTCTCCCCAGTTTTACTCATCTTACAGTAGCCTTTAAGCTGGAAAGTAGGACATTGTCCTTGGGAGTGAAAGGTGGGTTGAATCCTTCATGTGAAGGACAGTTGTTTTTGCAGATTGTATTCATGTTGATTGGCATTTATTCACACAAATATTCATGGATCATCTCCCCATGTCACCTGATTGACTATATATATATATTTTTCCCCTGTACCTTCCCTTCCCCTTTCTCATACTGCAGAAAATGCTATCCTTTGTTAATCTTTCCTCCCAACAGTATTGCATAACTTTGCACCTTTAATTTTCTACTTAGCTCTTTTTCTTCATATTGTTACTGTACATCATTTGCAAAAGATGTCTTCCTCATCAATTCATGCTTCATTCCTGATACTGTCATCTCCATGCATTCTTCTCTCTCCATGTTTCAAAACCTTTTTCTGAGTTGATTCATAAGGCCACTCCCTATTCAGGAATTTTACAACACATCTATAACTCTCAGAAATAGAGATCAACTCTCGTACTCTTTGATCAACTTGCACTCTTTTCTCCAGCTCTCTTATTCAGGATACATGCTGTTTAGAGACAGAAGCTGACCTTACTTTAATATTTGGAAAGTACACTCTAAACGTGTAGCATAGTCTTCAGTAGCCATTACACTCTGTCCCATGGCAAGCAGCATTCTATTCATGATATGTAATTCCTTGCATGTCAGTTATTCATGGAAATATTTTAGGAAAAAAAAATCTTATGCAAACAAAACAATTAAAGGAAATGAGCAAAACAATATAAATATATTAAGCTCAGATTTCAACTGACCTCAGCTCAGCAAATTCAGGGTGTGAAAGAATGCGTCACCTGAGATTTAGCCAGGACACAGGGCTCCTAACTGCTTCCTTGCAGAAAGGTCCTTTGAGCATTCGATCATTTACTTAGGGGCTAGGAAGTGATTGACCTGTTTAAGGAATGATGGGTTCAGTCAGGCAAATTACTCCTCTGGGTCTCTTTGTCATGCCACCTTTTATCTGTCTCGTTTATGCCTTCGTAAGGTCTTTTGGACAGCGTTTGTCCTGTAGTATGTGCGTGTGCAGGGCTTTGCCAATGCTGTTTCTATCTTAGCTGATTTTGTCATAGGAGATACCATGAGCTGTAAGAACTATATGTACTCATGGAAGTCAGTCATGTTTGCTAGATCCTGAAACCTCTTGACCTATTCTTATAGGTTTGTGTGGTGTGGTTTTTTTGGTAGCGGGGGAGGGGGCTGCAGGGACGGCTCCTGTGAGAAGCTGCTAGAAGCTTCCCCGGCTCCAAGTCAGACCCACCTCTGGCCCAGGCCGAGCCCATCAGTGATGGTGGTAGCGCCTCTGGGAGAAGAGATTTAAGAGGGGGAACCTGCAGTGAGTAGGGGGATTGGAATGCGAGAGGAACCCCTCTGCAGACACCGAGGTCAGTGAGGAAGGAGGGGAGGAGGTGCGCCGGAGGAGGGGATGCCCCTGCAGCCCTGGTGGGACGGCAGGCTGTGTGTCCCCAGCCCATGGAGGGGAGCGGGGGAGCAGATGCCCACCTGCAGCCCGGGGAGAGAGGAGCCCACGCTGGAGCCCCCCAGGATGGCCGTGACTCCATGGGAAAGCCCACGCTGGAGCAGCGTGTGGCTGAAGATGAGCCCGTGGAAAGGACCCACGCCAGAGAAGTTCGTGAAGGACTGTCTCCTGTGGGAGGGACCCCACGGTGTAGCAGGGGAGGGGTGAGGAGTCCTCCTCCCCCTGAGGAGGAAGGAGCGGCAGAGACAAGGTGTGTGCAGCTGACCCCAACCCCCATCCCCTGTTCCCCTGCGCCGTCCGGGGCAGGAGGGAGAGAGAACCCGGAGTGGAGCTGAGCCGGGAAGGAGGGAGGGGTGGGGGAAGGTGTTCTGAGGTTTGGGTTTACTTCTCAGTATCCCTGTTCTGATTTGATTTGTAGTAAATCAAATTGATTTTGTTTCTTCCCCAAGTTGAGCCTGTCTTTTGCCTGTGACCATAAGTGGTGAGTGATCCCTCCCTGTCCTTGTCTCGACACACGAGCCTGCCTTTATATTTTCTCCTCATCCCACCGTGGCCGTGGGGAGGAGTGAGCGAGCATGGTGTATTGTTACCGTCTGCGCTGAAACTACGACACCTATGCAAACTAGAAAAATCTCTAATCTCTGTGGTTTAGTGGGTGTTCCCTGTCCTGCTTCTCCTTCCTCTGTTCAGTTTGAAAGCCATGCCAGATCATTTATTAATAAGTAACTTTCAAGTCTTCTAATATATATTCAAATGATGAGACTTAGAGTGAAATCCAAGAACGGCGTATGTTGAAAATTGTCAATTTAACTGTGGTCAGTAGTAAAGTAAGAAACAAGAAGGGCATATTAAAGACCTAGATGTACTGTTTGTCAGCATGGAAATAAACTTGTAATGTGTCTTATCCATTTTATGTAAGCAATTACTTTATAAGTCTTGCGATAAATTCTAGCATATTAGGTTATTGTTGGTTTATTTATCATTTGCTACAAATCTGTCTGCTGTGTTACTGACAAGAGATCTGGTATATGATATGACTCATTTATTTCTGGAAATGTTTCTTCAGTGTACGCAGATGGTGTTTATAGATCCAATGTGAGGGGTGAGCTATTCAAGAACAGGAGATCTGCAATGTCAAAGACTTGTTATATTGTTCTCTTTTCTGAACAGAAGAACTATCCTTTCTAGTCTGGTTCTGAGGTGTTTGTATTCAGGAAGCTCAGAAGACAGAGGCCGTTTACTACTCTTTTGTCTGTGCTAACACATAACTTGTTCTTTATGTGGAATGCAGAATTCTCCTTTGTCGATACATCTTGCCTCAGCTGTTGTCACGGCAACAAGTGGCATCTTTGCTGAAATTCAGCTGAAGTATAATTGGACGTGGAGTGAAACAATACATTGCTGAAATTTTAACTGGCTCTACCGTCCTTTTTAGTCAAGTTTTGTCTTCAAAACCGGGGTGTTCTGTTCTTGCATCTAAGCAGCCCATGGAAACTACTAAGGTGTACGTTGCTTGTGAAAGCAACAAAGGTAAACACAGGTGTTAATTAAAGGAGACCAGTTATTCCAAATGCACGGCAGTGTTTTGCTAAAGCTCGATATCCATATTTTACTGCATTCAGTGGATGTGATTTGGTGCATAGGAGTTTCCAAGTCTTTTTTCTGTCATGCATTATTCTGCTTTTTAGCCATGGTACCATCAATCTATGCTTTTCTTTCATATATATGCTGATATACTTAACATCCAGGTTACAGGAAAATGACGTAGAGTTTTCAGAGTGAGAAAGTGTGCAATATAACACTCTTTTCTCAGACTTTAGAAATTAAAATGTGTTGTTTAATTCATGAGTCTTTGCTGCTTATGCATTTTTTACTGTGCAGGCTTTCTGACAGAGCATTGTTTACAAGCAGAAATAAATTCCAGATAAACATTTATCATTCTGAAAATCAATCTCAGGAGATATCAGAGAACAGTAACAGTGTCACTGGTGAATTTGGGTTTTATCTGATTCTTTGAGAGATCATAAAAGGATTCTGCTATTTCAAGGTTCACTCACTTTGATTTAGAATTGTGAAAATGCAGCTATATTTTGCAATATACATTGCCTTGATCACTGCAAATATAAATTTTTGAAAATTTAAAGTGAAATGGAGGGAAGAAGTTACATGTTTATGAAGTTTTTGTGGCTTTTGCTAGAGTTCTTTTTCTGATACAAGGGACCTGTAAGTTGATCAGATTGTGAGTTCATGCCATTCTATGGTCTTCTCTACTGCCTTTCTAAATGGAATGTTATGAAAGCTAGGACAGATTAATTCAGACTTTCAGGAAAAAGAGCAGCAACTGCCCACTGTACCTCATTCAATATGGTCCAAGTAAAATAACATTTGCTGGTTTAGGACAAAGTTGCACAATGTAACTTCATGGCATAGGCTGAGTTAACAGCTCAAGAGACTTGTCAGTCTTCTTTCCCTTCCTGTCTCCTCTTCCCCTCCCACTTCCAGGAACAAATTCCCCTGCTTCTCTTGTGCTGATTGCATGGTAAATCAGCTAAGCTATTCCATTTCTGTTTTTAACTATCAGGTTAGTTTGTCAGTTTTCTACCATTTTCCTGAAACTGATCTGGAAGCAAGAGTATGTGAGGAGGCTGAAGGGAGAGCAGCAGAACCTCCTCTTTCAGAGGCAGCAGGCTGTTACCTCAGCTAAACTGAAATGTCTCATGTCATCTCTAATAAGCCCAGCTACCTCTTAGGACATAGGAAATGAAAGAAACATGTTTAGAAGATGCCTTGGAGGAGTATTTCATTGCTGCTGAGAGGGACTTATTAATTTAGAGAGTCTTCCTGGAGTGTAAGATAATAAAAATTAACTAATCCTCAAATACAGAGAGCTACTACCTTCCTGGACCAAACCGTGCAGAACTTCCTGCTATAGACTACGCAGCCTAGGCCTGTACCTAATAGAGCTAGAATCGTTAATGACATTTGGTTTTGAACAGCAGCCAAAGAGGGAGATGTCCAGGATATTATTAAGATGCAGGCAGAGTTGGATGTGACCCAGAGCAAGTTTATTAAAAAATTTGCACAGGAATCAATGATGCAGAATGTGCAGAGAAATAGGTTAGACTGGGAGAAAACATCAAGTGAGAGGAGGAAGGGAATAATGGAATGGTTAAACTTTGTTTTGCCTAGTTATTATTTTGGTGAAACTGTAGCCAAATCCCCACAAATTTCAGAGAAAGATTTGTGCAAATGGGATGACATTGAATACCTACCTACTGAAGACAAAGAGTTCCATTAAGAACACAGAGGACATTCAGGTCTAATAGATGAGATGACAGAAGTAGTTGCCCTGCTGGAAAAATTGATCAGATATCCTCAAGCTATACAATGCAGATGTGAGCGTGAAGTCACTTTCATCTTTTAGGATTTTTCTTTAAGTAAGGATGATCTTATACTTGACCATAAATGGTCTTTGAAACACTGCTTTTTTTGTTTATGTTCTACAGTTGCTGGTTACAACATCGGTGGTTAACTTTGAAATGGCAATTATTTCTCAGTTAAGACTGGGGTTGTTTCATAGTCCATTTTGAGCAGTTGTATTCCGTGAGAAGGCAGTGTACGTCTTCATGTCTGCCTGTGCCTTCATGAGCAATGGAACAAAAAAGGTGTAGTTTGGCAGATGTGTGTCTTGCAGCCAGACTTCTAGCAGTCTGTTACAGTTGATCAAAGCTCTCCTTGTGTTTAGGAAGCTCAGAATGTCTCCCCCTGTACAGATGTTATGTGATGTAAGAGAAGGTGATTTCATGCTGTGCTTATCCCCCCAAGGCTCACTCTCTTCCACTGTGTTGCTGATTGAAAAATTCCAATGCCTGTTCAGTCTGCTAAGTTCGGTTAAGATTTCCAACAGGTTAGAAAGAGTTCATGAGGGGAACAACAAACAGATAAATATTCCCACTTGCTTGTGCATATGCACAGGGATGAAATAGAAACCTTGCTTCCTTAAGAAGATGGTGAAAAAAAAATATTTCCGTTATCTGTGAAATGGCAGCCATGATAACTTTTTAGTTACTATTTTCAACAAAGTATTATTCTTTTTCTTTAATAAAATTATTAGATTTGCTTTGTTAATTAACCTAGAAGCTATGTAGAAAGCAAGGCAATTACCATTGTTAAGGAATGGGACTTTGGCCAGGATATTTTTACAGTGACTGATTAGTAAGCCTGACTGCAATATATCCCTCCATTTCTTTAATTAAATGGAAAGGTAACTTCCTCTAATGTGCCTACCACTAGATGGTCTGATTGTGCCTTGAGTTTACACACAATGGTAAGAGCTGAAGAAAGGACACACTAGCTTTGAGTCCAGCTCTGCTGAAACCTTTCAGTGATTGATCTGTGTCCTGGTTCAGCCTTAGTAATGTAAACACACCACAGCACTGGAATAATGCAGCTTTAATGAATTGAGCAATGTCTGTGGACCCCAGGGTGCAGCAAAAGCTCCCTTTCATCCACCCATGTAGGCAGATTCTGAGGCTTCTCAGAAGAGGACCTGGTGGAGTTAGTACTAGGATGGTGGTGTGGTTTAAGCCCAGGCAGCAACTAGGCGCCGTGCAGCCACTCGCTCACTCCCCCTCCCCGCAGTGGGATGGGGAGGAGAATCAGAGAAAAAGTAAAACTTGTGGGTTGAGATAAGAATGATTTAATAACTGAAGTAAAATAAATGTAATCCTAATGGTAATAATGATACAATATAATAATAATAATAACAACAATAACAATAATTGTAATGAAAATGAATATAATAAAATAAAATAAATAAAAAAAGTGATGCACAATGCAATTGCTCACCACCTGCTGACTGATGCCCGAGCAGCGATCTGCCCCTCCTGGCCAACTCCCCCCAGTTTATACACTGAGCATGACATTCTATGGTATGGAATATCCCTTTGCCTAGTTTGGGTCAGCTGTCCTGGCCATGGTCCTTCCCAGCTTCTTGTACATCTGCTTGCTGGCAGAACACGGGAAGCTGAAAAGTCCTTAACCTAGGATAAGCACTACTTAGCAACAACTAAAACATCAGTGTGTTTTCAACATTATCCTCACACTAAATCCAAAACACAGCACTGTACCAGCTAAGAAGAAAGTTAATTCTATCCCAGCCAAAACCAGGACAGGTGAGTAGCAAGTAGACATGAGTAGCCAGTGAGACAGGCTGCCTATTTTGATGGGTCCCAGATCTTGCTTTTGTTCTCAGATACATGACTCAGGGTTGCAGATTGAGGCCTTCACTAATTTCTCAAATAACTGACCAGAGCTCACTTTTTGCTTTTAGCCCCATAATTGCCACAAGGTGTGGAAGATGAATATTCAGTGCCTTCTCTGACTGAGGTCACACGAGGGAAACAGTGTCTGATCTCTGCTATGACAGCATGCTAAGCATTGGTGACATTCATGAACGGGGGCTTTCAGATCACAGCTTCTGTTTAAGAGCCTTCTGCTGAAACTATGCTTCAAGAAGCTAAACCTCTTTTTAGATACCTAGATGTGATGGGTGACCTTCCAGTACCCCTGATGCAAAGGTTGGCTTTTGTGCATTTTCTGCCCTGCCTGTAGCATACCCAGGCAAGGAAGAAGCTGACGATGGCATGCTGACTGAACTGGCACCACCTCCCTTCTGTATGTGTCATTGAGCCCTTCTAGAAAGGCCTTTCAAAATAAATCAGTCAACTTAGTAAAGCAGATCCTAAGGAACTGCAATTGGAGAAATGCAGGATTGTTCTTCATTTTTAATTGCTTTCTGGTTTTTTTGTGTTTTTTTTTTTTTTTGCCAAGTTCTTTCGTGAATTATTGTAGTAGAGACCAGATCTTTTCCAATTGTAATTGGAGTGGAATTTCTAATTAATGCATTGTATTCCTTAGCAACCTAAACATTTCTAGACACAAGTGAGACCAACACTAATGGCACCATCCAAAAAGACAACGATTCAGAGTCCTCACTGAAGATGATTACTGCAACAGATTTTATTTACAACTGCATAAACCAAAAAGAATTACAAGGCTGTCAGATATGAATATTATCAAGAAGATGAAAAGAGTAGTCAAACATATCTTAGTGGCTGATCTTTCTTATTCCCTTACTCCCAGAAGGTTTTAGGTTGTCTAAGTTTCCCATTTTATTTATGTTGTCTTATAGGTAGTATGCTATTAAAGAACTCAGAATTCAATATAGTGTTCCCTGGGGTTTCATTTGACACTTCTATACATGTTTGCCCTGTGCTATTTGAAGGCTTGCTATTTCACATTTTTTACTATGCAGTATCTGGTACTTCCCGCTGTCTCCAGTAATGGCATATCAGCCTTTTCTCAGTGAGAAGTGAAATTGTAAAATTGTATATTCTAGAACAATTTGTAACATGTTCTTGATTTTAACAGAACTCTCAGGTACTGTAATGTGATACTCTTAATTTTAAATTTTTAAACTTCTGATATGGTTTAAACTTTAGCTTGTTTTCTTCCAAAGAGAAGAGCTGTGCTAGAACATTTATTTACAGGTCAACCAAACAATGGTATTATGAGGAAAACAAATTTGGAGTTGCTAAAGGCATTATCTTGATCTAGTTTGGCCGGTACACATAAAATTTTGTGGAATAGATAAAGGTATCTCTTGGGCCTTGGGAGAAAGCTCACAAAAATAATTTTTTTATAGAAAAAATGAAATCTCTCATTTAATATAGTCAGTTAAGACACAATATCATCAAAGTAATAGCTAATAGTATTATAAGTAAGTCTGTTGGCTTTGCTGAAGGTGGGGTTGCATGGCTCAATGCATCATATAAGTGCATATCGTGGCTCAGTCTAAACAGAAAAATGTGAAATAAAAGCAGAGATATGTTATGCCCATCTTTGGATTTCAGCATGGAAAGCTGAGGCAAGTCCACAAATAAACTGTTTTAGAAAAGTAAGGACTTTGGAGAGTTTCTGTTGCAGAAAATAAGTATGGAAATAAACTCATGCTGCTTGTACTCTGCACTAGCAAATAGTGCCAGGAGATGTCACCTGGGTCTGCTATATGGCTTTCCACAGAGTTAAATTGTTAAAAATTTAACGTGGTCCTGGCCTTAGCGTGGTCCCAGCCTCTGACCACCAGCACTTGCATGGACTCCTCAAGTGTAACTGGGAGCTTTGACCTTTGAGGTATTGTAGGGTTGGAGGGATGGGAAGATGGCTAGTAGAAGATGCTGTGTTTTATGTATCCCAACAATACTTCCTCGCTGTGTTTAATTTACAGGACCAAGGGGAATGATATATGGCTCCAGATCACCATTGCTGTTATTGGTAAGGATGTTTCCCTCCTTTTCCTCCTTGTGAAAACAGTTGTTTATTTTGTAAAACAAAACTTACTAATAGTTTACATTTGCACCCTCACCTAAGGAGCGAGGGCATAGCTGGCTGGTGCAACAAGGTTTGCACCCAAAGGTCCTTAAGTTCCTGGTGAGTATGGAAGCCACAGTAGTGTGCAGAGGTATGCATGCACAGGTGCATGCAAAGTAAACAGCCTCTGTGGTGCAGGTGGCTTGCCCATGGCGCAGCTGTGGCAGTCCTCCATGGTCTAGTCCTCCAGGTATGATACATACCTTTTGTTTCTGTACCTGTTTCCACTGACGAAGCACCCTGGTGTAAGATTTCCTGTGTCCCCACTTATGTATCTCTTTTCCATCTGTAAAACAAGGGCAATGATGATATTTAGTGATAATATTCACTATTGTAGTGAAGCATCTTGAGATTGATAGATGCTATGGAAGAATGATATTAATAACAAGAGGGAGTTACTGCCACAGCTGTAAATCTGGTTGAAAAGTATCACACTGAACAATTTTGACAAAACTGCATTTTTCTAAAGAAAGCTGAACCATCTTGTGGGACTGCATCATTTCTAACACCGTTCTTGACAGGAATGTGTCAAAATAAATTGTTTTACCTTTTTATTTCATTTCAGTGTTGTCATGTCAAATCATTCATTTTTCACTCTTTTTCCTTTTGACTGCTTATGGGTAAATTGTACCTGTGACCTCCCTCCTAGACTCCGTCCTGTGGGTTCTCTTATTAGGGTTAGCTTTCTAACCCAGGTAGATGATTTGGTGATAACACTGCTTGTCCTCACAGACTGATTAGGGGTGAAAAGGGCTTTGTACTCCTTCTTCGTGGTTTGTTAAGAGAAGTAGCAATCTATAGGTATCAGTCCATACTATATTCAAATCTTTCTGTGGATCCTCACAAATCTCTCAGTCTCAATATGGAGCTCTTTCATGTGTTTGAAATGCTCTGACTGCAAGAGAATGCAATGCAGTTAATGTAAGAAGACACTGTTCTTCAAGAGCCCTGGGCATGTGACTAATTACAGAGACACAGAATAATGTGTTTTAAATTGATGTACTGTTTATTCATGCAAAAGTATATAGGATGCATACAGCCTGGGGCTCACCTATTGCAACACTTAGTTGAGATTTGAAGTCTTGGGAAATGACCTTAGCTCCGTACCACAGCATTGCAACAGCTTCTGTCTAACTTGGCAGAGACAGACTTTCCTCCTCCCAAATACTGTGACTCTTTCAGCTGCACATTCCCCTCTATTTTCCTCCAGGCCAAGGTCCTTAACAGTTCAGTGGTCTTTCTAACCTTGAGAAATGGGCTGGTGAAAGATATTTCTTACTGACTGGTTCACCAATTATTTCCTCCTGAGGAACTCTAGTATTCTGACTGAAGAGATCCTAATGATGACATTACTTTGTTTTCTGCTTTTTATGGCTAGCAGCTCGCTCTCATTTAACTTCACACAGCCAACTAAAATAATGTCAAACAGGTAAAAGGAGATACATCAAACCCTTAGACATAAAATAAGGAGAAAAAAACCCTTCCAAAAAACTAACTGCATAACTACAGGCAAGGGTTATAAGAACATATTTTCACACCTCAAATTTATATGTGAAATTGTATTTCAGCTAGGCTAGGTAAAATAAGAACGTGATATGCAAGAAAAAATTTGTGTTAGATTTTTATTTTTGCCTTTATACTACCTTTGCTTAGTTTTTATTATCTTCCCTCTCCACTTGTTTCCAGTGAAATCCTTCAAGGCTAGATCAGACATAGGAATTGTACGGTGGCCAAAGGTAGAGGTACAGAGGACCGTCTGCTCTGTTAGGACAGTCAAGAACCACAGCATAATTCTACTTACTTAGCAGTGTCCCCGCTCTACAGTTGCTGTAGCCATTAACTGGGAATGCAGGAAAATGAAGAAAACACAAGGGTGGGTTTTAAAACAAATCACTTCTTTCTGTAGTTCATTGATCTTGTTGTGTTGGAAGGAGCTATTCCCAAGTATTTGTTCGAGAGGTTGAAAGGCCAGCTTGACAGATGGTATAACTAACTTTGGAAGAAAAATACTTAAAGAAATGGGGAACTGGAAAATGGGATATGATAGAATATATAATGTTTTTCTTTGATAAGGACAGCTAGGCAGAGTTTATGTGGTATGTAGTACTATGTCTGAGTAGTAAAATATATACCGTAATGACATAGGAGGAAATTACTCTGAAGCTGGAGAAAGTGGGAACTAGCTGAAAGATGATTAAATGATTAAGGAGCTGAATAAAGAATAGATGGCAATAGATAAAGGAACTGTTGAGATAGGGGAAGTGGTTGTATAGTTTTCCTGAAAGTATAGTTTTGAACAGATAATTTTTAATGGTGTAGATATGAAAACAAGGAAAAGAGCTTTAAAAACCCTCATATGGGCCATTTCCAAAGCATCCTTCTTTACTGGATTCTGCTCCAGCTCCATACATTCCCTATTTCAAGTAAAATGCCTGTAAAGTCCATTGTATGATACAGTAGGAATAAACCTCCCAGTATTCACAGTTCTGTAAGCCTCTTGGAGATTTCTTGCAGAAAAAATTTCTTTGTGGTGCCTCAAACATTCCATCTTCTCATAAATCAATCTAACCACCCATCTCGATTACCAATCAACTCCACATTTGTTTAGCTAAACTCTAGCATTTCTGTTCCTATCACCCACTGGAGGCCAAATGATGGATCTGGGCTACTCAGGAGTAGTCTCTGTAAAAGTTAGTAATGCTGTTAAAGGTTAAAAAAGCATTCAGTGATTTATTTGGTTAAGCAGGTGTTTCATCACCGGGATTTCTTTGACGTTTTTGTTTATTTCCCCTGGGGCAAAGCCTGTGGCACAGTAGTACGTAGAAACGTTTTATAGCTAGGAGAAGATACAAATCCCTCCTGCTTCACTTCAGATTGTAAGGCAAATAAAGCAGTTTGATAGTTTTCTGAAAAGACAAGCATACCCTAAGTCTTAGATGTAGTCATAGTTTCTCAGTTTTCTGGGAAGAAAGGGAAATTCTTTCCAGTGATTTATGACAGAATTTAGTAACTGAAGAAGAATCTGCTGCTGAGATTAATTGTCTACCTACCATGACTGATTAATTTTTCCCCTATACCTTTCAAAAAGTAATGTAATTTTGGCATTTGAATAGCCAAACCACAATTTAAAGTCTAACTTCTTTGGTAACCAACACAACCTGGTTTTATTTCAAATGCAGTTAGTGAACTGTCCAAATAGGGTTCTTACCAGGCTAATACATGTTTTGTATGCCATAATTCAGGAAGGAAATATTTTCACGTTTATGTTTTTTAATTAGAGTACAAAAAGTAAATAAATATAAGTGATTTCATTTTTAGTATTAATTGCACTGAAGAATCACAAATTTTCATGAAAAGTCATGAAAATTTTTATTAAATTTCATTAAGAATCCACACAATAATGTGTGATATATGTTTTAAATAATATACTAGATACTGATTTTTCTATTCTGTACTTATTGTCAGTCAAGAATTGATAGTTAATAATAATTTTCAAATTATTACAATTATAATTGACTTGACACCTTTATTTTCCAATATGTGTGATTTCCAATTAAATGTCCTTATGCTAAAGAAGGTGTCTTTTCCTGTGTTCGATTACATTTTATTACTATTGTCTATTAACTTCACTCATTTATTTACCAGGAATAAATTTTGATACTTCTTTAAGCAGTCTGACATTGAAAGCAGAAAAAGATATATTTATTTGTGCAAAAAGCTGTAACTCACAGGTATCCCATTCATATATCTGTGTCTTGTTATGACAGGTAGTACTGAATATGTAAGTACTGGTACATGAAGTGGGACTGAAAATTGTCTTATGCTTGGTAGGTAAACAAGTCTTAATTTGCTGATGGTATATGCAAGCTTTTACATTGGTGGAAAAGGCATCTCACAATTGAAGGACGTATGATGCAGGTTCAGTGTACTGACTCTATAGGTTAATTCTGGAAGATCCAGAAAGTGTCCCACATGTTACTGCCAACAAGTTTTGGCAGAAAGTGGGACAATGAGGAAGGCAAAATGACCACAGCTTTTCCAAGACTGAGATCATCTTTTATCACTGTAAATTCTATAATGGACATTCAAACTAGTCTTTCACAGTAAGGAAAAATTTTAAAAGGCTGAAAACCTAAGAATAACCTCCATGTTTCATAATTTTCATCTCTCTTAGAATTAAATTAATTTAAATTTAGTTATTGCTGAGAGGGAGCGCTCTCAAGTTTTGGGAACTCTGAACCCAGGGGGAAGTCACATAGACAAATTTAGCACAATGACTCAGTTTTTTTTCAGGCATGTATATATCTGTATTTGAAGTCAGATGGAATAGCCTAAAGCTGAAAATTTAGCATTCCCATTTTAAGAGTTGCTATACAAAGGGAACTCAAAATTATGGCTAGATAAAGATTATTAGAAAATGTCAGTGTTTTCTTAAGTTTCCTTTAAAAAAAATAAATGTCAGGTGGGAATAGCACTGCATAATTTTCTAAATTGTTTCACAGATTGTCTGTTAGTAGGTGTTGCATTGTACAGTACAAACAGTTGTTTCTGTTTAATATTATGGCAGCATCTGGTGGACCCGAACGTATCTGTGTTTTGTTAGGTGCCCTATAAACATTGAAAGAAGGAAAAGTATCTTTGGATTCAACTCTAAGTCTGTATTGTGTTACCTTTTCTAGCAGTAAATTTTCTGGGAATACTGATAAAAAAGACTTGAAGGATGTAGGTTCAGAAATCCTCTAGTGCCACAGAATATCTTGTCTCTCCTTGGCAGAACTGAAACTTCCTGATTTCACTGTAATTCTTTGTTCCTTCTTTTACATGTGTGTATGTGCACATGTATATGATATTCCACACTGCAAAGAGAGAGAAGCTGCACAATAAAAGCAAGAAGGCATATATTTCATTCTTCCATATTTCTGTTTTGTTTCCTTGCAAGTGTCTATTTATTTGTACATAACAAACAGTAAAGAGTAAGAATGAAGTACAAAACCTTTCTGCTTTTACCTATGCATACAAAAAATTATATTTCTTTTTCTGAAGCTAGAATTGCTTCTTTCAGTGGGCTGCGATACTGAGAAGACAACACTCAGAACAGCATGTCAAAGTGTCCTCCAAGACAGCAGTGGTGTTAGATACCTGCACACTGAGGAAAAACAATTGAATGTAAGAACTGTAAATGTGATGAAACAGAAAATAGAAATGGAACTAAATTTTATTTTTTTCCTTGAGTCCCACACTGGTTGTTTCAGGTATTTTTCTATCTTTGTGTAACACAAATAACTGCTTTCTTTTGTAAAACAATCCTCCCCCTGCCCCCCCTTGAGGCATTCATGACAGAAAGTAAAATCTTGAGGTCTTTGCATTGGTGATTTATTTTCTAGGTTCAGCATGAATTTTAGATGACCCATTGCATTTTACTGGCTTTGTTATACCATATTTAGCAGTATGGGAAATCCATTAGTAAATCCAGCATGGTCACTTATGGTTTTGGGGCTTCCGAAACATTTATACTTCAAGATGGACAAAACAGCTGAGAGCTAGAAATACAAGAATTCTGAATTTAACCTTTTTGAAAGTATGTAGGAAATTAATTTTAGCTTACTATTACTACCAAAAAAATTTACAATTAGTTAGAATAGCCACTCCGTCAAGTGTCACTTCATAACTGTTTTCCAGAATATGATTAAAAATAAGAGATATTTGATGCAATGCCAAAGATCATCTTGAACTATAAGGATATGTTCACAAGCAAGTGCTGAAGTGCTTTGCCAAATCATAATCAAACTGAGCACATGCAAAATGGCAGGTATGTAAACAATACTCCTTTTCCTTAAGCACAATTGATTAACATAATCATGAAATATCAAAGGAACAAATAACTAGTTCAGTCTTGGGCAGAACAGCTAGTTACTTCACTGGAAATTCTGATAATAAAAGTGTTTAAAGGTTGGATACATAAGTGATACTGTCAATGATGTTTCTGTTTATAACAATTGTTAGTTTTCTTCCCCCAAATTATACTTAACGTTCCTTTGGGATTTTTTCAAAATAGACTTAGGGCACCACTTTCTTCAAGGGCTGAAACTTAACAACAGCGATAACAAATGTTCTGTCAAATGAGTTGAACAAAAGGTTGTTGTTATGAGTTTACAGCAAATAGACTTGTGGAGCACTGGAGCAGAAGTGAGGAGAAAAGGGTTCTTTTTCTTTGTTCTCTCTGCAATGTGGTATGACTACACAGTATAGGAAGAGCAGATTTCCAAAGCTTTCCAGGAAGCTTACCTCTCTTTACAAATTAGAAAATTATATCTTCTCATAAATACTGCCATCACTATAATGACTAGTATAGGTAAGTACTTGGTAGTGAAAAGTCAATGTTGGCTTTACAGCACTGAGCACTTAAAATGTATACTTTTCTTCCAGAAGTTTAATGATCAATTTTGATCATTTTGTGCAGGTACCATACAAATGTTCTTGAAATAGAGGAACGTAAGAAAATGTGAAATTGAAATATTGTAGAAAATTTCACAGAATCCTGCCATTCCAAACCAGCAAGTAGAATATCAGGTAGAGATCAGATTGTTGCAGCTGGCATAAAGAAATCGAGAGAGGTCTTTAAACTACAGCAGGATTTGAATCATGTCCAGGCTTATTTATATAACTTTGACTTTAAACCACATACTCTCTGATCATAGGATTCTGGAAAGAACACAGATCAGTCAGAGGACCTTTCTGTTATTACCTTTAAAGTCAATAACAAATAAAATGTAGGGAAAAATGTATTTTCCGATAAAGATCTAAATGTCTCACATGGGAAACACTGACTAATATGAAATGTGTTAAGCATTTAAGCTGTAGAAAATTCATGGCAATACAAGCTCCAAGGGAATTTGTGCAGTTAACTCCCCTAGCTTTTTTTAAAAATCCCAGCCTGTCTTGAATGCTACGTTACATAAAGAAGTAGTTGTTCTCCAGCAATAACATTTAATGCTTTTCTATTTCTTTCAAAAAGCAGTAAATAATTTTCCAGAAGCAAATTTTAAAACATACCAACTTCCTTTTGTTGTTGCCAAAGACTAGACAAAATAACTTACAAGTCCATGTTAAAGGTATAATTATATGAGATAATTCCTTGTGCACTTGATGTTGTTGATAAAATAGATCATTCTGATTTCATAACTTAATTTTTGTAATAACTGTAAGCTGGTATTCCCTACTTCAAGAAAGCAAGGAGATAATTTACTGCTTATGACTGCCTATGATTTTTTATGAAGCAAGACTAGGCTAGATAATATTCTCTAGTTTATAAAAGCAAAGTAGGAGCTACCGTGTTGGTTGAACTGTAAATTGTATAGTTTCAAAAACTGGACTGCTTTTCTCCTGTGTTCAACAAGGTCTTGGGAGGGAAATGATCTGGTCAATCTGTCAGACAGCTTCCTTCAGGCTCCATCAACAGTGCACTAATAAGATTCTAAAGCTGCCATCTTTTCAACATCTATTGGAAATAAGCAAGAGCATATGGAGTTGGGGCAGAGGGGTCTTGCTTATGTACAGGCAGATAATAAAATCAACTTTAATAACTAAATGATTATACCAGGGTGGTATTTATGTATCATACTACATATCATATTACTTACGGCAAATGAAAAAAGACTGGTACTTCAGGGGCTGCTCTCAAAGGGACAGTCATCAGTGTCTAAATATGCTTAGCCCCAGAAGGAAGAGTGGAACTGTTGCAGCCTACTTAAATGTAGGCTTTCAAGTTTAAACTTCAGGTGCAGCAGCCAATCTGACAGGGAGCCTTGTTTCTCTGCCTGTATGATTTTCATGTGAACAGAGCATAATTCGGATGGCACTCCAGTTTTGGAGTCACATCCCGGCTGTTGTTTGAATTCACACAACACTATTGCTTGTGTTAGGCTAGTGCTAAAGCACTGGAATCAAACTTTTAGAGAGCCATAAACATTTATGTATGGATCCAAGCCATTTGACTGACCCTTTTGGATTTTAGTCAAGCTGTCTGTGTAGCTATAAGCAATTCCAAAGAAATTAGAGTACATTAAAAAAGGAAAAAAATGATGCCTGAAGCCTGTACTATCTTGAGAGAACTTATAACCACGTCCAATCCAGGTATAGGATCCCGATGTAACATTTTACAAAAGTCTGACAAAGGTGAAATCAATCACAGGAGAGCTGCAATCCCCATTCTTTGTCTGTTTTTTCTGGATATCCAACAACTGCAATGACACTGAGAATTAATCATGATTTACTACTCCATTGAAGCCTAAGCTATAGATTAGTCTTTGTTTTGCTTATGTAAGTTTAAATAATAACATCCAACAAGCAGATGCAGGAGGCAGCTCTGGTGAATTTCTTATTCAGCTGACTGCATGTAAATACTTCCACAAATGGCTTATAAATAATGCAAATTATACTCACTGGAAATTATGAATGGCTCTGAGATCAGTGTGGGATTTCTGCCAGTTTTCTTCTGGGACCTGCAAATAAATGGTGGACAGATTCAAGACATAAAAAGGGATATATCTAAGATTAAACCTAGATAGAACTTACATGACTAGGCTCAAAACTATGCTGCAAAACATCTGAGCTTTCAAGTGCTTATCCCAGAAGTGGATTCTGAGCTCAGAATGTCTTCTGGTCATATCTTTAGTTTACAGCTTGTCAGGCATGTATGCAAGCACAAAGCCTGGGAGCAGCCCTGTGTGTTTCCTGCTGGCCAGATGTAGGTGGGTCCCAGTCCTTGTGGCCTGTTTGTGCATTTTAGAGGGAGGCTTTGTTCAGGCTTTGAAACACCCTCCAAGGACCAGACATGAAGCATTTAGGATTTGCATCCCTGGGCTTGGAGGCAATTGAGTCCTTCCTGGAAGGCAGCCCTAACTGCTGGATGGTGTTGTGGAGTTAATACAAATGTGTTTGTGTCACAGAGCATTGCTTTCCTTCTCATCTGTTCTAACATGTAAAATGGGGAGACAACATTGCACATATCCTCCATAATTAGAGGACTGTGGAGGGTTTTTAGCTTGAAAATGGCATGGACCTTTAGCTGATAGAAGAAATATATATATGTGTGTTAGCATTGTATACGTGCATGTATGTGTGTGTGTTTAATCTACTGTGGTACTATACTTTAAAAATAGCCCATATGTTTTATAATTCAAGAGCAATTAAAATGTTTTGATAATAGCTGGGTTTTTTTGAGACTGATTACTTATGATCACTATAGTTTTCATATGTGTACAGTGGATTTGATTAACAATTTGTGTATTAGTTATGATAACTGGTATTAGACATGCTCTTGCCCTATTGTCTCTGTAATAACAGTAGCAGTTGAATTATTATGATCAGGAAAGCAATTCATAAATATAGCAGTAGCAGATGTGACTGAGGAGATGGTTTGCAGTTCCAAGGCTATCACTTTCATTGGTTGTAGTGACAGTAGAGTTGCTGGAGGTTATATTTTTTAAATTAGACTTGAATTTAAAAATAGAATACTAACTCCCTGGTTTGCGTCAGATTCTGTTATTTATCTCTGATGCAAAAGAGATCATGATCTGGAAAAGTAGACATTAGTTCATGTGAGGCTTAAATCCATGATTTTTAAGAGCAGTCTACCTAGAAATAGTTCACATTAATTGACTTTATGGAATTTATAATGCTCCAGATAATATGTCCCGAGGAACAAGTTGAAGCTTTTATAGAACCATGACGTAAAACAGTATGTGTAGTGCATCTGAGCAGCTCTGCTCCTCCCATTGTATCAGCAGGCCATGCCAAAGTGTCATTCTGCGTCATGAACAGATTTCCAAAGACCTCCTTTTCCTGAGGCAGAACCCTCTTGCTCTAGTGCTGGGGCAGGAAAGCGATAAGCATCTGTCTCATTAATACTTGTACTGTTAATGTGGGTAACTTCCTAGAACTCAGCAACCTCTGCTCATTAGAAACGCTATAAACCATTTGTTGTGATCCCTCTTGGATTTCACGGGGTCTTTGGAAATACTAATCATGCCAGTTTCCTTTATATTTCTTTTTTTTTAATCTTTCAATCTGCACAAAAATATTTTTCCAGATACATACTTATCTACATATATGGCCTTTCTTTCAACGTTATAGCTAATCTGATGGCCCTTTATCATCTGACATTTGTAATGTCCATCCCACATTTCTTTTGTGTTTGACTAATTTCTAGTGGGTAAGGCAACTTAGCAGTAAAATAGGGGAGTCAACAAAGTGGTGTACAAAACTTTGGATCCTGCATACTGAAAATGAAAAGAATATACTTCAGTTTCATAACAACACCTGCATAATGATTGGAAAAATACATACACATTTTGGAAGAGATTCTAAGG
Organism: Haliaeetus leucocephalus; assembly: GCF_000737465.1. NCBI lineage: Eukaryota > Metazoa > Chordata > Aves > Accipitriformes > Accipitridae > Haliaeetus > Haliaeetus leucocephalus. Next base: position 2,147,922 of record NW_010972875.1, on the reverse strand, counting down.
CATATTAGAGTAGTGCTTCGATAAACCATTCTTAGCAAAATCATAACTCTTCCATTTTGTAGATGCTGATCTTTTAGGAATACATGTTGTAGTTCCTGTTGACCTGCACCTAGTAGTAGGTATTTTTCATTCCTAGTGGCTGTTCCTGAAGGTCTATTTTGTACAGTAAATGTCAAAAACTGTGCCTTCCCAACATGAGTGACATAAATGCTAAGAAAAATTCTGCAGATCAGAATAAAATTCTAACAGTGCTTATTGAAACTGTTGCCTCTTCATACTAAATTCATGCTCATTTTGTGTCCTTTTACTGCCATGAATGAGCACTGACCTTTTGCAGATGACACAAAATAGGGTGGAGTGTCTGATACACCAGAGGGACGTGCTGCCATCCAGAAGGACCTTGACAGGCTGGAGAAATCAGCTGTCAGGGACCTCATGAAGTTCAACAAGGGGAAGTGCAAAGTTCTACACCTGGGGAGGAACAACCCCAGGCACCCCCGCACACTGGGGGCCCACCAGCTGGGAAGTAGCTTTGCAGAAAAGGACCTGGGTGTCCTGGTGGATGCCACGTTGAATCTGAGACACCAATCTGCCTTTGTGACAGGGAAGGCTAATGGTATTCAGGGCTGCATTAGGAGGAATGTTGCCAGCAGGTCGAGGAGGTGATCCTTCCTCTCTCCTCAGCACTGGGGAGGCCACACCTGCAGTGCTGTGTCCAGTTCTGGGCTCTCCAGTACAAAAGAGACATGGACGTACTGGAGAGAATCCAGCAAAGGGCCACTAAGATAATGAATGGCCTGGAGCATCTCTCTTAGGAGGAAAGGCTGAGAGAGCTGGGACTGTTTAGCCTAGAGAAGGCCTGGGGGGAGTCTCATCAATATGTACAAGTATCTGAAGGGAGGGTGTAAAGAGGACAGAGTCAGGCACTTTTCAGGGGTGCCCAGTGACAGGACCAGAGGCAATGGGCACAAACTGAAACACAGGAGGTTCCCTCTGAACATCAGGAAATGCTTTTTCACTGTGAGGGTGACTGAGCACTGGCAGAGGTTGCCCAGCCAGGTTGTGGAGTCTCCCATCCATGGAGGTATTCAAGAGCTGTCTGGATGTGGTCCTGGGCAACCTGTTCCAAACGGCCCTGCCTGAGCAGAGGTTATGGGCAAGATGACCTCCAGAGCTATCTTCCAACCTCAACCATTCTGTGATTCTATGACCTCTGATTTGTTGCGTATCATGTTGTTTTAATTTTGTATCACCTTACATGCTTTGGTATGCAAGAAGCAAAAACAGCCATAGAGACTATTGCAGGACTATATGCACAGTAATGTCAAATATTTAGATTAATTTTTCTAGCTTTAGCAGTTTATAGTCATGAAAAACTTTGCTGTAATAGAGGCAAAGTCTTAGAAAGGTAGAGTTTAATACACACTCTGACTTTATCAGTGGTATTTAGCCTGGCATTTTGTTCCTCTTGCACTGTGAACATTGCATGTATTTTCACACTGCTTTCCTTCAACAGTCTGTTCCTAGTAGGCACATACTGATTTAATCAAATCTTACAGCTGTAGCTGAGAAGTGTTCTGAATAATAATAAAGCTTTTATACTGAATATGACTTCATTTAGAAAATACTGCTGATGCAAGGTGGCAGATTCATTAAACTGCATAATTGGTCAATGTGCCTTTACTTCAGAAAATACTATTTTTTAAAGTTAGACCACTTGGTTATCTAATAATCTTTTATATACCTTGTTTTGCTTTACAGCAGTGTTTGAAGAACAGCTCTTGGGAATGAAAAAATTAAGTCAATGGTCTGGAATTAGCTTCAATAGACAGGTGAGACTTTCTAGTTTAGTACCTTTCTGTGTAGGGAAGGTCATGGAGCTTTTGCATGAAAACACAAGATTTATTTCTTAGGTAAGTTTGCCTTTGTAAGTTGCAAAGCATCATAGATGCTTACTTTTTAGTCTGCTGAAAAGAAAAGACCTTTTCTTTGGACTATGACCATCCACCTTCCTTGCTAGTATCCCTATTTCATTAGTGTAGATAGATGCAATAGAAAGTTTTCTCTTTCTTCGGTTAACTAGACAAGGAGAGAAAAAGGGACAGCTGGACATTAACATACATTTGATCTCTTTGCTATACGTTGAATTTAGTTTATTAGTACTTTCTGATGCTTAAATAACTTGGTTTTGACACTACTGCTGTCCATTGATTGAGACAGAAGAACAACTGTTTCAGTCTTCCTTATGTTAGTAAAACCATAGTCCAACCTTGATACATAGGTTGTATTGATTAAACTTCTTGTTTGAAAGTAAAACATAAAGAAGACTGATTTCTATCAGGTTCTTTTAAATTTTTACTTTAGCCATTACTATTAGCTGTTGAAGAAGGCAATTGTGAGAGTCTGCAGTTAGTCTCTAATCTGCGGTTTGATTGTCTGTAATAAGGAATAACTATTTATTCTTCTTTCAATATCATGTCATGCACTGATCTCATAAATTGAAAAAAGATTAATCATGCTTACTTCTCTGCCTGTGTAGACATTTCTCCCCTAAAATTCTACTGTGGTTTATTCCGATTATGATCCCGTTTCATGATATCAGTGAAATATTTTTGTTCACAACTAAGCCTAAGTAATCAAATATCTTTCCTATCAGTCTATAAAATGAACTACCTAACAATTTCTTTCAGTGGAAAAACTGAAAACATTTGCCATATATGGTGGGGAAATGACATGACCATTGGTCAACAGTGTGCTAGAATCAAGACACTAGAAATAGGCAATAATAAATTGAAAATCTCTGTGGGCCATGCATCCCTGCTTATTTAGAAGACAGTGGGATAGAACTTGCCTTATGGAAACAGCACACAAAAACATTGTAGCTTAGCTTGGTGGCATTTGGAGGTTAATGAAACTTCAGTCTGGATGGTTTACGTTGCAGTAAGGAAAAATGTCCTAGCTACTATGATTAGTTAATATAATGGCTGTTTGCTTACATAGATCATATCTCGTGCTGCTTCTAGGAAAAATACACTGGGAAAATGTAATTGCATAAGCAGCCATTTCTGATAAATAAAAGCAGCTACAAGATAAGTGAGCACTATCCTTTCTGCTGGGAAAGGGGCAGAAGAAAATTATGTCACTGGGTGTTGTACATGGTATCTCTGGGTGTTGTACCTGCTCCAGCATTAAGCATCCAGTACAGGATATATGGTAATAGGGTTTCAGGCTGTGGTGCAGCACATGGGAATGAAACTCACTCTGGCAGAACACAGAGGTAAAAGTTGTATTGCATGAAAGAGTTCTTTGGTTTGCATTAACAAGTCATATCAGATTGCCTTTAATTCTTCCAAAAGGATTTTATTTTTTTCTCCTGATAGATATTCTGGGTTTTTTTGGGGACAAATGCAAATTTCATAAAATTAACCCATATGTCCCCTTTGGGAAAAATTCTTACTGATATTTTAGTCACAGACAGCTATGACTCAAGTGGGGAACCTATCAGAATTTCATTGTTCTTCATTCAACTATATATTTCTTTATAGTTTTAGGAAAGTGTCTTTACTCATGTTTAAAAGAAAGAGGGAAGAAATTTTTAGATTTTGTTTTAGGTGATTTTTTTCCCATAACTTAGGAACAGAAATCTTTACACAGATTGTTATTTAATCCTGTATTATTTAACTAAAAAAACCCTCATTATATGAGACTCAGAGTAGAGTTGTCTGAAATATTCTTCTGATGTTTGAGCTCTCTTGCCCCTTTTTCCATAATATCATTTCACTATATCCCACCTGCATTTGTGTCAGCATGATTGCCTTTCTACACTGCAATATTGATATCAGATTTTGCTAGTTCTCAAAGTTCAATAATTTATTATTTTTATAATAAAGAGGCCTCCGGCATTACTAAATTAAAAATAGCAACAAAGGCATAAACGTCATACAGTGATTTCACTGGGAAGAGAAATTTTAGACATTCAACATTTGTTGAAGAAATGAATTTATGATTGATTCATTTTGAAAATATATATTCTCACTAAATTGTATTTCTGGAACACGTTGGGACTTTATTTTGCTGAAAGTTTTATTAATGCAAAATATGCTATCACGGGACCAACAAATCGAAGCCTGTCATTGCAGATATTACTTTGCAGTGCACCCAAATACAATACTTATACTAGTTAATTAGTTGCTACTTATCCCCAAAACCTCAAAATTTAATCTGCAATCATCATAACAAAGAAGATTGAAGTTTAAGATTGGTATGCATAACTTGTTCAAATTCACAGAAACAAATTCAGTCTAAAGAAAATGAGGTGTTTTGTGAGAGTGTAAAAATGATTTATACACAAACCATGTCAAAACCAAAGAAGAATAAAACCAATAAAATCAAGGACAAATAATTTGTAGGCTTCTTTAGGAAATTTTCCAGGCAGTGCCTGGAGTTTATTAGTAATTGTATGACTAAGCTTGCCTCATGTTTTGAATATCACTCTTTAGTGCCTGAACAATTCTATGGTGTTAAGATGACTGAAATTAAGTAGTTTAAGACATATACCAGTGGAGTCATCAGATATGGCCACTAAGGAAAACAGCGTAAGCCATCTGTTTAGATAAAAATCTCTCTTGCTATTGTTTAGCACTGTGTGGCTGCAGGGATTGTGGTATACAGTACCCCTGAAATTGTTCTAAAAATGGATAGGAAATGTGCCATGTTGTCACTACAGAAATAATCTTCATTATTCAGTATTTGCAAAACTCTAATAGGATTGTGAATTAGCTGTTCTAGTCACTATTTTCAATCTTCTTTCTTCTCTGTCATTTAATCTGTGTAAAATGGCAGACACTGTCTTTACCCCCACACTTGGGTTTTGAGTTATTACTCTTTTCTATTATTTTAAGTTTCCAAGAGGTACTGCAGTGTAAGTTGTAGGTAGCTGAGAGGTCAGATACATGGGTTCATGTTTTAATATTCCTTCTCAAAACTTCAATACCCTAATCTTTCTTACATTTCAGCCGTAGTTATGGATAAATTATTTGATAAACAATAAATCATATCTGTAATATAGGAGATTGCATTTAAAAGTGTATGGTAGCTGATAATTTCTTTCTGCTTTTCAGATTCTAAAATTCATACTACTTTTTATATCTGTTTGGCCAATTGCACATTATCTTAAATGCTTGCCTTGTTGGAGGCATGTATGTGTTCACCATCCTTACATAGGAGACATGAAACCTTCTGAATAAAGATAGTGTCAGTGTTTCTTTTCATAGCGATAATAGGATTTTGTACAGAAATGCAGGAAAGCTAAAAAAGCAAAACTTTTAAGTCAGAAGCTTATGTGAAACCTGATTTTTATTTATTTATTTGAACATATGTAATTTTTGGGAATATAATCCACCCACCCCTTGAAGGCAGATGCCATTGGTATTTTCAGAGAATTCCATCAAATCCTAGTAAACACATCTATGTACTATTTTTTGTCTATGTCAACATTATGCAGTACAAAAAGATACATTAATCCTGTTACATGATAAATTAGGCAATAAGCTACAAACATTTCGATTCCTTACTAACACAGCAAATATTTCTGGTTTGCTCTCCTTAAATTGGAAGTTTTCAGAGTAGTAGAGATGTAGAAAGTGATGGGAGTGTGGTTCCAGAGATTTGGACACTTTATTTAGGTGAACTATGTTTGGATTTATTTTCAGTTTCATGTATTTCACTTAGAGGGCTCAGGGCTCTCCACCTAGTCAGCTTTAAAAATAAGGCCCTGTTTCAAAGGTAAGTGGTTGCTTTTGACAAGTGGATGTCTATAACCAGACTTTCGCTTTCTGCTTTAGAAAGATGATTAGCTGCCTCCTACTTATGTAAGTAGATTGCTGAAACCAGATTAATTAGCCTAGAAAAAAATTCTAAAAATACTTTTTATCAATTTCCCATGAAAACTTTAATATATACTCTATTTCTTAAAATTACTTACTGTTTTGTGGATAGCAGAATGCAAAATAATTGACCGGAGGAACTCTGGTAATTTAGTCCATTGTGCAAATATTTAGTAAGAAAAGTTTCTATTATTTCATGACTGTTCTAAAAAGAAGCCACTAAAATCTAATACACCTCCCCAAATTTGATGAGAGAATTTTTTCAGCATATTCAACAAACTGTGAACAGTAGAAAATGTAGATGGAATCCCCTCATTACCTGCTGCCTTTAGAGAGCTGTTTTCTTTGAACATGTCTAATGCATCCTGTATTTTGAGTTAGATTTAGGAAAAAGATTTATTGAGATAAAAAATGCAGAATTCACATTTTTCTGCTTGTGTAGTCTTAGAAAAAAACCTTTTCCTTTTTGAGATTGTTAAAATTAAGCCTTCAACAGATTATCATATCCTCTGAAGCATTATTTTTTAAAAATAGATCCCTATACATAAACATTCCATTATAAATCAAGATTAAAATGGACCAGTATCTGAATTTATTATACAGTAGCAGATTTCCTAACATCAAATACATATCCTGGCACTTACAAAAATAATTCTGTGGAGTTAATTTATACTCAGTCTTCCAAATTTGCTGCAAGACCTGACTAGACAAACTACACCCCCACTGAGACAGACACTTGTCTTTTTGATATATAAGTAGTGAGAAACGTTTCTTTGGAAGAGATACACTGTTCTGAATTAGTTTCTTGTGCCATTTAAGACACAGATACTATAAACTCTGATTGTACAAGATTTCCTGTATGTCTGGATTGAAGCCAAGTGAAGAGTGAAATGAGAGGAATGGGAGAAACAGAATCTGGAGGCTGTTGGAGGATTTCTGAAGCCAAGTTTCAGCTTTACATTAGGCAACAAACCATCAGTATTTTAGGTAAAATGGACTGAACATCTCGGTTTCTCTCGCAGGAGCTTCCTAACCATCAACTAGATTTTATTCTGTATGAAATGATCAGCGACTGACTTATTTTTCTTGTTGCTATATTGCATCCAAATGGCCCAGATTTGTTTCTGCTAAGTTTAGCCATTTAAATGTAGGCATCTAATCTGGTTATCTAAATTACTGCAAGAGCTTAGAAAGTCCTCTGAAGGCCTGTACCACACTCTCATATGAAAGAAAGTAGCTGGGAAGGACATATTGTGTAATAACAAATACTGTAAAAGTGATTTTTGTTAACTCAGGAATAACCTTTCCTGAAAAAAGAAGTGCCCTCTATGGTTCAGTGTTTCTTGCCCTTCTCCAAAACTGTGAAAAGTGCACGCTGCTGGAGTCAAAGGCATTGGTACTCTCTCTGGTGTGAGGTTTTCTCTGGTGCCCAGTTAAAGTGTCCTCATATGGTCAGAATTAGAATGATTTATGAATTCATTGGAGCTTCTGCCTGAAAGTGTATCTCACTTGCATATATTCACACACACAAACCAATATACACTTGATTGGACGTAGGTCCAATGGCTTAACCATGCACTGCTACAGGCTTTTTCAAAGGAAGTTAAGCATACACTTTTAAAACAAACTCATGAGAATACCAAATCCATTCTCCTTAGGATTCAGTACAGGAGACGGGCATTTTCAAATTTTCTTGACTCTGTAGGAAATTGAGTTTATTCAATGTGGGTAACATTTTAAATGTAGTTATAGCTAATAGGTAAGTTATAGTTACAGTTATAACTATAAAAAAGTTATAGATAATAGGAAAATAGGTGTTTTTCAAATGACTAAAACCTGATGTCTTTGTTGAAACTTGTTATTTTGCCAAGCCGTGCAATTCTTTTTTCAAGGAAATAACTTTGTAGTTCAGCTAATGCAAATACCAGCCACAGTATGCGTATTATCCTTTTGCTACAGGATCAGTTTTCACATTTACAGTTTTCAATCGGTTATTGCAATAGCATTTTTTTAAAATGGCAAAAAACTAGAAACATTGCCAAATACTTTCATTTACAAAATTTTCATTAGCACAGCAAAGGCAGAAATTATTTATCCCTTTACTTATTTTGATTCCAAATTAAAAAAAAAAAAAAAAAAGACCTAAAAGAACCCCCCATCATAACAAAATTAGAAGAAGCAAGTATGAATTCACTTTGACAAACTGTGACACTACGAAAAGGACACTACAATAACAAGATGATAAGTAAGATACATGCCCAAAGTGAAATCATCCATCCAGGCATTCTGCTAATTAGGTCTTCTAATTAGTAATTGTTGTAATACAAGGACTAAGGCACTTCAGCTTGGAAAGAGATGATTAAGAGGAGATATAATAAAGGACTCTGAAATAAAAACATGTTCTAGAGAAGGGTTTACACAGAATATTTATTTATTGCTTCTTAAAATGGAAGAGGTAGTTGTGATCAAGGATAGTGCCAGGCAGAAGATTTTAAGTAAACAATAGAAACTGTTTTTGCAAAATGTATACTTATATGGTGGAATTTGTTTGTAAAGCTGTAGTGGTTAAAAGAATAAATAGGAATAGGAGAGGGATTAAGCAAATTAATTAATTAGGGCAGGCCAGGCACAGCCATAGTCTTCTTTCTGGAACCTGGAAGGACACAGAGGTGAAAAAATCTTTCTGTCTTTTTCCTATTTCACATACTCGCAAATATTCACTACTGTCTTCCTTCATACACAAGACATGGGAATGTTTGGACCTATCATTACAGTTGTTGGACTACCTGGGAAATAAGAAACTAGAAGTGTCTGTCCAAACTTAAGCAGTTTTCATACAGAGAGATTACAGGTCTAGGTTCCGTCAACTTGAAAGTGAGATGATGGGAGTGAAAGTCGTACACATGTGTAATGCCATCGATGATATAGGAAAAATATGTTTTTCACCTGCTACTGTAAAAGATGGCACAATGGCACAAAGAGTTTTGATCCCCTGTGACAGCTATTAGATAACAGCTAATCCTAAAAGAAATGGAAATTTTAAATCAGGCTTTCAGAAATACACCAGAACATTCCTGAGACCCCTGCTAAGCATTTGTCTATCTATTTTAGGACAAGGATTGTTATTTTTCTCATGCAAACTCACACTGGGCATTATGAGAATAGACTGGCATAAAATAGTAATTTTTATTGAGAACTTTTCAGTGACAAAATGATGTAGTAGCAAATAAATCTTTAAAGCAACTTTCTGGAAGAAATAATCTGGATCACATCAAAAAAGCCTTTATGACGGAAACACACAAAAATTAAAGTAATTGAAGATTTTTTAAAGAAACAAAACTTATTCTGAAAAAAACAGTTATCTGCATGAAAAAGTATATGAATTATATAATTTATCTGGTGTGGTCTTTAGTGGCATTAAGGATTTTCATTTAGCATAATGAACATTTTCTTATGGTGAGAACAGCCAAGCACTGAATTAGGACTGCATAGAAATGTTGTGGAATTTCAGCAACAGATGTACTTTAAACTCACACATGACAGATGTTTGGAATGATGTATTTAGACTTGGTCCTGGTTTGAAAGAATGGGATGGACTGTATGATCTTTCCCACTCCCTTTCAACTCTATTATTAAAAATTTCTATTATTCTATGAGTCACTGAGAATATCTGACATTTATGCAGCTTCAGTATTACACAGAGCCAGATCCCCAAAAAGGACCTTGTTAAAGGTTAAATAACAGAATCGAGATCTCTCAATCCCAAGTGAAGAGCCTGAAAATCCTGATTAATAGCTGCCAAATCCTGCAGACGTGTAAACACCATAGGGCTCTTGAGGATCACACAGGAGAGTTTCTGAAGAACTGTAAGATCCTCATCTGCATGTGCTGCAAAGCTACGCAGCTGTACAGGCATCAACAGCACAGGCATACAAGTAACTGCAGGGTGGTAGAGAGATACATGAGCAAGCTGTGAGTTAAAGCTCGTCTAAATCACCACTGGCAAAGTAGTTGCAGAATAAGGGATTTTGTGCAGGCAGTTTACCTTGCTTCTCAGACAGTGCACAACTATGTGAGGAACATAAATGCTGTGACAACTTTGTCAGACTCCACATGACTGAATATCGTTTTGCCTCCTTGAAGACAAATCTGAATCTAAAAACTGAGTAGTTCTCGATCTCTCTTTCTTGAAAGACTCACACAAGCAAAGATGGTCTGAAAATAGCTATTCTACAATCTCTGACCTGGGCTCATGATACACTGCAGGCATCTGACTTCAAGTCCAGGTAGACAAAGTGCCTCTTGCCTATTTATACACCCTTCAGATATCTGCAAAAGCTAACTAAGAAAAGCAAGCAAACTCAGTAAGTCTACATAGGCATTTCCCTTCTTAAAAAACGGAGATTGCAGACTATTATCCTTTTACTCCAAATAGCCCCTTAGCTTGCAGGAGACCTGGGTAGAATACCATTTGCCCCTGAAAAGCTTCAAACCCACATCTCTACCTCCTTAGATGATGCTGTAACTTCCAGATCATACACTACTCTTGAACAGTACTTACTTTCAATGCCTCCCTTTTGAAGTACTTCAACTTCAGCAGCATGGGAAATGAAAAAAATCCTGACTTTATTGAGTGTTTGGGGGAATTCTATGTTCCTGTTTGTGTTTCAAGGACAGGATACATTGATCGGTGAAAAACTGAAGACAGAAAGAGGTTTTAAACACTTGTTACTCTGCAGAATTGCCTGGCCCAGTGCTACAAGTGTTGCTCAATACAATAAACTTATGCTTATTTTTGTTCTGAATCAGTAAGTCAGAAAGCTTTACAATAAGGCAGACTTAAGATATAATACTCCTGCTCAGATTGTTTTTCTGTTCTATGTCTGAATCTTGGCAAGTCGTCACTGAACATACTTGTTATGTTTCCCTCTCTGAGACTCTTAGCTACATAAACAAAGTAGGGAGCCAATGTACTTGGCCCTGAGATCTGGAATTTACTGTGGAGGCCAGGCATCTAGGAGCTCAGGCAATATGTACTCAACACTGTCAGTGTCACTGAGTTTTATGAATACAACTCACAGTCCACAGTTGGTGGCTTGTTTTAAATGCTTTACTTTCCATGTAAGATATTGCTTCTATGTGTAGACATTTCAGCGGGACTTCTCAGCTCCCTACAGGTGAGCGTTTACCAAGACCATAGACTGACTCTGGAAATAATTGGTCCCCGAAATGGACTTCAACCTACCCTTCGAGTATGTTCCTGAGAGCTAGCTAGTAAGATTGTTCTTCTCTGAGGAAAAATATAGAGAAGTAAACCTCGAACAAAGCTATGCTTATTTCACATGCATATTATTAAAGCTTCACAAGCTTTCCTTTCTAATTTTTGTCAAAACACCTATGCTTCCTTGAGAAGTAAATGTTTCACTGCTTGCTATTCCAATACTTCTACCTGATTACTTCAATGATGTAACTTCTGACATGGGAAGAAACAACCTGAATTTAACTTGGCACCAGGAAAAAAGTCCCTACAGTCAGATCAAGCAGGTTAGAATAGTCTTTTAATGGAAAGCAAAAAAATCTCTGTATCTTCAGTCACTTAAAATGATTCTAGGCAAAACATTCCGTCACTGCATTGATAGTTTGTGTAACAATTTTCATTAATTTGTCTGTTCTTCCTGTTGACCTAATGGTTTTCTGAGAAACTTTTCTGTAATAGATTTCAGGGCATGACTGTTTTGCAGATTAAAAATAGAGAGCCTTGAATGTCTCAATTATATTTCTGATAATATAAGCATATATTCAGTATGCAAAATTTCACAGGCATTTTTAATGAAATTAATTGGGGAAATCTGTCTGACAGATTCTTGCTTTCCTTTTTTTTGTTCCAATGACTTTAAAAGAAAGATTTCATCTGCGGACACAAAGTATTTGCACAAAAGGTTGTAGTATACCAATATAATACATTTTTCAAAGGTTTGAGTGGGATTTTTTCCAACATTATTCTGTGAAGAAGATTGAGTCTGTTTGTCCATTCAGTGATAGAGAATGTAACTTACATTTGTAGGTGTTACAAGATCCATGCTGATAGAGGCAAGTGGTAGGAGATGGTAGGCATCAGCCGTGGGCCGATAAGCAGAGTCCTGTGTTCTTCGTATCCATTAAAAAGCTTCCACATATCAAATTCATAGTGCTTATTTGTTTATTTCCACTACAATTTGTTGTGCTACATTCATGCTATCAACAAAAATACAAAACCTTCCCTCAAAGGTCATAGGACTGTAGAATAAGTTAGGCTGGAATGGACCTTTAGGGATCCTCTAGTCCTTGCTCCAAGGCAGGACCAACTACAAAATTAGATCAGGTGGCTCAGGGCCTAACGTTGTACTCATTCGAATGCGACAAAAAGGTGAGAAAGGCAAACAGTAAAAAAAGGCCTGAAAACTTATCTTTCCACTTGCCACCTCTGTCTTTTCTAGGGCAGCATCTTCTTCATCTGTTTCTTTCAAGTCAAATTTCAAAAGGCTTTCCTAGCTGCACAAACTCCACATGGTCTTACTGGGATCCATTTGAAAGTCATCTTTTCCATCACTTCTGAGGCCTGGTTTTGGATCTGCACCTTGCCGTGAATGAGCTTCCCACCGTTGCAACCTGCTCTCCTCTAAGTTACTGCTTATTATTATTACTTTTTCCCCTGTCTAATCAGACTATATTTTTCTCCCTACTCAACTTTTCTCTGTCCTGTCCCAATTTATTGTATTATTGAAGCTGCTCCCAACAAGCATGCATGCTTTCTTCCAGGAGGAGAAACTCTTCTTCTAGAGAGTCTCACCTGACCCAGGGCAAAACAGGCAGGACAAAGGACCTCATCTACGCCTTTTTAAACAAAGCATGCAGCTTATGATACACTGAAAACAAGCAAATGTAATCCAGCCACCACAGTGTTCTTAAGGAATATTTTCAAAGTGACTTAGGGATATTAGTTTTCTAGGGATCCCAGCCACAGAAGAATTGAACCCAAACAGACAGGTTAAGCTAGTTTTTGAAAGAGAAGGTGAAAGCCCAGATTTGTTCTCTTCTAAATGTCTGTAGAACTTCTGAGTCCCAACCTTCCCAGCTTCTGTTTTGGCAGCTACTGGTTTCTCACATGTAAATTGTCCATTAGTTACTTTGTGTAATTGACTCTGGTTAATCTAATTTAGGTAAATGTTCTGGAGCATATTAATTACTTAGTACCTTAGCTATAAAATAATCATATTCTCCATGAACATGATGTGAATTACTAAGTTTCTTCAGGCCCAAATGAGAATTTTTTTATGTTTTAATAAACATTTTGTACCCTTTTCATAAATGAAAACATAAGGAATACTAGCCATCTCTCTGTTATATGACCCAGTCTATTTAACCAAAATTATTGTTGGCAGAGGGCCATATGCCTGCAAATTTTCACATACAAAATTAGTAACAATTTCCATTTAGTAAGACCTTAACATGAGGAAGGCCAGCCAGATGGATTAAAAAATAATTCTGTCTAAACCAGAATCCATTTAAAATATTTTAAGCATTTCTTGACTTAAATAAATTCTTTATGTTTTCCCTTCCTAACAAATTAGCATTTTGTAGTCTGAGATGAATACAGAAAGCTCTCTCTGAAATTATGCATTCTGGGACTTACAAGGTAACTCACTCAGATAAGAAAGCTGTTTACAAATTTTAATTTTCTGTAAATTCAGTTTTTGAATATTTTCTCCTATTAACCAAAACTTTTGTGGGGCCTTATATTAACTAGATGAGGGGTTACATTCTTTAAATCTAAACATTTAGCCAGCCATATGATGGAGAGGGATTAAATTTGCTTTTTTTCTCAAGCAAAAATCACAGCTGATTCCCCCCCCCCGCCCGCATTTAATTGCCATAATTTTCAAATAGTGAATTTCTTGATGTTCACATAAGAGCATAAATTCCCAGGGATTTAGGTTTTTTTCGCGCATTGATGAACACACTCTGCCATGAACCAGGTAATAAGCCTTGCAAGGACTTTGGACACATGATATTCCTTGCAAATGTTTCTACATTTATATTTTCATGCTAGTTTTCATTAAAGTTTTACTTTGAATTTTTTCCCACCGAATAAATAATCTGACACTAGATTCTATTTTCACAGTTTCACAATTGTTCCTCTAATATTTCATATAAGTGATTTTATTTTATTTCTTTTGGTAGTTGGAGTATATGTATAATATACTGTGTTGTGCATAAATACACATATATCTGTATAAATATATATATAATATAAATGTATAGTGTCATAGATATCTTCTCTGCATCTCCTATGATGCCCTGAAACTGTGTACGGTGGTGCAAGACATAAAATTGAAAGTGTTAATTAATGTTGGATGAAAATAATGACACAGTGATATTGATGTGTGTGTCATTGAAGAAAACAGTTACTTTTTACAGTGCAACTATGTTATTTGATATTGCCTTTCTTTGAATAGGAAAATGTTTGGTTGCTGGTTGTGATGGGTTAACCCTAGCTGGATGCCAGGTGCCCACCAAAGCAGTGCTATCACTCCCCCTCCTCAACTGGATAGGGGAGACAAAATATAACAAAGAGCTTGTGGGTCGAGATAAGGACAGGGGAGATCACTCACCAATTACCATCAGGGTCAAAACAGACTCGACTTGGGGAAAATTAACTTAATTTATTACCAATCAACCAGAGTAGGGTAATGAGAAATAAAACCAAATCTCAGAACACCTTCCCTCCACCGCTCGTTTCTTCCCGGGCACAACTTCACTCCCGGATTCTCTACCAACCCCCCCAGTGGCACAGGGGGATGGGGATGGGGATGGGGTTTACGGTCATTTCGTCACACGTTATTTTCTGCCGCTTCATCCTCCTCAGGGGGAGGACTCATCACACTCTTCCCCTGCTCCAGCGTGGGGTCCCACCCACGGGAGACAGTCCTCCACAAACTTCTCCAACGTGGGTCCTTCCCACGGGCTGCAGTTCTTCATGAACTGCTCCAGCGTCGGTCCCTTCCATGGTGTGCAGTCCTTCAGGAGCACACTGCTCCAGCGTGGGTCCCCCATGGGGTCACAAGTCCTGCCAGAAAACCTGCTCCGTGGGCTCCTCTCTCCACAGATCCGCAGGTCCTGCCAGGAGCCTGCTCCAGCGCAGGCTTCCCACGGGGTCCCAGCCTCCTTCAGGAACCCACCTGCTCTGGCGTGGGGTCCTCCACGGGCTGCAGGTGGATATCTGCTCCACTCGGGACCTCCATGAGCTGCAGGGGGACAGCCTGCCTCACCATGCTCTTCACCACAGGCTGCAGGGGAAACTCCGCTCTGGCGCCTGAAGCATCTCCTCCCCCTCCTTCTTCACTGACCTTGGTGTTCGCAGGGTTGTTTCTCTTACATGTTCTCACTCCTCCGGCTGACGTTTCCATCTGTCCTAACTTTTTTTTTCCTTCTAAAAAATGTTATCCCAGAGGCGTTACCACTATCGCTGATTGGCTCGGCCTTGGCCGGCGGCGGGTCTGTCTTAGAGCCTGCTGGTATGGGCTCTCTCTCAAACACAGGGGAATCTTCCACCAGCTTCTTACAGAAGCCACCCCTGTAACCGCCCCCCCCCGCTACCATAACCTTGCCACACAAAGCCAATACACTGGTTTAATTTCTCAAGGTGCATGGAAAATTATCTCCCCAAACAGGTATATTTAAATGTAAATTCTGTAGTTGATTGATGCTATGATATTGGTTTTGAATGCTTTGTGATTCATTAGAATTGATTAATAACTGGTTGACATTTGCATATGTGAATATGCATTTACTTGTTCAAGAGATAACAGAGGGATTGGCTGATCTGAGGATGTACCAGTAGGGAATGTCTGTGGTGCCAGGTCCCCGTGCTGGCTGAACTCCTACCCAGGTGGTGTGCTCAGGTTCAGATTCTCCATGAAGCAAGTGCAATAGTTATATCCAGAATGTATTTGGTGCCTTATACTATATCAGGTACGCTTTCACCTCAGCAAATCAAGCCTTTTTTTATGAAAAGGGGAAGAGTGCCTTATGCACCCACTGCCTTCTATAAAAGGGGCACCCTTCACTCACAATCTCCATTCTGAGTGTGCGCACCATTTGTGCTGCCTGTTGCTGCTGTTGCTGTTGCCAATGATTCAGATGAGATCTGTGACCAGGAGGCCTGCTACAGGCCATTTTCAACTACTGGTAGCTAAACAAAACGTATTGTTGCCTGATCTGCCCCGAGGGAAAAGCACATACTTTCTGGTGAGCAAGGCTGCTTGTTCCTGCTCTCTCCACATCCTCATAGCAAAATGGGTTATATACATGTAGGATGGGTTGGACTCAAGTGTATAGGGCAACACACCTCCTTCAAGGAATCACATCCCCAAGGCAAGAAACAGCCATCATCTTATGAAACCTGGCTATGCCAAATAGTGTCAGTAGAAAGTGAACATGAGGAGAGGAATAAAATTGTCATGAGGATATGAAGGACAGAAACAAGATATTAAGTAAAACAGTGAGACTCAGTTCTTCACTTTATCTGTTGCTAACATGAGTCCCCCAAGAACCAGTGGAGCTTCTAGTCACATACCTCTTCTAGTCTTTTCTTCTTTGATCATACTGAGACTCCTGAGTCCTAAACAGTAACCTTGAGTATAGATAACGAGGCCAGGGTAATTCTTTAATAGACAGTATCTCGGAAGCATTGCCTGAGGAAAGTTGACTGGCTGGTAATGGGAACTCTTCAGAAGTTTAGGGAATCATATGAAGGCTCTGAGTTAGGCTGTAGTGGTTTGTGCACTTCTGAATTTTGTACATCAGACTACAGAAGGATGTACAGTGGAGCTGGCCTGGTCTTTCTATCAGTGTCCTGTAAGTTGCAAGTGGATTTAGAGACTCTGGGTGTTTCAGGAAAAGGGGAATAATCATTGAGTCTATGCTAGCTAATTTTGCAGTACAACTACCTTAGGCCATGCTCTTGGCTGGTCAGGCCCAAGAGTAGATTTACATCATGGACTGTAGGTGTATAATGGTGAATAGAGACTGTCGGTTTGACATCTCCAGGACTGCCCAGAGTGCATTTTGTACAGGACTGTCATGGTTTCAGCCCAGCCAGTAACAAAGCACCACGAAGCCACTTGCTCACTCCTCCCCCCACAGTCCTGGTGGGAGGGGGAGGAGAAAATACAATAAAAAAAGCTCATGGGGGGGACAGCCTGCCGCCTCACCAGGGCTGCAGGGGCATCCCCTCCTCCGGCGCACCTCCTCCCCTGCCTTCCTCACTGACCTCGGTGTCTGCAGAGGGGTTCCTCTCACATCCCAATCTCCTCCCCCGCTGCAGGTTCCCCTTCTTAAATCTGTTCTCCCAGAGGTGCTACCACCATCGCTGATGGGCTAGGCCTGGGCCAGAGGTGGGTCTGACTTGGAGCGGAGAAGCTTCTAGCAGCTTCTCATAGGAGCCGTCCCCGCAGCCCCTCCCCTGCTACCAAAAAACCCTACCACACAAGCCAAAACAATGACATTTGCTTACAGCTCCCAACTGGAATGGCTTTGCTTCTGCTTGGCAGTGTAATAGTAGGAGCTTGAAGTACTAAGCAGCTGTGGGAGATGCTGGTAATGGGATCCCTGACATCCGACCATGGCTGATCTGCTAACCATCCCTATGGAGCCTGCCCTGTGCCTACTCACCAGTCCTTGTCTTGTTCCTCTCTGCTTGCGGTAAGTTGAAGCTATCATTTCCCTTGCTGAACTTCCAGCTCTTTATTCACTCTACCAGTCCCATCCCTGTCTATGGACTGAGAGGTGTACCAGTGCTTGAACAATGGCTGCAGTATAACCTTGGGGTGTAGGGGAGGGGGTCTGTGTGATGTCCAGAGCCTGTGACTTCAGGCAGGCATGGGGGGAAGGAGAATCAGAGAAGTCTCTCAGTAAACCACATCCGTAAGCAATTTGTTATGGACACAAAGCCACATAAAGCAGCAGTCTTGCCAGAAAAATGACTTACCACATTTCAGTTTGTTTTCCATGTGGAGCAAACCAAGGTCATTTTTAAAGTGATGCCATGACAGAAAATCTGTGGCTATTTACATGAGTCACCTATGGATGCTTGGGGATATCTAAGTTCTTCTCAAACACATAAATTGCATACAGTTTCTAGCATTGCTGGAGGGCTGTGCTTTGCTGGACAGCTGAGGTTTGAGTGTTAAAATAGTCTTCCTTCTGTTTGCTGAACAGCAAAATAGTCTAGCTAGGCTACAGAGAGCGTCTATATTCCTCCTTCCTTTTCCAGTTTCTGAATTGAAAACTGCTAAGCTTAATGGAAACACTATCTACCCCCTTATCTTTGGAGAGATATGCTATCTGCTCTTTAACCATCTGTTCCATTTATTTTTCACAGTTTTTCCATTTTCAATACTTAGTATAAAGGAGTTAAGCACAGATTTCTAAGATTTGCCTTCAAATTCTCAGTCTTCCCAGGAATGACTTTCAGATGAGATTCACTTGCATTTGTGTAGTTCTGCTGTGAAGGAGCAGCCTGTCTATAAGTTTGTGCTATTCCTTTCTAAATTGTTGCTGATTACCTTTGTGGTCTGATTTGATATTCATTCCCGCAGACCTGAAGGCTACTGATGGGTAACTTAAGCAGAGCTCTGTGGGGCACACTTTTTTGCTGTGGATAGCCAGGGACAATGAATGACAATGAAAGATTATGCTCTTTTCCGGAGGATTAATCAATTATGATACAAAGTGAATTTTTTTTCAATTAGATTCTAAATAGTTGATAATTGAGCAATTTTGTTCTTGATGTGGGAATCCTCCTAGAAGAGTAGAAAGTCTTTGAAAATTTAATTCTCTCTGGGGTGGTCTAATACACCATGAACCTTACAAGCTTGCAGGCTTAATGGGCTTTCCTTCCAGCTTGCCAGCTCTAATTAAAGGCAAACTCTGTTTCAGTATGGTATTATATTAGCCTGCATAAAATCACCACATTTGCATGAGCCTGTCAAACCTCATATTCAAACCTGCCTAGTCTCCTGAATGAAGCAGGAGATTTCCTTTCTTTTTCTTCTGGCCATCATGGTCTTCTGAATTAATTGTTCGAACTCTTTATTTCTGCAACTGTGAACCTGACAGGTAGTGCATTTCTCATTAACAAGGTATTTCTGGTGTCATACTGCTACTTTTCTTCATACTGCATAGTAAGACTGTTTCCTAGTCAAAGAAAAAGTAAGTCAAAGGGTCTGGGAGGCTATCTCTATAAAAATGACTGGCACTACATAATGGCATGGTGTATCCTTGAGAAAGAAACTTGATAAAATATTCAGTATTATATATTCTCACATTCACACCAAAAAAAATCACTGAATTTACATTATTCTCTTACTTTATTTACAGCCTAATAGGCATTAGTATCATTAGTTGTGATTATGACATACAATCCATAGAAATAATATAGAAAATGGAGTGATAGGAAGCCAACAAAACTCCCCCTACAAACTCTTTGTAAGGATACTGGCCTTTACTTTGAAAAATTGGGTAATAACAATGTAAAACAATTGACTATCCTTTTCTTGTTATATATACTTGTTTTATTTGTGTCCACAATTAAAACATTAATCAGAAAGAAAAAGAGCAGAATTTGTCATGACTCTAGTTCTCTCCATCTAGAAAATTTGCAAACTACTTTACAAATCATATACTTTCACTCCATTGATATGTAGCTTCTTTATAGTGAAATAGGATGCTTATCCACCTGGAGTAACTCTGTCAATATGTTTGAGGTAGATACTGTAGTGTATTGCATCAAATGCAAATTCCAGTGTGATTTTTTCAGGTAGATAAAGTGCAATTATCCACTTTAAGTTTTAGCTAGGGCCATTCAGTCATATGCATCATTTGTTTCTCCTGCTTTGTAACATCTGAGTGCTTCACTGGACATTAATGGATTTAACTTCACAGTACCATTGAGATATGGTAGTATGATTAACTTTATTATGCAAAAGCAGAACTGAGACACTGAGAAACGTAGGATCCAAATTAAAATCCATTGAGAAAAGAAAATATTTGGTCAGCTTCAGCTGGCCTTGGATCATACCCAAGCTTATATATGAGACCTGGAAAGACTCTATCATTGGCAAGCAGTCTCTTAGGCAAAAAAATGTTCTGTTATGAAAGGGTAATGGGATCTTTAATCAGTGCAAGTGGTATGAGCTGTAGTTTGAAATGCCAAGAACACTGAAATGTCAGTATTTGTACTAAAGAGTCACCAAGAAAAAAAAAAAAATGTCATCAGTAGTTCTCTCCTGAAGGAAAAACAATTACACTGGGACAATTTTTCTTACTATTTTCTAATTGAATAGTATAGTATTTGAATTGTGATTACAACAGAATTGCTATCCCTGAAGGCTTCAGGTGTGTATCTATTAAGAGCACTTTCTTGCTGTTAGCATTTCCACAAAATAATATCAGCAAAGAACCATCTCCTACACCAAGGATTCACACAGCACCTCTGATAGAAGGACTGCAGGATTGATCTAACATTAGTGCATAAAATACTGTACACACAGATTGCTGGAAATGTAAATGTTAAATTGGCAATGTATTATAAAAACACTAGTAGATCTTAGCTGATACGATTTAGCTCTTAGAGAATTTACTATGGACTTACATATTGATGGTGACACTAAGAAAATTCTAACATTTTAGTAATTTTTAAGGATCTTTTTATCCTCTTTGATATTTACAGCTGCAGTGAGCTTTAGTATACCCAGCTCTAGCTTCTGTCAGGATTAAAAAGCTCCCCAAAGCTCATTTCAATTATATGTATCAGTGAAGACTACAGCAACATCCGTGCTAGAAAACAAGTTATAAATTCCGTAATGCGAGAGGTCAAACAGAAACCTTCAGCTCAAGGTCTTATTATGTGCTATTACTTAAATAAACTCATCTGTTGGGATGCTCAGTAAATAAAAACATTTTAATAACTTTTACTCTTAAGAAGGGGGAAAAAAGGCAGAGAAACCTTGATGTTCAATCATATGGGATTTCATAGTTCTAATAGGTGGATTTGAACCACTCTAATGACCCAACGGTACTGCACAGCATTTTGGTACGTCAGCTTTTGTAGAAGAGCTCTTCCAGACCTGTTCTTTATGTTATTGCCCACATGATTTTTGGAATGAAACCTGAATCCTGGACCCAAGGTGCTTCTAAGGCAGTTGGATCTAAGAAGAAGCTGGTTAGTGTCTGCCTCTGGCCATCACAGCATGCTTCCAGGTGCCATTGTTCCCATCTGGGCCTGTTCTTTAGATGTAGGATTATTTAGCTCTAGTAACCAAAACATCCTGCAGACAAAGGTCTCACCTTCCAGCTCACATCAGTAGTTTATTTATTCCTTTCTCTTAAATTTTCTATTCTGTACTGAGAGTCATTTGACACATCCTTTGCATCATAATTACTAGTCCAAATAGTAGTTTCCCTTTTCTTTTGATTATTTGTGTGTTTGTTAATCAATCAAAATTATTCTAGGAGTCAGACACATAAAAAAGACACAAACCTTTCCTCAGGGTAATCAGGATGAGAGACCTGAAGAAAGAACTGTTGAGGGAGCAAGAACAGATCATTTATGTTCTAATACAAAGCAAATCACCTTGAACTTTAATCTTAAAAGTCAGAAATTGATATCAGATTGTTCATCAGATTATTGGACAAAATTCTATAAACGACCCTTCTTAGAAGGAGACTTTTCAGTTCTGTCTGTTCCAAATCAAGCTCTTACACAAGTGTTGGGTTATGAACCCAAATGTTGTCATCTATAAGCAGAATTTCAGCTACATCTCATAAGTTATTCCAATATCTTTTGTTATGGTTTTTCAGTTCACATACTCATTTTTTTGATCTTTTTTGGCATAGTTATACTGTATTTTCTTTTCTTTTTGCCCTGTGAAACTAACATTGCATATGCCTCCATTATATCTGAAAAATTCTTGTGTCGTCATCCCTCACCTGTGTATATTTTACCTGCTTAGATTAAAACTCTGTGAAGCAATGCTAAAGAATATTAGTCTGTTGCTCCTTTTTTTGAAGCAGTTTAAGTCATCAATAACTTTTTTATATTTAATATATAATCATAAATTATCCATTCCAATTTTGGTAAAAGAATGCTAAGAATTATCAAGAATTACATGATTGCTTTATTCTTACAAATATCGAGAGGGTTCAAACCATCTGAAGTCTAAAATTGTTGTGTACACAAAAGGTACTTTTATATGAATTCCAGCACTCTAAATAATGGCATTCTGGGTTTTTTTCCATCACAGAAGAGACTGCCTGAAATGAATGACAATTGCAGCTAGGGTGACTGAGGTCTGAAGTGGATTGACTTAAGTGTCTCTGGTGAATAAGTTGACCAAGGCTTCTGCCTTGTACTTTGATAAGCAGGTGAATACAGATTTATCTCATTTCTGCATGCAGGTGTGCCGAGGCAGTCTGTTAGATGACTACATTACCTAAGCTATTAATACATTAGTAGATAACTGGAACTGGAGAGGCATAGGTGCTTGCTGATCTCCTGTGTAATTTCAGGTTTAAACAAATCACAAAATTGTAAGGGGGGAAAAGAAGTCTTTCACAAAAACAAAGAAACAGTGACATGAAGGCCAAAATTTAATATGGGACTTAGTGTATGGTGAGCCAGCAGACTCTGTTAGTCTTGGTTGTGTAGACATTGGCCTGTTTTCAATTGGTAGTAATAGTTCAAGTTGTCTCCAGGGATGGGACTGCAGTACTTTCCTTATGAACCATGAAGAAAGGGCAATGGTCTGCACAAACCAATTACTAACCAACAAAGTCAACCCACTGACTTCAGACTGGATGTCCCAAACATGAAGGACACAACATGCAAAAAGTCCCTAAAATTTTATGAAAGCTATACATACAATGAGTGTTACTTCCTGCCTAGCAGAACTTTTTATAATACTTCTGCCATCAAAGTTGAGGATACTGAACACTGACAGAAGATTTAGAAATTGTAGGGGGTCGGTGTTTAGTGGCCTTGGGTGATGTGTCTGTTCAGCCTCAGTGCTGCGCTGGATACATGCTATGCCTGGAAAGCTATGGTAGTAAGTCCTGTGTCAATCCCAGCTTTCAGCCACCCAAGGTGAATTTTGGAGCTGTGTGGATGAGCCTTTTGGACACAGCTTTCCTCTTGGAATCCTGCAGTTCTGCCCTGTACTGCCAGGAACCAGGGTGTAACCTGAGTGAATCTTGCACTTTTATAGGTTTGTATCTTTTAGTGAACCTTATTTATTCCTTCCAGTCAGTGATTAAGATGAGTTGCAACAAGAGAGGAAAACACTATGGAGAGAACAGCTCTTCAAGTCCAAAAAATGAGGGAAGACTGTTCTTTCTCTCAGCCTTTGCCTAACTTAAGTTTGGCCCTACTTAGAGCGTCTCTAAGTGGATTACCTTAGACCTTACTGATTGAGAAATGAAATGCAGGATCCAGCCCAAGGGCATTTCTGTCTTTGAATGTGTTTTTGTTATAGTTCCATGGGCCAAACTCCTCTGAATACACAGCTCCCAGATTGCCCTGTCTTACATTAGTCCAACAACTTTTTCTGTTCTGAACATTAATCTCTCCTTACCCATAACTCCAAATGTCCTCTATGACAGATGTGCCACTACTTCAGCAGCCTCCATATGTCCTTCCTCTCTCCTGGCAGAGCTCCCTTATGTCCCCCCTGTCTCCTGGCACAGCTCTACTTTCAAGAGTTAGTATTCCTTTCACTTTTCTCTTTGGCATTCCATTTCTCTCATCATTAATAAATGTCTGTTGTTCAAGTTCTGTGATGCCCGATTAATCATCCAACTAAAGTTATCAGGTACTTTTTTTTTACTTAGATCAATTTTTCCCTACTTGGTCTTCCACTGTCACTTTGATTGTGTTTGAAAAATACTTGCTATCTGTAGATTATTCTAACCAAAGTTTTTCTGCACTTTCATCAAATTGGAAGGTGTGCAAGTACATAACAAAATTCTACCAACCTTCACATTCATGACCCAAAGAAAATTCAGTTTGAAACCAAAAGATGCAGATTTAAAAGCTTTTAGAAATATTCTTCTAGGAGAAAAGTAAAAATGTAATGAATGAGAGCAGATTAGTTTGTTTCTCTCTTCTCACTCTTCAGTCTGAAGAGAGTTCTTTCATTGAATTACAGACAGATCTTCATCCTTTTAGAAAATATCAATTGTAGGTCTACGATATTATCAAAATTGAAAAAATAGATTCCACAGAGGTGAATGATCTAATTCACCTAAGAATCTATAGTCTAATTTAGTATTTTTCTAGTACATAGCTTGATCCTGAAGCAGAATTTCCTGTATCTGCTTGAATCTGCTTTGACTTCAATGGTAAAATTTCAGAAACTGCCCCATTTTCATTAAAATTGTTGAAAGTGTAGATAATTTATAAGTCAATGAGTATAATAGATGCTAAGATTCATGTATTTGATTTATGTAATTTTATTTACCTACATGTGTTGTTGCCTTCCAGAATTGGAGATACGCAACTGCTTTTAGTAGTCAAAGTGTATCAAAAATGCATATAATAAAACATTGTATTTTTAACCCCAAACCACTGAAGTAAAATCCAAAAGATAATGGTAATTACTTCTTAAATTGTAGGAAAAGTTAAGCTGTAGCCATTTTGAGACTACAAAGGATTACATTTTTCCTCCGCCCATTTCTGAATACTAATACTCAGCTGGTACTTCTGGTAAGAAACAGAAAAATGCTTAAAATTTTTTCTCATAAATTTCCATTTTTCAGTTGAACTGGAAGTCAAAACAATGCACAAACTTAATGCATTTTGTAGCTTTTTTAATTCAGGTATGGAAAGACTAGTCCTTCCTACTCATTTATTGGCTTATTTACTATTAAAAGAATATATAGATGTTTTTATGTGCTAAATTTAATTCAGATCATTTCTATGCTCTGAATAAAGCTAAAGTGTTATGCTTTCAGAAGGACTATAATCTGCTCATGTGTGCCTGAGTGTCCTTTCCATATGCATGAGTGCCCACAACTTGCAGCACCAATGAATTTATAGTCTGCACTGCCTTTTCAAAGAGGAAGTTGAGACGCATGAGTCACTTCACTATTGATTCAGGGATTGGGGCTGCCAAGTTGCTACCAATAAAGTAATTTCCTAAAATCCTAGCAATCATGGTCTAAAATTTATCACTGTCTTTAGGTAGCAAAACACTTTTAAAAGACAGAAGAATATTAATTAGAAATCCAGTGATGTTCAGATGACAATAGCAAAGCTCTTTGAAGTAATGCAATATATAGGAAGAAGTTATATTAATAGTGGGGAAAACACTTGCAATTTTCATGTGTTTTATCTAAAATCACTACGGAGAAAAGATTGAAAATGTTGATCCATCTGTAGTATTACTAATAATACTATGGTTCAAGAAGAAACTTAAATTGGATCAACCCCAGACACAGTGTACTATTTAGTTAAGGTAAAATAGTCTCTTCATTGACAAAACGTATGGTTACCTAAACAGTTTCTCATTTCTCAGGAATGGTTGTAGATTAATCAGGTAACAGTCAAATCCACTGTGCTATTTTCACCACTCCCATTCTACCATGGACGAAGCCTGTTTCATTTCTCCTTCCTTTAAATATGTCTGCAACTATCTTACTGCCAGGGGTAGCAGAATAAGCATGTAAGATCCTGCCATGATGTGACTATAAAATGGCTCTTTCTTTCAGGCCACTATATTAACAAGGAGTTCTTCAGTTACTGACATTATTTTGTTGCTTTGTTTTCTTCCTTCCCAATCTTACTGTATTTCTATAGAAGCAGAATTTGAAGGACCTGAAACATCTGCTGGAGACTTGACAGTCCAACAGTTTAACCAGGAGAAAAGAAGCAGCAATTATATATGTGATTTTTTTTTCTGTTAATGTTAACTCTACTTTCAACTGGAATAGCATTCTCCTAAAGTTATTAAATGCAAAATCTGCCTCCTCAATTTCATCTCTGATCTCAGTAGGATGTACATCATCTGCTATTATGAAAGTTCTCAGACATTCGTGGCAGCTCCCTTGCCCCAGTAACACAGCATCAATATGTCCTTGATATGTTGTCTAGAGAAGATATAGTCACAAAAGAATATGAGAATCAACCCTTAGTTTACATTGAAAGGCACTCTACCACCCCCCTGCAAATGTAGCTCTGGGCTTACTCTTTCCCTCAACCCAAATGGTATGCTGAGCCTTCAGCAAGGTACCTTTGCCCTTCCTAAGGCTAAAAATTCCTCAGGGATATTTCTTCTGGCAGCTTTCTGTCTCCTCTGGCAGTCCCTTTCCAGAGTCCCTTTAGCTGTAGCTGTGTGCTCGCTCTTGCTCTGAACCCCATCTCTAACCATATGTAGTTTATCATACCTCAGGGAATCCTTCTCTCTCCAGGAACCGAATATGCTGCACTGGAGAGTTTTAGCATCAGCCCATGGCTGTTTGTACATAATTCTTCCCAGTCCCCAGCCATATATGTAGCTCCAAGCATTCTCTCTCTTTAATCTTATTCTCACCCTAGGCTGAGCCATAGGGAGCCAGGGCCCTTTGATTGATCCAGAAACAAAACGCTAGTTATTTAAAAATCCCCAATTTCCTTTGACAGCTCCTCTCTCTCATTATTTCCTTTGTAGCTCTGGGCTTTCCCTTTCTCTCAACCCTAAGATGAGACTTAGACAAGACACCCTTTGTCTTCCTCACTTCCTCATAGAGAAGAGTCGTTCTTGTGTACTTCATTTTCGTCTCACAGCCCCTCTCTGGGTATTTTACATCTGTAGCTGGGGATTTTTTCTTTCTTTCACCATCTAACTGCAGGCTGAGCCATTAGTCAAATTCCCTGCTCCATCCAGCGACTAAATCAGTAGCAGCTCTAATGCTGCTTAGTTTCTGAGCTTCTCCATGAAGGACTTTGCAGTAAGCTGGTGTTTATGCATGTCTGTGTATAATACACTGGAGATTTAGGAGAACAATATAATAGAAATTATGAACAGTTTAGGGTATTTGCTATCAAGACAGTACTAAGTAATCAAAAAAATCTTGCTATACTTTGGAAAACTGAAAGTCCTTGTAAATTTTTTCCAAAATGTCCTCTTGCCTTTTGTTGTTTAGCCTGTATTGCCAGGGAAATTCCCACTAAGATTTACACTACACAGGAGCTCTGTAATGCATTAGTGAAAGCTGTATTAATGTGAGCATTAATGGAAAGAAAGGTATGGAAACCTGTTACATGCAGTAAGTCACTACATATAGCACTTTGCTCCCACTTCTACTTCTTACAGTCATATTACAAGTTACCTCTGCTGTGTTGTTCATGACACTAATAGCACAAAATGACAAAAATATCAGAGAGGTTTGAACAGTTCTGTTGTGTTGGCCCCACGGTAAGAGCTGCCCTGGATCTTGGGCTGAGAGGCTGGATTTTACTTTTCGTGTCGGCTGCTGTTTATGCAGACTGTGTTTAAACCTTCTCCTGCTTCACCCCCCAAATCTGCAGTTTCCTATTGAGGTTGAACCAAGATACTTAGAAAACCTTGCAGGAAGGCTGGAAATATGTTTCATTCTCTGAAACCATTTCTTGTAAGGAGTTGAAGTTGGATGATCTTCATCTTAGGTGAATGCTCTAGCCACACTGATGTTGATTTCTGTGAGACTCTATTCTGAAAAATCTGGCTTTTGCTTTTTATTTAGCTGGGAAGAATGGCTTTAAGACCTACACAGAGAGAGACGTAATGAAGACATGCCCAGAAAACGGCAAGATTTAAGACATGTGTCCTCAGCATCGATATTGGCTGCCTCAGCTGATATATGATGTATTTTAAGGTATATGCACAGGGCACTTAGGGTTATGGAGTGCACTTGAGGAGCCAGAGGCCAAACTCACTTCACTAAATTAGGATTCAGAGTTAAGAGCACAAACACTTTAGGTTCCATAAATTCTGTATCACCAAATGAAGGTGACCCAGAAACGCTTCTCTCTTTCCATTAACACACTGGAAGACGTTAATGATTATGCTTTTAACTCAGATACGTTTTAGGCGTTTGAGACTAGAAGCCTGTCTCTTTGTAGAAAATCCTATACAAACTACTCAATAATTCTATTTTTTTTAATAGGCAAAATTATTTTTTGCTGTTGTTGTTAAGCAAAATTTAACAATGATAAGAAATTCCTTCAGGATGTAGTTGTTTTGAACTTCCTCATGCTTTAAAAATCATTAGCTGACCTACTATGAATGAAATATTTTTCATAAGATTTCTGTGTAAACAATGAGTTTTGAGGATGAAACATAACTTTTAGAGACAAGTCCACGAAATCCTGCCATGAAGTATTATGTAGTGCTGAAATAATGTACATTCACTCAGGAAGGTTTCTTCCAGGGAACGTGGAATTTCTTCTGGGGAATGAAATGCCTATACTGACTAAACCCTGAAACTTAAATGCACAATTCTTTCTCTAGGCTTGTGGATCTAAAACCAAATTTATAAAAGCAGGTTAAAATAAGCTCAGTCAAGCTATTAAAACAGGTCTGTTATTTAGGCACCAAAAATAAATGGTCAGATTTTTCAATGTCTTTTCTGTCAAGTACAGAAAAGTACCAGAACATTACCCTTGCATTTTTTTGAGATGTGAGAGTTGTGGGTTGGTATACCTCTGGGCAGGAAGGAAATAGTATTTAGCTTATTAAAATCTTGTTAGTGACTATCACATAAAGGGAGCTGCACTATCACCACTTAATTAAAAAAAAGCAACCTGGTGCTATTTTTGTAGGGTTCATGTTCAGAGAACGTGTTAGATTGGCCTAAGAGAGCCTTGTGCATCTAAATGTTCTATGATTCTGTAAATGCCTGTGATGACTGAGGTAGACCTGGGGAGATACAGAAATATAACTTTGGACTCCTGGGGAACTTTAATGTTAAAAAATAAAATAAAATAAAATAAAATAAAATAAAACAAAACAGTTCTTTTGCTTGGATATTCTGTCTAGGTCACTGAATACAGAAATGCTGGATTTCAATCCTGAAGGGTACCAAGTACCTCTTAGGGTGTTGGAATTCTTTTATGAAATGACAAAGTGTTAAATACCAAAACAACCTGAATTGTCTTCAGTCCTGCTGACAAGTAATTACCTGCTTATGACTCTCAAGTGAGCTATGCAAAAATTACATAACAGCTTATATAGCTGATCAATGTAGCTAGTTTTCATCCTTTTGATTTTGTTTGGAGAAAGATATTAAAGCACACACATACAAGAAGAGGTTTCCTTAATTTTTAAATCCTGGTCACTTGTTTCCAGATTTAACTGATATAACTGAGCAACACCTGAAAGAAGCAAATAGGACAAGTGAGGTATGATAGGATGCATCTGTATTTGTGCAATAAATTTCATATGAATGAATCCTGACAGAATCCTCACAGGGAACTCAAACCATCATCCCGTGGACTGGGAAAGAGGATTCTTTCTCCAATAGATAGAGGAACTGGGAACTCTTTATTAAATCAAGAGCATTTCCCTAAGAATCTTTCCCCACCAGCTGTGCACTGGCACATATGCATGTTTACACTCTTCTCATATACATACATTAAAATTCAAAATCAAGTTGATAGCTGCTACAATAATTACAGGGAATGAGATGAATTAGAGAATATCACTGGTGATTTTTAAGAGTCTGTGTGTAGTTATTTCTCTTTGGAGCACACTTTACGATTGCCTAAGGTCCTTTCTAGCCCTATCCTCTATAATTCTATAGTTAAATGCTATTCAAAATATGTTCTTAAAAAATAAGGAAGATTTGTATGTGCTTATTTAGATAGTATCTGACAAGTAGAAAAATCTGTGGATAATAGCACTCAATTATGTCTGAATTGCCCTGGTACTGCATGTAATAAGTATGACTATAGACACATAAGTGTACACAACTATATGGCACAGTAGGAATACACAAATTAATGTTTTCAGGTAGCTACAAATTTACACTTAAGCTGTTTGTGACTGATTTTATATATAATTTGACATTGTAAATAAGATTTAATTTTGGGGTTTTTTAACATGTATATATTTTTAATGGAGTATTTTCATATGTTAGATATTATAGTATGAAGATGAGGAGTGCAGAGCACTGGTGTTTTGGCACAGTAGATGATGTAAGTGGAGTAGACTTATGTTATATTCTTTATTTTAAACAGTTAATGACCTAAGTTGTAACTTTAAAGGAAATTTTAAAAGATAAAATAGAATCGAGTAGACCTGATCTTAGTGCAAACCAGATGTACTTCAGAGAGGTCATTTCATTCATTACATCTGTTTGACACTATCTAAAAAGCAAGTTCTAAACCAAATTCGTAAATTAATTAAGTTCAAAAACTGTGAAGTGAGGTTCCTCTGCTGTATAAAATACGTGTCTCTAACGTCTGTGCTATACTGTACCTAGAGCTGCTGTTGAGATTTTATTCCTCTTTGTTCCAATATGAAAAAGATCACTTTCTTTTCTAATGTCATCTTGTCTGGCCTCATTATACCAATGTCAGTGTGCTAAGCTAGAAAATATATATCTAGTTTACCTTAATTATAATGATGAAAATCATATTCAGAGATTCACAGAAATTGAAGACTCTTTTCTCTACTTCTGAACTTCATTTTGTGCTGTTGAAGATCTTATATTCTGTGACTCTTTGGAAATACTAGGGAATTTTAACAACCAGGTTTTCCTTTCTAATAATTTCTTAAAGAAATGTGAAGAAGTGACTCGAATGAAATATTGATACCCCAACATCATACTAGCAGATCTTATAATGCAGCACATTCAAATAAGTCTGTAAACTAGTGAATAGACATTTATATAAATAATCTTTTAGTACAGAAGAAAAATGCTATATTTTGTGAAGACTGTCATGGCTTCTGAATGCTAGTGGAGATAATAAGTCAGTAAATTGTAGTACCTCATTGCCTTGGGTAATTTTTATTTCATCTCTGACATCAATTGTAAGTGAAACAAGTTTCTTGTTTACATGTGAAGCCATGATGTCAGTTTTTCTGTATTATAACAAAAGAGAGTAAATTCCCAGTGGGTAATTGCTATTTCAATTCCTTTTGTCATCATTTCAACACATAAAGTAGAGCTGAAAATGCAACTGGTCTGATTCCTGAAAATCCTGAAGGAAAGGCTTGGCTAGAATTTAGGCACTACAAGGTAGTGCTTTAATTTTCTGGAAAGTTAGTGACTGCAGCTGCTTTTTACATTGTACTTACTTGTTAGGTGCTGAGGGAGAAGAAAAAATGAAAGGTCAGGATTTAGAAGAAGAAAAGATATTTCCTGCATTCTTGTATTTCTCCTCTCTGATAACTGTTGAATGTTAACTAAAAGCAGTATATATTGGAACTCGATCTGTGTGCTAAAATATATTTCGGTGGTATTTGGCTGTTGAAGTTATAACTAGCAAGAAATACGTAACACTTCTGGAAAACATCAGAGATAAAAGATGTTCTAGAATATAAGAGCTAGCAGCAGAGACCAGGATACTAAATGAAGCAAGTAAAATCAACAATTTAAACAGGAGGTGCTGAATTGACTAAACACTGTAAAAAGACTTAGGGTTTATATTTGCATGTCAAACCTCAGACTGAACCTGTGTTCAAGCTTTAAGCTATTGCTTTTCACAACTTACAACTGAAGCCTAAGTTTGAGCATCTCTCAATATAAGCCCTGAAAACCGCCAACCCATCCAAATTCAGACGGGTCCTGCAGCAACACAAATGATAATGAACAAGCTAGTCCAAGGGCTATTTAATCTAGGTGCTTTTGTTCTCAGATAGTTTCTAGCTATTTTTGCTGTGAATTGTCTCCTATTTCCTACCAAACTCATTTACAGGGTAACAAAGAGTTTCCAATCTTCCAGTACTTGTCCATCTTCTCACACACTTTCAAATGTCTATAAAAGCACTAAAAAAGTAATCTCCTTAAACTTGAAATGACCTTTATATAAAATTGATAGTAAAGTGCTGGCTATGTAACAAAAGACAAGGAAAATCACCTTTCTTTTTAACAAACAAGAGCTGGTTGAAAAACTCACAAGTCACTTATCTCTCCCTCCTCCACATAGTTGACTCAGCCATAACTAATTGTGCAGACCCCTTGTACTCATTAAGCAGTCTGTTGACCTGGCATTAAATTGAAGAGCAGAGAGGAGGGTTAGTAGTACATTGAAGGTCTTCATCAGGTACTTGTGAAATTGATTTTAGGGTTGGACTCAAGGCTGAACATCACAGTATTTGGTTAAGTGTATGTAAAAAAGAGTTATTAGAAAGTAGTTTCAAATGCAATCTCAGGAATTCAATTTTGTTTTCTTTATAACATTAATACAAATACAAAAGTGTCTGGGAGTATGGAAATGGAGTGGATGCCTACCAGATAGATTCCTCTGTTTCTTTGAATGGGAGACCTGAACAGGAAAAATCAGGAACTTCTGCAATGCACTGAAATAACTATAAACTATTTGAATGCCATGGAATGAATAGCTAAAATCAAGTTCCACATACTTAAATACAGAATGCTTGAAAAAGAAAATGAATGAATTTTTTTCCTCTTTTTGAAAAGAATGTTAGTATGATTTCAAAGTCATATCATAAAGATGATATGACCTTCATTTAATCCTTTGTGATCAAGTATCAGTTGTTCTGCAATGAAGTAAATTACAAGGGAATACCTGACTCTTGCTTTTAGCCAGTAAGCTGGTGTAGAAGGAGAAGCAGCTTTATGAATGTGGATGGAAATGATCCAAGTACTCCTTCAGGTGTGCTGAGCCTCGATTACATTTACCCCAGATACTAGGCTTGCTCCTACAACCTCTGATAGTGACAAAATCACGTTCACTCTCCCAGATTCCTGACGCTTCTCCTTTCCTTTCTTACAGACTATTTTCAAGCAGTTTTCCCTCATCTTCTAGATTGCTACTCCCTTCTGAGTGCTCTCTGTGCACTTACCTGTTCCTTAATACCCTCAGTGAGGAGGGGATGCAACAGTTCTTTCCTCTCTTGTGTGGTCTGAGCTCCCATCATACGGATATATGGATCCTTTGTTATATGATATCGTAACTTTTCTTTGACAGGATCCCTTTTTCAATGTATGGGACAGATGGTGCTCTCTCACTGAGATGCTTTTCAGCCTTCTGATTTACTACGCTGTTAGCCTAAGTCCCTAATCCTCACTTACTGTCTGCTGCTCAAAGCAGGTTTAAATGCAGGAAGAAATGGTCTTGGGGAGTGGTAATGGGGGAGGTTCTTCCTATTGCTTTACTAACTATAGATCCTGAAAGATATTTAGAAAACTTGGAAAGGTAGAGACAAAGAGGAAGAAGCACGTCAGAATGAAGAAGGCTATGAGTTGCCCACAGAACTGGAGTCTGTCTTCGTCTCTGCTGTGAAATTATTTTCATATGTAGCTACTGACTTTCTGTTTGCTATTTTTGCCACTCTGAATTTTTCAGACAACCAGCTGAGCCAAAGGGAACTCTGAAGATTGCTTAAAGAACCTCGTATGGGACTTTCCTATCTAGTAATTCCTGTAGTGTCACTTGTTTTTCTCCTTGTATATCACCTTTATTCAGTCTCAAATCTTGGGTAGACAGTCTTACTTGGGTAGAACTTGAGCAATTTGTGTGCTTGCGTTTTTTCTCAAATCTTATATGTGTAGACTGAGGAATTTCTCTGTGTCCTTGGTATTTTTCAGGTTGTGGCAGCCCTTTCTTATCAGACATGTTGGACCTATTGCAAATATGCTACAGACAGAATACAGGGAAGATGTGCACAGCATTAATTACATTTTTTGGGGGGTTAACAGCACAAAAGCAAGGAAATGTCCAAGGTGTGAATGTTCTACAACTGTGCATCACATGGTCTCTAGGACAGATGCTCCCTGAAAAATCATCTTCCTTAACAAATGACTCTTTCTGTCACTGTGCACAGTGTCAGTAGATCTAATTATTTCCAGATATGATTGTCTATTATATATCTCTAGGTTACAAACACAAATATTGTAGCTTATCTTGCTTTGAGTATTGCTGACCTTTCATGCTGCCCTCCTATATTTAGTCAGTACTTTATGGTACAATTTATGAAATGGGCATTCTTTGCATTTTTAGGGGGGGGGAAATGACTTATTCTTTAAGAACATTTATCATGGGCCTTTTTATAATGGGTCATTATTTCTAGGTAAACTATTAGCCTGTGTTCTGAGTAGGAATTTTCAACATTAGTTGAAATGTTAAAATACCTGTTCACTGACTGAAAGATATATTCAGGTATGTATGATCACTGCAGTCTTTCTCAGAGCAAATCCTTCTTCACTTGATACCCTCCTAGCTAAAGTTATAATAGCATCAACTTTGGTGTTACAGGTGAATCAAAGATTTTTTAATTGTAGCATAGCAGTTGCTGCTCTCATTTATGCTTATTTTCAGGAACTGAAAGCTGCTGACAATTCTATTGCATAGAATACAGTACATTTAAATATTCAGTCTGTAAAAAGATGATTTCTAACAGGTTAAAATCTGTCCAGGTGGACTAATTTGACTGGCTTTGTGGATCTTTTAAGGCTATAATGCTTTTCTCATTCCTTCTCCCTTCCATACTTCTTCACTACTTGGGACAGAAGCTAATATTTTGGATCTATATTAAACTAATCTGAATCAGACTCCTTAGCAGAAGCCAAATGTCTCTGGGGCTGCAAAAGTAAGAGCTCCACTTGTGTCTTGCTCCCTTCCTGCAGTATTAAAATATGACTATGTCATGATACCTAGTGGTCTTTTTTCTAATTTTTTGAGGTCTCTATGTGTATTGAGGCAGAACATCTATTATATCTTTCTGCCTTTTGTATGTGGAGCAGAAATGTGTTTGCCTTACTAATCCAAAAGAGTATGTTTTGCATACCAGAGATTCAATTCTCTAATGTTTTGGTAAAGCCACCTACAACTTTTTCCTTGACTATAGAAGTGGGATTGGAAGAAGTAGGTTAATTCTCAGCTCAGCCACAGAAATGCCTATACGATGTTGATGAGCCAGTTAACTTACTGAGCTCCAGTTTCCAAACATGTAAAATAGAATATTATTAACTGCTCATCTCAGATTCAATAACAATTTTAAAAGGCCATTAGATTTGGAATTGCTTTTTTCCAAAAGTACATGGGACTGACAAAGCTTTTTGGAGAATTTGTTGCAAAGTTGAGCTGACCTTTTGCACCTTAGTTATGTCTATATTAACAATAATTCTGCCTACAAGAGAAGATTTGCAGAGTGAAATAGTTGGTGCTGAGGGCCTCACATTCAGATTAAAATGGTTTATTCTGGACTGCAGTAAGTAAGCTCCTGGATCATATCTTCTCCAGTTTGAACTGAAAGAGAAGCATTTATTTGCTCCAAGACTGCTCCACAATGTAACCTTGAAACATAGTAAGTGGGGGTGGTTAGTACGTTCAGAAGTCCACTGCTGATGCAAACTAAAACACTAATGCAATTGCAGCCTTAGCCTCTTGCAGGACAATCATATTTGAATACAGGAGGTTTTTTCTGTGTTCTCACAGAAATCAGATAGTATAAATTCCACCCTCTAATAAGAAGATCTGATTCAGGGTATTTGGTTCTCTCGGACCAGTCAGACCAGTCATCTGTGATAGCTCCCAACAGTCCCTCTTGATCAAATTCCCAACCTTGTTCTGGCAACAGATTCCTTTTCCAAATCTTTTTAATGTCAATTTTGAAAGGAATTTTTCTAAGGAAATTCTAAGGAATTTTTCTATTTTCCCAGACACTGCTTTTCTCTCTCTTCACCCCCTTAATTAAGTCATTATGATATAAGTAAAAATCTTGTGCAGGACAGAAGTTGTAGTTGCTTTATAGCTCTGTGTCACAGGTGAAACTTCTTTGGAGAAGACTATAATGAATAACAAATAAAAATCACTGCAGCTGCTTGTTTTGAACACAGGAATATCAATAGATCTGTAGGCTCCAACCTACAGGTGAAAAAAAAATGAAAAGCCTCATAACTCCTACAATCATAATAAAGGCTGAAAGTGAGGCAGGGAAGAAGACCTCCAAAATCCAAAATATGTCATTTGCAGACGATGATTCCCCCTCAACTGTGAGAACATTTTGTGAACACTTTCATGAGGATAATGAGGTAGGAATATTGTATTTCATAGGAATTTATGAAAGAGTTCTTGTCACACTCACAGAAAGGAACTGAAAAGTATATTCATATATTTCAGTCTGTATGTCTTGGAATATTGACTGGAGTATAACAGTAACTAAGCATTCATCAGCTTGCACTTGGGGTTTCAAAGTAGTCCAAATCTTGTGTTTGAAACAGTCAAAATGTGTATGTGAAACTACGCAGAAAATTACATTAGTAAATTTATAGCTAAACTTTAAATAAAATGTTCTGACTGAGTAATCTCTAAACTCCAACTAATTCTACCTCAGCCTGGGCAGACTGCCACACTGGTTTTCAAATGGGATCTATTCTAGTACCATAATGCAGAACAAACTAAATCTGTTCATTTTTAAGCAAAAAGCCACCAGATTGTTCATACAGGTTGATATCTGTCTCAATAAATAAATTTTTGAAAGTATTATTAATACATGTTCCAATAGACCAAATAACAATAATAAAAGGCTTGAAGGGCAGATGTTTGTATACACATATATATTCTACTAATAGCCCTGAGCCTGGTTTTACAAAACACAGTTAGAAGCAGTTATTCTGTCACTAATGAAAAAAAAAAAAAAAAAAAATCACCATCATGCCATGCTTACTTCTCAGATGCAGTCCTATAAAGCTTAGTGCACAAATATGCCAATGAACTCTTCATATATATTCCCGCTAGAGCAAACATATGTAAAATTGTTAGCACAACTGCATGGATTGTTTAGAAGTAAAGTTAAAAGAGACTTAATTCTGCCTCCTTGTATGCGCATTCAATGACAGAATTATCCTAGGGGATTGTTTTAAATGCTTCACTTTTTCATCTCTTCATTCTAATTACCTAAAACAACTGTAGAGAGAGCAAGGAACTGTGTTTAAAAATGAAACAATCTGCTAATGAAGATTGGCATCATTCATGAAATGGAAGCTGCAGTTGATCTCTCAGGATCAGTTGATATGAATATTAGTTATTGCAGTATCAAGATTTATTCCACAGTCAGCATAATACAAAAACCAAATACAAAAATTTCCAAGCTTCAATACTTACAACCAAATTCATTTCACATTTAAATACTTTTTTTCAAACAAGATAAAATACACAAGATTTTTAAAAATTAATTTTCACTTGATATGCTGTTCAGGAAGAGCTAATAAGACCAGTGGATTCAAACTTTGTAAACCTTTTTAAATGCAATAAGATATCTTTCTCATTACATCTATCTCTTTTTCATGGTAAAATCATTCTCGCATTTTGTCAGGAATCTTCCAATAAAAAGTAACTTTACACGTGCGGTGAAAAACTATTAGTATTTTTTTGAGAGATCTGGCTAAGTTTATCCTAACAAAAGGAAAATTCCTTTCGTCTGAAAGCTAGCAGTCTGTGGTGGTTTCCAACCCGCACTTCTGAGCTAAGATAGTGCTGGATGTGCCACTCCCACAGGCTCCACCAAGAGCCATCTCTCCATCCTGTCAATTGTGGTGGTTAACAAGCTCTCTAAGGAGTCCACACCTCCCAGGCATGGGTACTTGGCCTTATTAACATACAATTGTCAATTGAGTCCATTCTTCCCATGAATGCACATCTGGCTTTGTGAACATTAGAATGACATTCCTCACCTCTTTCCTTTCTTTGAACCAGTATATAAGTGGGGTCTCTGCAACCACTTGGCAGAGAACAAGGCAGCAGAAGGGGGAACCCTGCCCGAATGGTTTCTCACTATGATCACAGCTAACAAAGCTTCTGTCTGGCCTGTCTTAAATTGTACTTGCGTTGTTATGCACTGGGAGTCCCGAGGTTATTTGATATCATCTCTTTACTTTAGCATATTGGGTGGCGCATATGTGTTTGTCACATCTGTGGGTGGCTTTCTAACCAGTTCTACAAGCCACAGTAAGATTTATTAGAAACTGAACAGTTGATAGTGTGTATATGACACATTAATTGATTTCATTAATTCAGTAAAGATCCTGAAATGTAAAGTTGTTCAGATGTTTGAGCATTCTAGCTGAAGAGGTTTATTATTGCTTTGCAAGAGTTGTGTATGTATGTTTGCACGAAGAGCACAACTTTGCACACAGCTAAAAATATAAGGTATTCTTGATACATTATATATTAGTGCCACTGCATTGTCTGGGAAAAGCCTAGAAAACAGATCTTTGGGTTCAAACATTGGTATTTACACCGCTTTTCAAAGAAGCTGGCTTCCACACCTTGTTTTCCCTCCTAGCAGGAAAAATTTTGGCTACACTTGCATAGAATGGGTAAAATGAAAATCATATTTTAGGTTGAGCTTGGGAAAACTACAGCTATGAGAAGAAATTCTGCTAATTAAAATCTAAAACTAGGATATCTTTGGGATATAAATGTCACTGGATAAAAGAATATGCTTCAATTTGTTCTTAATATCTTTGTTGATAAGTACAAAATATTTTAATTCCTGATATCGCTGGGGTAATATGCAAAGTGCAAGGTGTGGGTTGTATTAGATTTTTTTAATTAATATAATCATTGCTAGTTGTGCATTCATATTCATTATCTCAACCAACAGGTTGAGACAGTGTTTCTTTTATGTATTCCATACAAATACCCTTTGTCTTGGGTGGCAGCTGTGTTATTGTAAGAGGAGAAGAAAGGTGATAGTTCAGAACTGTAAACCAAAGTGTACGTTAAGAAGAAAGAGGAAAGAAGAGTGATTGAACTTGAATCTCCCTCTACTCGGCCAAAATGAGATCATCACTTATATGGGTAATTAAAATCGCAAGAATCTAAGATCATATATGACCAGTAATCCTTTTAGGGGTTAGGTTCAGGGATTCCATTAATTTATAAATTATTTTGCTCTTATCCTTTTGTATGCAAATACTTGATACTGCCTTTCTGGCTAATACATTGCTTCTGTAACTCCAAGGAGAAGGAATTACAATTAGATGGTACCTTAGATTATTTTCCATTATTATCTAACCCTTTGCTATGTTATCACTGCCTTCTGTTACTGCTACAGGTTCTGTCAGTTCATGGCTTTGGACTTCAGAGTGTCATCTGAAGATCAAACATTTTGCTAGGGAGCTGTGCCAGTGAAGAGCAATGATCAAAGATACACAGTAAACAAAACAAATTGCTCAGTGTCTATGTGGTTAAGCTGACCAAGTGCTGTTATTACAGGTTTTTTTTTTTTTTTTTTTGCTGATGCAGATGCATCAGTGCAAAAACTTCAATTTTCCATTGTAAATACACATAGGAGAAGCTGAATTTGTGTAGGGGACTGATCTCTTTTGAGTGTGAGATCCAGGCAGCTGAAAACCCCATGCCTCTGTGTAATTTATAGCAATATTTTCATGTCTGGCATCTGCCCCAATTCTTCTCAGCCTAAAACTGCCCCTTCAACAGGTTTTCACAGTTATTCTGAAGACCTTTTCATTTTCTGTTCTGTTACAGAATGTTATAGTATATGAGCAGCATTCATACAGTTGTCAAATTGTGTATTTGTCTGTCTGTCTATGTTCAGTCTATCTTCAATGTATAGTAGGAAAATAAGCATATGGCCTCTTGTACAGAGCGAACATCTCATGAAGTACAGATGCAGTCACATACATAGTTCAGACAAAATGTGGTATAACCAAAACCATCTTCTGATCAAATTCAATTATTATGAAAATAAAATACTTCATACTAGAAAAGCAGTCATAGGACAAAACAAAGTTATAGAAAGTTTTGATAAACAGCTGTCTATAATGGGAACACATGGGAGAATAACCTGTAAAGAAGGTGTCAAATCAAGTATGCAAAAGAGAATTTGTTTTATTCAAACCTGTAAGGTATTTCTATCAAACTCAAATGGCCTATACCTTTGACAACAGTGTTATTTAGTCCCCAAACGCACAAGCCTTTTACTGATACCCATTATGAACAAGCATTTAAGAAGCAAGAATACAAAGCCATTATAATTTTTTTCAGATTAAAATGAAATAGTGATTTTTAGGGGTAAGACTTTTGAGAATTAAAATTTAAGAGTAAAAAGAAACAGAGGTGGACTGGGTTGGCAAGAAAAGTGTGCAGGCTGATGTGAGCAAGACAGACCTTGTAATCAACAGACTGGATCCTATAATGTGTATAAATGCCTAATGGGAAGATGTAAATCTCAGTGGTGCCCAGTGACAGGACAAGAGGCAATGGGCACAGATTGAAATACAAGAGCCAGGAAGAGGCTGAAAAAGGAACTTATTTTCTTGTCAGTAGTTAAGATTGGCCAAGCTGATCTAAGAGTCCACTGACACCAAAAGAGCAAGCTCACACTAATCTCCTCCTGTCCCTCTGTCAACTGCCTGGACCTATTTCTTTGTGTTGGGGGCAGTTTTCAGACACCTAGATAAAACAGTAGGTAACAGCATCACATCAGCTTGGGGCTGGATGAGCACCAGCAGGTGACCTGGCAAAGAGGAAGGAGTACAATGTCCTTTTGGCTAGCAGCAAGCTATTAGATTGGTTCAGCATCTTATTTCAGATGTAGGCATAGAAAATTTCAGAGCTTCGTATCTTTATGAGCAATACAGCCTGTGTGTAGTATCTCTAGAGACCCAGTAACACAATAGGAATTATAAGTTTAATAGAATACATTTGTGGTATTTAAGAGCTTTATATTGGGTTCATTTGCTTTGATGACAAGCAGGCCCAACAAAGAAAAATGAGTAAGAATACAAGGTGTGTCCATCAGTGGCACCCATCAAAGATGTTTGACTACCCACCACTAATTAGATGTGAAACACCTTTAAGCATGAATAACACCTAGATGCAGACAAAGACATCAAGGACATGTGCATGGTGGTCCCAGCACTGAAGACAAAGAAGCAGGATTGGGAAGAGATGAAAGTCACTTAGGAACAGGTAGTGGGTATGGCAGAACTGATCCACAGAAATTAGGTCATGGGATCTGAAAGCTGACATGTGCCTTGGGAAAAAATACCAGATTCAGAATTTGCAGCATAGCTGAGGTCTCTATCTGTCCTGAAATGCTGAATCCCTGATGCTGATTTCTGGGACAGGTCTCCAGTGAAAGGCTCTACTTGAGTTAAATCATATTGTGTTTTTCTATTTGGAAAACTTAGCAGAAAAACAGTGCTTAGCCTGAATGCTAGCCTTTGAATGCCACTAAATATATCTTTTCTATGGACAGCTGCTAATCTTAGCTGTAGCTGAGGGAAAGGTAGATCTTGAATTGGTCACTTGAAGGTTTCTCCATAGATGAATCCAGCTCAGGCACCCCATGGAAGCTGTGCCTTAGAGATTAAAATGCTGGTCTTCTAACTAACAGTGCTTTAGACAATCAGGTATGAGGGCTGATACAGCCATGTAGTAAGGTCTGGGAAAGTGTTTCTTCTGTTAGGTGCTCATGTTTTCTGCAAGAAAAAAGTACTGAAAAACTTCTAAAAGTAGCTCTGGGAATATCCAGAAATGTCACATTTTGCCATTGACTTCAATTGGGTTTTAGTCAGGTCTCAGGAAATGCAGCATTGGAATAATTTTCAGATTCCCCACACATCTGAAACACACAGTTTCTGGTCTCTATTGGAGGTTTTAAGCATCTCATATGTGAGATTGTATTTAATCACTAATACTGGTACTGCTTCAGTGTTTTCAGTAGAATAGATGACACAGTTTAGTTCCAAGTATGTTATCTCTTCAAATGAGAGATATTGCTGAAACTCCAGTTCTGTTTCAATACAGCATAAATCTATTGTCATTAATAAATTTACACTGATAGAAGCAGATTGTGATATGAAATGTATAATGCATTTCAAAGTTTCTTGCACATTTAGGCAGTACTTTCCCCTTCCTCCTGCTTTTGGAATCTTTCCGAGTCTCAGGCTGGAGGAATTGCTGTGTTCATGTCCAGTTCTACCTGCAGAGGGTATTAGCACAGAATTTGTTAAAGTTGGTGTTACAGTTCATAAACAAGCATTAACGTAGTCTGAAATAATGGTAAACTAGGTTTCCAAGGCTGATTGCAAGATATCAACTTCAGAAGTGAGTTTCCCTTTTAGTAATTTGAACAGATGAAAAGTGGAAGTTACTTAATAAACTGGTCAATGGAAAAAGTTCTCCAACGATAACAGTAATTAATTCTTCTTGGTCAAAAGCTATCTGACTAATCATTAATATACTCACTAATAGGTAGACATTCTTTGGTTTATTTTACATAAAATGAGATTAGATTATCATAATGGTCCCATCTAATCTTCCATAAGTCACTAT
The DNA here is from genome assembly GCF_000737465.1 of Haliaeetus leucocephalus. Classification (NCBI taxonomy): domain Eukaryota; kingdom Metazoa; phylum Chordata; class Aves; order Accipitriformes; family Accipitridae; genus Haliaeetus; species Haliaeetus leucocephalus. The sequence continues at coordinate 2,105,490 of NW_010972875.1, read as the reverse complement.
GTTGAACTGTTCTCTTAATCAATCTTGTCACAAATAATCTCAATATACTTACAGAAAAAATGGCTTTTAATCAACAAACAACATCTTTGAATACAACTTTCATTTTTGATTATGTGAACTTAAGTTATTTGTGAAAGCAATGTAAACCAGGATAATCTACTGTCCCTTTTTCTCAGGCTTTTTCTCTGCATCTACATGGTTCTCAGTGTTGTGAGCAATTTTGGTTTTGCTTCATAGCTGCGGTTTGGAGTCTTCTTTTCAATACTTATTGAGGACTCCACACAGAAAAAGATGTTCTGGCTTCTTTGAACTGTTTGCCGGCAGTCTTTCAGTGAGGGATCAGAAACATCTACACTGATTGGTATGTAGGAAACATTTAAATTTTCCTTCTTTCCGGAAGACTTTTTCTTGATTTCTCTTCTCCTTGTCATTTTGCTGCTTTTTCGCACACAATTTCAAGTTCCTCTCTCTCTCCTGCCTCAGCTCCCAAGTATTCACTACACATTGTCTACTTTTCATCCAGAATGTTTCAGTTTCTATATCTGAGCAAAAAATGAAAGAGTTATAGGTCCTGTAATTTGACTTCAGACATGTTCATTCCTGTTGCACTTACAGAGGGTTGGAAGTTCAATGGATGCAGAATCACAGCCACAAAGTGTGGAAGTGGTTGATATCCTACACCAGCCACAGTAAATAATTTCAATTTAAAATAACTAACATAAGTTCCCTGCTGTAAAATACAGCTAAACGAGCAGGAAGAAAATAAATTGAAGAGACAGTGATAACAGATAGAGTGATGGAAGAGATTTAAAAAAAAATGACAAATTCTAAGTCTTTTGTAGAATCAGAGACAGAAGAGAACATTGGCTTAAATGCAAAGTGATACGTTCTAAATATGCAGTAAGAATTCTATCTGTAGAGGATTAAAACAAAAATGTCTGCACTGTTAAACATGAAAGACATGTAACTGAAGTTACTGTAAAAGAGAAATGCAAAACTATTTGTAGGAGCTCTGGCTTATGTTTTTTTTAATTTACTTTGTTCATTTTACTATTCATTCATCCTTTGAAAGTGGGAACAGTCTGTCTATGGGAAACAGATGTGGTTTTACTGTTTTCTTAAACTACCCCCCCCCCCCCCGCCCCGAAATGTCTAAAACTTAGGGAAACATTAGTATGAAAAAAGGATGGTGGAGGCTCCAGCTGGAGATGGAGGACAAGGTATACTTTTACACTTTCTTTTGTTAAATATTCCGTCTGTGTTGGAATTGCAAATAGTGGACTTGTTTCTTGCTTGAAGTACAGTGGTGACAGGCCTGTGGCAGTCAATATAACATGGTGCAGCAAAGAAATGGGGCCCAAATGAGAGCTCCAGCTGGTAGCCTAATGGATAGGTCACTCCTAACTTCAAGTGTATGATCTGAAATCAGTCTTCCAAGGACTGTTTCTACATCTTATCTAAATATTGCTTATTGTAAATAGCATAAATATCTCTGTTACCTATCTTGCAGTTACTCATATTATTCACTTGAAATAATTGGTCATCAGTTTGTAAAGATTTTCTTCTTTGCAAAGAGACCAGAAAATCTAAGACCTAAAAGACCAAATACCAAAGTGAAATAATTTCTGTGAGTCTGGGATTTTGGGGGTGTCGTGGTTTCAGCCCAGCCGGTAACAAAGGACCACGCGGCCGCTCGCTCACTCCTCCCGCCCCCCTCCGGTGGGATGGGGGGAAGACGGAGGAGAGGGAAAAAAACAAACCTGGAACCTCGAGGGTTGAGATAAAGGCAGTTTACTGGAACAACACAAAGAAATTGCAACAACAACAACGGTACTAATGAAAAAGTATACAAAAAGAGTGATGCACAGTGCAACTGCTCACCACCCGGGACCCGACGCTCTGCCACTTCCCCCACCGAAAAGAAGAGCCCACCCCCCGGCCCGCTCCCCCTTTATATACTGAGCATGATGTCACATGGTATGGAATAGCTCCTTGGCCAGTTCAGGTCAGCTGCCCCGGCTATGCCCCCCACCTCCCAGGTTCCTGTAAAAAAAAAATTAACTCTATCCCAGCTGAACCCAGGACAGGGGGTTTGGGTGTGAATGCTGGGGGACGTAATTCCAGTAATCAGTTGGTATCTGAGACTTGAATGTGAAATGGAAGACATCAAAGTTTATGAATTCAATAGTCATAAAAACAGCAGACTGTAAGGAGTCTGAATTTCTGCACAGCTTTTAATAGATGCTACAGGACAAATCTTCAGCTATTATAAATCAGCCATGGTTACTTTAGATTGAAACAGATGCCAAAGCTATAAGAAAAGAGTTAATTCGGTCTTGCTATTGGGAATCTAAAAGCTCCTCTGAGTTCAATAACGTGGTTTGAATACCTGTGAACAAGATGATTCAGATGATCAGCTGGCCAAAAAGGGTACTAGATGACAAATTATTGAGTGCAATTAGTTTATCAGATGGATCAAAGCTCAAAAATATCCACGGTCTCAACAAGACTGGGGGACCAAAGCCATGTTCTAAGCTGGACAGGAGCCTTGAAGTAGCAGCACCACTGGTGATAGGACGCTCGGCTGGAAATTAAATAATGGGGGAGGAAACCGCAGCTTTCTAAGCTAATGAGGGATTTAAAGACAATATGAAGTTATGAAGATGCAGAATTGCAGGATTTAAGATACAAATTGCTTTTCTTCTTGACCATCTGTGGAAAAAAGATGTTTTTTTTCTGTTGCCTCTAGAAAGAGGCAGATGGAAATGTTACCTTCAAGAGTGAAGCAGAAGATTAACAGAAATATTTATCATGAAAACATGAAAACTTCACAAGTTTAATTTAGCTGATGGCAGAATCACAACACAAGGAAGCAAGATAACAGTCAAATTCAGAGATACTATGAGTTACAAATAAATATCGGAGCATTGCTGTTGACTTCAGTGAGTGCAATGCACACTTAATGGCATTTGAAATGGAACAAGTGGCATTATACTCCTCTGCATTCTTCTCATTGCTGCTATTGCATTCACTTATCACTGAATGCCACATTACACAATATAAGTGCATATTTTACATTATGAATACATCATCAGTGAATTTAGTCTCATAATACTACCATGAAATGTTTTCTGTATTCAAACATACAAAAGAATTTTGGGATGATATAAAATAGTTTTGCCTAAATTGTTTTTAAAAAATTAGGTAGGAGGCTGGAAAAATCTCTTGCTTGCTTTTTAGGATTAAACAGATATAATTTAGCCCATAATATATATTTTGACCTATATTTTTCAAGGTAGAGTTTCCTGCCTGCATATTCATATACTACATTCTTATAATAGCTTTTTATTGTATTTCAAAAGAGCATTTTCTTATCTTGTGATATTAAAGGCTTTTTGCAATACAAATACCTGGATGCCTTTAAAATGCTTTAAGAGATTAACTAACTGTGAAAGCCTTATCTTTCCTTTTAAAGCTCATGTTTATTTTTTCATTCTGCCTACATAAGATTAAATGCATATAGGTCTAGCTTTCTAGAATTTAATGGAGTAAAATCAACATTTAGATTTTGTCATTTTATTTTTAGTGTACACTAAAATTATTTCTACATTTGATGGAATCAAGAGATTTGTTACATAAAAGTGTTTCTCTTGCTCAAGTTCAGATGTCCCAGTTTGCTCATAAGCAGGAATCTGTCTCTGTGCTGTGAGACTCAACAAGCCTGAAAGGAAAGCACCTGCTACCATCCTAATTTCAAGAAAAGTGTTCATCTTATTCGAACCTATTCTAAAATAATAATTACTGAGAAAATAAAAGACTCATGAAAAAATGCTCTCAGGTCTTTCTAATTTATGCATTTTTCAATCAGCAGATCCCTGTTTGCAGTGTTTACATGCCAGTATAACAACTTTTAGAAGCGCGTTATTTCAGCAGTGCCCATAAAGCCCCAGACTAGTGTGTAAAACCCTGTGTAAATCATTTGTTGGATGAGCAAGGAAAGATCTTGAGGCTGAATTCATCATTTAGCTGGAAGTGTTTATGTCCTACAGATGAGCAATCATTGTGGTTTAGTGGATAATATTTTGTATTTGCAACACTTGTAAAACCTATTTGATGCTTGTTGCAAGAAACAAATTATGGGAGAGGGTGAAGATCTAAGTTTACATTTGAAGGGAAAAAGGTAACCTGAAGCCATAGCGGGTAAATCATCTTGATACAGATTTAAACATTGTGCCTCCTTCTGTATGCTTCCCTGCATAGGGTCTGTATAGCTTGTGTGTCTGAATGTAAAAGAACCTTACCCTTACAGTGGGGAGCTGTACATGAGTGACTGTTCTGTACGTTAGAAACCCTGGCATGCTTTGACTGCTAACATGGATTCATTGGAGTTGTAACCCCAGTTTCAAGAATTATTTAAGAAGAAATGCAGCTAAATTCATGGATGGATTTTAAGGAGACTATTTTAATTTATAGGTATTACAGTGAAAAAAAAAATTTACTCTGTCCTTTGTCCCTGAAGGACAGCAAAGCCTGAGTGGTTTCTGTGCATGAAGGAAGGAAGAGAAGCAGTGGACGGTAGTATTGGGTTGCTATTTAGACAAAGTAGTAGAGGAGTAGGTGTGAACCATCAGCCTGTACTTGGCTTCTATCTAATTCCACTGGTCAACAGGAGTACAGATGCAGAGAGCTTTAATGGATGGACACATTTGCTTGAGAATGTAACAGACCACTATGGACTCCTTTTAATCTTTGCTGGCAATAGCATGGATAGAACTTATCCTAAGAAAGGAAAAAGGATAGGCTTAACAAATATTAAAAGTAAGTGCTAAAGAGGACTGGCTTGAGTTCATCCTTTGAAGGGCAAAAGACTGCCCTAAGGTATAGCTCCCAGTGTCAGGAGCAAATAATGGTTTAAATATGTCTTGGATAATGGATATGGTGTTCACTGGGAAATATAAGCAAGTCTTAGCTGCCAGTGGATACTTGGGCCTAAAAAGTGATTTATTGGATATTTTATTGACAGATTATTTTTACATATCTAGTAAATCAAAACTTAGCTGTGAAGTTTTGAGCTATTATATCTAAACCTGGTGATATACTGAAAGTAATAATAAAACTTCTTTAGGTCCTGAGCTTTGAAGATATTAAACGCAGTCCTTCCTACCTCATCCCCTGTAATTGTTAAGCAAAGACACACATGCTTATTGTTTGTTCTTAAATATCCAAATCAAAGCTTCCAGCCCTTTAATGGTTTTCCTCTTTTTCCTGAAATCCCTCCACAATTTAGAGTTAGTGAGATGCCCTGCCCCCTTTTTCCCCACATATACACATTTGATGTAAAGCTATGGAAAACTTCAGTATTCAAATATAGGCTCTCCTTTCTTCACATTGGAAAGAAGTTGGTATGTATTTTGTGATCCAATATCCTTCCAAGATGTTCTGATTTTATTTTGTTTGCTATCAAAATTTAAAAATGACAATCTGAATTATATAGTCCTATTCATGTTGACACTTAGTAAACCATACAGAAACAAATGAATCCAAAGTCTTCTGTGAAATTTTTTTTATACAATAGCAATTTCCACTGCTACCCATTGAGAGAAGGTTGTTGCTTTTTTTTTTTCTTTCATTTAAAAGAAAAAAAAGCTTAATTGGACAGTTCTATTCACAAATGTGGAACACAATAATAAAAATTTCATTTGGAAAATTTAATACACAAATATTTTACATGAGAGCGTTCAGTTATCTCTTCCTTGCCTGACAACTGTCTGTTATTGATTATGTAAATGGGTCTGAATTACAACCAAGGATCTGAACAGTTTCAGCCTGTGATAAGTTGGCAGGCATCCTTGAATTTTAATGCATACATCCTATATTTCTCTACTAAGCTTCATCAAAGCTAAGATACAACCAGCAAATTTTCCAAATTTTAATAAGCTAAGACAATTTGTGATAATTTCATCAGTGCTTGGTACCTTAATGCCTAGTGGCTTCATAGTTCTAGAATTATGACATTATGTGTCATCTTTGAAGGTAAGAGGACCTGATTTTGCCAGCAAGTGAAAAGAAAAATATACCTTACTTAACAGTGAACATATACTGCATGGAAAATCTACCTATTTTGTCTGTATTATTTCCATAATATTTTTTCAAAGATCAGATAATTAAGGGAAAATGCAGAAGGTTTTATCCAATCAGTTTAATTTCACCTATCTTTTAAATAGGTATATTAGATATCTGGATGAAGCTCCTTCTGTAGTCAGTGGACAGAACTCAGTGGTCCCAAAGAACAACTAACCATCTTCCAATGGCCAGCATAATTGTCGTAAATCTCCTGAGTGTGCCTGGCTCTTTCCATCAATTTTAGAATATCCAGAGTTTAATTCTGAGAGATTAATCTCATCCTCAGCCTAATAAGTGGAATCTCCTGCAGTCAGATGACCAAATTGGTACAAAAATCTATTTTAACAGTATCACTGAGATTAGAAGAAATTATACAATGAAACAATTTACAAAATAAAAAAAAATGTTGACAGATATGGTGTGACCACAACCGTTTAACTCAGTCCTTCTGTCTCTCCTCCCATCCCTCTCCCTTCCCTACCCCCATGGAGAAGAAAATCTTTTTTTGCAGAAGGAAAGCCTGATGGAGTAGAACAAAATAAATGCAAACACGCACACACATTTTCAGAGCAAAGGTGCTCATTGCGGTTAATAACGCACAGGCAACAGAAAGCACACACTACTAGAGTTGAGTACATACAGACACAATTTGGTGTTCTAGTTGCCCATCATATTTGTTTTCCTATCCACATGCATAGTAGACTCATGAGAGCATAGCATTCAAAAATCCATTTTTATCTATTACTATCTCATGGTAGATTAGATATAACTACCATAAGGTGACCATATTTTTTCTCTTTAAATAGGAATTCTTTTTCCAGAGGCTCTTCTGATGTGTTTATCACCATTCTATATGAATTCCTCACAAACAGCAACAAGTTTATGCTCATAATATCTCTGTGAAATATAAATAAAGTTGCTAGCAGGAGCAGATGTTGACAAAGTCTAATTGACATCAGTACAGAGACTTCTATGTCTTTCAAGGGGACAATGAACCTGGTAGCCCTTATCAAGTAGGCATTTGCAATTGCACACTGAAGTCTCATCGACTATAGTGGGATTTGAGAATACACTTACACATGTATGTAAGCACTTTGCTGAATGCAGATGCATGTCACAGAGGATTGGAAAAGATAAAAGATTCCCAAATGAATATCTCAGTGACAGAGTCATTCCTCTGACTGCTCTATCTGTTAGCTCTCTAATACAAAGCTTAGGATTAAAAAAAACAACTCGCCTACCCCAACAAGTACTGTATATGGTGGCAGAAATATTTTGTCTGACTAAAAATGTGAGTTCATCAGTTGCTACTGCCGTTACTTGTAGTCTAAATCCATGTTAATCATTCACAATGTAATGAAAAAGCCCAACAAAACTTTTCTACCTTTTCAGTCAATGTGTGATGTGAAAAAAAATAACATTTTCTATTAATTCAAAGAAATTTTGCTAAATAGAAAACTTTTATTTACATCTTCCCTTAGTTAATCCATAAAAGATCTTAATCTCTGGTTTGCAACTGAGTCCCATGCTCAGTTGTGAGGACAGGGAATGGAGGATAATTGAGATTTTAAGCCCCAAAGAGACATCAGTGTGATGTGTTGACCTATGGTTAAAATGTATCAGCTATTGGAACCGAAATCACTGTATGACAGTCTTCATCTGTGAGGCTTCATATGAGTCATGGGGGATGCACAGATGTGGACAATAATGTGTGAGATGGAGAAAAGGACAGGGAATGTCCAGCTCCAGTGGCCTGCAGTCACAAAATCAAGGTCTGTGGCTTCTGAAATTTTCAAACCATGACTGTGGTAGAGACATTTGGTCCAAGAACCAGACTGTATCTATTTCAAAATAACCCTGGGAAATATGTAAAATACAAATGTGAGGAACTTCAGCACATGCTGTTCTAATCCACCTATTTGCTCTTTTGCATTGATTGGTAACATATAACATATTAGCCGTGTACACTGAAGCCTATAGGAACACAGTGCATATGTATTGGGGAAAAATTAAAAGGTTGTGTCCTTTCAAAGACAGAGTTTCACACAGTGTAGTCTAAGACTTACTAGCAGTTTCTCACCAGCAGCACCACCACACAAACCATCATGCTTTAAAAAAAGGGTCTTCCTGTGCACTGAGTTTTTAACTCTTCTATTAAACAGCAGAGAAATAACAATATCGGAATAAGAGCAGTTATTTTTCTTCTAGAAGGCATAGCTTTATCAATTAGAAATAGTTACTTTGTCAGCCAAATTTTGAACCTGGGTACTAATCTATGAATTAGCTGCCTGTTGTCTGAGGCTATGTATCACTATGCAAATATGCATATTGCTAAATGACCTTTGTGGTTAAATTTAGATTATCACTTAAGGAAAACTGTCAGTTTCATTTAATTTCCCCAAAGTCTTTGTCAGTGCCTTTAAGAATCTCAGTCACCCTGGAGTGTTACCCAAGGTACACGAATAATTAAGAAGAGCTTGTAATTGAGTATTTTGAAGTAGTTGTTTAAAAATATGCTAAAATGTATTGAAGACATGATTAACAAAACAAACTTGACTAGTTTCCTCTTTCACAGTCCCTGTTGCCTCTTTTTGTTTGAGAGTTGTTCCTTGACTTGTTTTACTTAACAATATGAACTATTAATGCGTAACTATTTTATGATAGGTACTGTTTAGTCTGCATTTTCCCCCAGAGACTTCAGTCAAATTTGGGGGCAAATTTTTATGAAGTGGCACCTTCTGAGACAAATGATGATGGGATTTTGTAAAGCTAAACATTCTATTGTAATGAACTGGTTTTACTTCTATATATGTGAAAGGATAATCCTTTCTGGTTTAGAAAAGAGGAAGTCTCAGTAAATGTTTTCATAAGTAATTGAACTTCATTTACCAGGTAGAAATGCACTGCAGCAGTGATATTTACCACATCAGTGATTACAAGGCAATTATAAAATCACACCAGCTTATTAAAATTGATGAGAAATGTTATACCTATACGCAATCTGTTAAAAGTATCACTGTAGCTGATAATTTTACAAAGTATGCAGTGAGAAAATTAACAAGTTATGCTTATAGTAAAACCAGAAACATTAAATTCTTCATAACATTTCTTGCTGGCATTTTTTTGAGTGAGAAATCACAGGGAAGAACTTACAATTAAACTGTTTTTTTTCACTAAAGTTGTAGTAACAGGACCACTTAAGATCAAGGCCTTCCCTGAAAATGATTCTGCATATTTCACATTTCCTTTAACAATTTTGTAACAAAACCAACAATAGTGATTACTTATACTTATCTTTATGGTTTAGACTAAAATTTCAACTTTCAAAGTATGCATCTATTTAGGTAGGTTTTCTTAAGAAATTACTTAGGCTCTTCCATGATCTTAAATAAAATTAAATTATTTAGTCCTTCAGATACATTTAGTTGAAATCTACTGAAGCTCATAGGAATGTTTCTACTGACCTGCACTGGCTTAGGACTTCAGTTAGCAAAGTTTTTGTGGTATTGTAATTGTTAGGGGTTGCCGAAGTTGGTAGCCTTACAGGGGTGAGCCTGCTGTAGCTCTGTGTTCCCTGGTCCAGCTCACAGTGAGTCTGAGCATGTGGGTCTATGAATTTGTATAGTAAGTGTATTGAAAAAAAGATTACTGCTGAAATTTTTATTAAAAAGAACAATATTCAAAGCTATGTCTGAAAACATTCTGAGTTATGTTTCTATAAATGCACAACTGCTTAGCCAAAGAGCAGAAATATTAGCAGTATTACCTAGCCAGTATCCAGTGTGCAATATTTAAATTTGGACTAATTGTAATTATTCACAATGTTTATATGAGATATGTTGTATAAATGTAAATAACTAGCAAATTGAAGGAAGTTGTAGTTTGCTCCTAAAATTTCAAAAGCGGAAACAGCAGCTAAACTAAATAGGTTATTCTTTATGAGATGTCTGCTCAGATCTAATATGTAGCTAATTCAATTTTCATACCAAAGTAAATAAATTAACTAGAGAAATTAACGTAGAAAGTTCAGGAAAAAGTAGGGAATGATGCTAGCTAATAGTTTCCTTTTAAACTTACTGTTACATTTGCTGTTCATCCAAGAGTTATAAAGGTGACACCTTGTGGTAATAAAGAATATTGCTCCAGTATTCGTTAACGGCCGAAAGGGTTTTAAACTGCCTTTTCTATGTATACAAATAGAATAATGTTATAATTGAATCGCGGATTTGGCCAGTAATCTTTCACTCTGGAAGATACTCATTAGGCATCATATTAATACTATTTTGGATTCAAAGTGCCTTAATTTAAAAAAATTAAACAGTCTTCACTTTGACTTTTTTTTTTTTTTCCTTTTTTTAACCTTGCTCTGGTGCTTTTGTAATAATTTTACATCTTTACAGTACTAAGTGGACTTAAACACTGCTCCTCAGGTTCAGCTGAATGTTACACCTGCTCCTGATTTAGATGAACACAGAAAGCACAGAAAACCTGGGAATCAGATTAATTGCATCTTCCCTATATAGATACCATGTGCACAAATATGCCCCTGAAAGGCAATACAGAGCACAGATCATGTAACTACATCTGCCATACACCCAGGGGCTATACAATGATATCTATGTGTGTGCCACCTTCCCTTTTTTGTCTATGCACAGTCATTGCAGCGGCTAAAAGGATAGTTCAGTGGTCTTAAATGATGTTGGGAAAAGGCGTAGCCGGGTAGCCAAACTATTGCATGTTTAAAGATGCTCTCCTAGCAAGGGATCACAGCTTGATCATTACAGCTGCAACAGTGCTGAGCCTGAACTGATGAGATCTTTAATCCTGATATGAGTCATCTCCTTCTTCTCCTACAAAACATGGTCATAACTTATTTAGTAACCTTATTTAGTAAGAAATCTAATTCTTCAGCCTTCTTCTCATCCTAGCTTTCAGTCCAGCTTTAGCAATACTGATGCTTACTACAGATAAACCTATATATAAACCATCATCCCCTCACTTGGCAGCAGCTCACAGCCTACCCCTCTTGGTCCTGCAGGGCCCTGCAATTAGAATAGCCTCTGCCAAGTCCCAGCTATTCCATTAACATTGCATGTTGGCAGGAGTGACCATGTAAGTTTGAAGTAAAGTTTTTCTTATTCCCTTCAATCTTAGCAGTGTGCTTAAATGATATGTTGAGATAATATTTACCATTGGATGTATATTCACTGTATAAATTATGAGAGGTATGAATGAAGCAGCATATTCCAGCTGCCTTCTCCTCATTAGGCTCAGAGATTAAAGAAGTTGAAGGCTAGTATGAGAAAAAAAGTTGGTAAAAAAAATTTAACAAATGGATTAATTTCCTGCAGTAGGTGGCCAGATATCAGCCAAAAACATATGAATATTAGTGACAGCAGTAGTTGAATGGATTCCATCTTAATGAAATGGCTCACCTGGGAAACAACATGGAAGAATTTAAAATATTGCATGACATCAAGAAATTTATGAAGGGAGTAACTAAAATGTGATGGAATGATAATTGTCATGCTTACTTTTAAAGCCTTTGTTCCACTGGTAGGAAAGATGAAAAATAAAGGTGATGTTGAGTTAAGAACACTGTAACAACCTCCTGCAGAAACAAGACAGAAAGGGGTAAAGAAAGATCTTCTAAGCTTAATATAATTTTAGGAAAGGATAGACAAAAATTTTACTTAAACCTGAGGATTTCTTGTGGTATTCCAGTGCCACATTTGGTTATAAAAAAGGATTCTGTAGTTCTATTTGAGAAATATTATCAGGCATTTTTATGTTGCAGCATTGCATAGATAGTAGAATTAGTAACACTATAGTAGGTGTCCTGGTTTCTCATTTTCTTTCTAGTAGCTGCTGTAGTGTTATGTTTTACGTTCAGTGTTAGAATAATGTTGATAACACGCTGATATTTTCAGTTGTTGCTAAGTAGTGTTTAGTCTAAAGACAAGGATTTTTCAGCTTCTCATGCCCAGCCAGCAAGAAGGCTGGAGGGGCACAAGAAGTTGGGAGGGGAGACAGCCAGGGCAGCTGACCCAAACTGGCCAAAGGGGTATTCCATACCGTGTGACATCATGCCCAGTATATAAACTGGGGGGAGTTGGCCTGGGGAGTGGATTGCTGCTCAGGAACAAACTGGGCATCAGTCGGCAAGTGGTGAGCAATTGCACTGTGCATCACTTGTTTTGTGTATTCCAATCCTTTTATTAGTATTGTCATTTTATTTTTGTTATTATCATCATTAATTTCTTCGTTTCTGTTCCATTAAACTGTTCTTATCTCAACCCATGAGTTTTACCTTTTTTTCCCCGATTCTCTCCCCTGTCCCATTGGCAGGGGGGGAGTGAGCGAGCGGCTGCTTGGTGCTTAGTTACTGGCTGGGGTTAAACCATGACAGGAGGTATACATACTGATGACTGTTCTAGCAAAATTCAACATTAAATATCACTTAATTCAATAAGCAGATGTCACAGGGTGATATGAATATGATTATGAGTTGATACAAATTACAGTGAAACAGTAAATGAAAAGATCTTTAAATGTGACATACGAATTATGGTGCAATGAAGTGAAAACTTGCAAAGTAGTCAATTGTATGTATGGTCACACTGTCAAGTCAGATCAGCTCTTCTTTCAGTGAGGGATTAGGCAATCATGAGGTTAGTACAGGTGGTTACTGTGGAGCAGCTGACATGCTAGATTTCAGTGCATAATTTATACTTATTTGTATATCCACTACATGAGGTTTCAATTTCAAAAGGCAACCTTTCATTCATAGAGGGAACTAATTAGTAGAATCAACTAGTTAAAGAAGCTGTAGTAGATTATAAAAATTGATAAAACTATGAATAGTCAGCACCTCAAGCAAAAGTGTTGCGGAGAGAACACATACAATTGCGGTCTAACCTGATGAATTATCTTCTGTGAAGTGCCAAACAAGCTGATAACCTACATGGAACAGAAAAATCGTGTGAACAGAGAAAAAATATTAACTCTCAGAGGTCATATGTATGGGTAATATGAAAATTGCCAAGATTCAAGGAGAATTACATCCTGCCAAGATACTAACATAAAGTAAAAAAGGCTTTTCTATTTTATATTAAAATAAATATAAGCTGTTCACAGCCAGTGCCAAGAGTCCTATTCTTGCTACCCAAGGAGTGTCAAAACTGGCAGGTGTTGTGTAGGACAAAACCAAATAAGTCAAGTCAACTTCCTAACAGCTGGGGATAGTAGACCATCAACCTCATTGTGAAGTTGTAAAATCTGGCATATAGGATAGGGTTCAAGGCTGTTACCATCTTCTCTTTCTCCAGTGAAGAGACTTAGTGCCTCAAATCAATTTTTCAAAGAAAAAAATCCAGCTACACATTTATAGGAGAGCCAGCACATCCACAAAAGAAATAGTCTGCACACCTGCTACTGACCTTTGCTTATCTGAACTCCCAGTCCATTTCAGAAAGACTTCTCTGACCTTCAGGAAAACAAAGAAATCGAGTAAATGGCATAATTTACAAGAACCTGTAGTGGATGCTGCCATGAGAGCAAAGCAGCAAAGCAGCAGCAAACTGGACCTCTTTGAAGGTCAGTAAGTAAATAGTGACATAGCACTGTCATAAGGTAGGTCTTAGGGCATATCTTGTATTGACTTTAAGCATTTGACTGATTCAGTGACTATCTCACATCAAGCCTGGCCAGCTGGGCAGCTGGCAGGCAGGAAACTGAATAGACTGGTTGTGCTGTGGATAATAGCAAAGGCTAACATAGAGACACATACATACATACACACACACACACACACACAAATCAAACAAATGTAAATTCCTGAGAACGCAGGCACTGCTTACACTATTCTGTCACCATCACAAGAGCAGTCACCAGTATCTCTTCTGAATAATGATCTTAACATTTCTACTGATGGCTCCAGAATAGAACAGAAAAATTAGAAGTGGCCTAATACCGCTAATAACACTGTCAAGAACTGGAGAGGACAGAAATGATACAATTGCGGAAATTAGTATAGAGTTTCAAAGTACAAGGTGGTGTACTGGCAGATCAGTGAGGAGCAGCCTTGCCATCAAAACCTCCCAGCTAAGCACAGCAGCCGGAAGCATCTCTGTGCACTAATTAGTCATGGAGTGACTACTGCTGAGATGCAGCTGCAAAAAAGAAAGCTTAGACATTTCAAACAGGTGAAGTATTTAGCAGTGCCAGGAAAAATCTAATTAAAGTCAGACAATTTTAAATAGTCTAGGCCTGATAAAATTTACTGCAGGATGCTTAGAGAATAGATGAAGTGCTCTTAATGCAGTTAGAGGATATCCATGAGAATCTTTGCAGGTTGGGAAACGTATCAAAGCCTGGAGAAGTCATGTCCTCTTTAAAAGTGAGTGTGGTTGTAGTTGGATAGAAGAAAGAGGGATCGTGTTTGGATTCTAGCTGTTCAAAAACAACAAAATAGCCAAAATTTATAAGCTTTAAGAATTTTATAGGTAACAGATCCATGTTACTTTTCAGGTACAAGTTATGGCAATCTAGCTACTTTTTGTGTTAGGCTAACAGGTTTACTAGACAACTGAATCAAGTATCTCTTGGTTATTTTCTAGTCCAGGTAACAAATGTGGCTTTGGAAGTCCTTCAACAGTTTGTCAGAGAAACTGTATTTTCTCTTCTTGAACAGAAGTAACTAGATATTCCATCTTAAAGAAACTGATAATCTTGAGTTAGGCATCAGTGCTCTTTGGGGCTCAGAAGAAAAACTGTTTTCACTGTAGTTTCTAAGAGGTTTCTCTGGAAAAAAGCACACTTTTCTATTTTTCTCTATGGGCTGATTTCTATTTTAGTTTATCAACTGTGAATCATGCCTCCCAGGTGATTTCCAGCATTTTGTGTACTGTTTGTTCATAGAGCATAGCAGATGCTTGTTTAGACCCTTAGAGGTGTGCTGTTATATGTTGTTCCGCTATAAGATTAGCGTTAAAAATAGTCTTTAAATATCACTTTTGTACTTGCTCCTGGGAAAAATTCTCTATCTCTGTATGTGGTTCATGCAGCTGGTATACATGTAGGTTTGAAGCTCAAGATACCAGTAGATCAGTCTGGGGTTCATCTTCTGCATGATTTCCAGCAACTTCAAAAGAACATGGTCAGTCACTTGAGAGAAAAGAACATTGGAAAGTTTCGATTAAATGTATTCAACTTCTTTTGTTGCAAGGCACTTTCTACTTTGTGCTTTTGCTCTTGGAGGTTTTGGCTGCTATATAAAACAGCATGCACACTGCTGTAAAAGTTCTTCCCCAGGGTGCTGTTCAGAGCATTTATAAACAATTCTTTTTCAAATCTGATTTTTAGACAAGAGTATCATAAAGACCTTTTAAAAAAAAAATAATCTTGGTAAATGCGCACGTGTGGGTAGTTTAATTTTAATCCCTGTAAAATGGGGTAGGGAGGAGGAAAGAGTACTGTGAAACTCAAAATCCAGCTATAAATCACTGGTAATATCCAGCTAAACAGAGAAGGAATTTGTATGGTGCTTGGTAGTAACTTCTCTGTATCTTAATCTCTAAGTTCCTTGTAATTTCCTAATTATTGTACTTGAGCATATCCTGTTTGGCATTAACCTGGCTCAATAGTGAGATCTGCTGCCTTAAGTAACATTGGACTATTGAGCCCGAGTCAACAGAGCTGTCAGCAGCTGAGCTGTCTGTCAAAACAAACAGAAACGTGATCAAAATCCACTGATTGCTTCATTTCCTCCTCCCCAAGTGTATTAACTTAATTAAAATAATCAAAACAGCTAGAATAAAGCTGTAAGTGTGCTGCATCTTGTTCAAATAGCTGTTAGAAGAGGAGGTTGCAAAATAAAGCCCTGCCAAAATTGGCAAGTTCCAGCATCAAGGCCTTAGCACAAGCCAACATTGAAAGTGTACATTACAATATTGTTTTAAAATAATGCTTGCTATTTTTGCACTGTACTTGTTCATAGTTCAGTTGTCTCTTAACAAGCAACTATTCTATAGTTCAGCTTATTCATTCTACAGCCCATGAGCCCATGTGTTATTTATCATACATTATTCAACATCTGCCTCTAACATGGCTATTGTTAGCTTCCTTTTCTATGAATGACTTCACTAGAAAATGTTCATTTCTTGAATGATCACATACAGTGGTAAAGGAAGAAGGTATTTTATGGCTCTGGATCAAAGACACAAAGGTATTATTGTCAAATTTACTTGGTGAAGGAATAATTAACTTGAGATGTCTAGGATGTAACTTTTTTTTTACAGAGTATGTGTATTCTGTGAGTCTGAAATGGAAATCTCTTTGGCTTCAGGTGGATTTCTGGCTTTTGAGCAATCCTGCAAACTGAACTATGGGTGTTATTCAGGCAACATAGAATGAACACAACCTAGAACAGTCTAGTGTAAATAAACTGCCTGGTATCATGTAAGAACCACTCTCAGATGCAAACAGATTCCAAAACTGCCAGTAAAACATTTTAACCAATGGGTTTATTGTTCTTTTCCAGCAAACTCCCACCTCATAGGGGTTCCCCTATACCTAATACTGAAAAAAAAAAAAAATTTACTTCATTGCCAGAAAAACTCTAGTCTAGGCTGCAGCCTATTCCTGCTCCCAAACAACTTTGACAACTTCTCTCACTGGGTTGCTGTTCACAATTCCACTCTAAGTTTTAATGTGACATTACTATATCAGCTAAGAACCACTAAGCAACAGTAGACAGTGTCTTCCTCACAGCGAAGCACACTCAGCTAAACTGGGTAATTTGGACCTGCTCTTGGGTTCCCCACAGCTTTAAACATTGATTCTAGCTGCCAGTTAACTACATGCGTTTCCCTTTGTGATTTCATTTCTCACACATTTTATATCACATGCAATTTCATACCACATTACCATTTTTGTTGGAACAGAAATTTACTTTTTTTGTGTCCAAGACAGAACACCAAACATTTGATTTCTCTTCTCCAAAGCATAGTGATTCCAGACTTCAAAGAAAAGGTCATCACAATTTGTTTTATTATCTAAATTCTTCAAAATTACAGTTATTTTTGCAATAACAAAAAATCCTCTCGAGTAACTTGGCCAGACAAAATAGAATACGTTCAAATAGTACTAGTCAGTAGCAGAAATCTAACAAGCAAAATGTCAGCTCACACTGATATTTGAAACTTGGCAGCTGAGAAGATGAGCTCTTACAATGAAGAGACCTAGGAGAATCTTAATGACAAACAGTGTTATCGGTCCAAACTGTAACTATTCAATGTTACCTCTAGTATTTAGATCTCACCTGCTAATGGAAACACTTTCTAAACTAAGCCCTTTGATGACAAGCAAATGACAGCTGATAAATGAACTGAGCCCCCTGTGTGTGGCCCTAAACTTTCATTATCTTATGGCTGTCATCAGTCTCATGACCTCAGAAAAATACTATTGCCCAGAAAATAAGATAAAAAGGTAGGAGTTAAGAAAATTAATGAAAATCCTTCACAGGAGACAGGTACAGCTGCATGCTGCAATTCCCACAGAATCCTTACTCGGGCAAGATGCCTAAGGTAAAGCTTGTAAAATGGCAGTATAGCTGCTCACCCCTTTGTAAAGCCTAAGACAACATTTGTGCTGGGTCATGAGTCACTTTAGGAGATCAGTGTCAGGGCCGTGAGTGATTTTTCCCCTGACCTTCCTGGGGGTTCCGCTGCCTGAGCTCAGGCCCAATTTAGAAATAGTACAGCTGAAGGCCTTGAAAGAAAGAGCAAGCAGATGCGTCCTTGGAGGCTTGCTCCAAGCAGCTCTGCTAGGACGACTGATCTGGGGCTCCCTTTTCCTTCGCTTGGGGCTGCTGAGGTTCTTGTGGTTGATCCCTGCCTGAGCTATGCTCCAGCCATGTTGCGCCTGTGCCCTGTTGATCCAGATCCTGACCCACTGACTTGATGTCCCAGCTGGAGCTTGGCCCTGCTCTGTCACCACAAGCATCCCTGATGACAGGGGCTGTGGGCTGCCTGCCCCAGCCCTGCTCCCTCACGGTGGGGGGGGCGGTGGGACAGGCCCTGGCTGGCAAGACCCTGCCCTGTCAGTGCTGCTCCATGTATGCGCGTGCATCTTTGGGGGAAAGTGTGGGGTGAGAGGGGTGTTTGTCATTTTCCAGAAAAGCCTTTAATACTGTGGACACCCAAAATCTCAGTGATTATAAAACCCTTTGCAGTTCCTATTTTTCTTCACAGTTCTGAAATCACATTATGGTATTTCATACTAAGCAAGCTGTGCTTTCCAAGCACCCTCGAAAAATAAGTTTTTGCTCCAATTCCTTTAGGTATTTCTATTACATCAATTTCAATAATAATAACAGATTAACTCACTGCTGCAAAATTATTGTTGGGATATATTGCCGAACCTCTCCCAAAGCTGTACAGCTTCAGTTTTATCAGCTCATGGCTCAACCTCAGCCTGCTGATAGGTTCACTTCCTAGCACATTTCCATGCTTTTGATAAAGTTGTTTCTGTAGTATTCATATGGCTGGAAAATTCCACAGATCTTATGCTAGTACATTCATCTTTCAGTGTTGTTGTCTTCCACTCTGCATGTTGCCTTGTACTGTGATTATATCTCCTAATTCACAAATAATAATTCTAACGGTTTAAGAAAAGCCAAAGTGTTTGTATAAAAGAGTGTATTTTCCTACTTCCCCTTAAAAATAGATCCAGATTGTATTCGTGGGTACAGCTTGTGGACATCCTCAAGGACATCTCCCACAGGAGGAAGAATGTCTGGGAAGTGCCATTACAGAGAAAAATAAACTGTTAGCTCTGCTCTGTTCTAGGGACTGAGATGTGGTGAAACAGAAAGGGGAAGTAAAATTCAGTCATACAGAGAAAATTATCTATGAAACTATTGTTTCCTTTTTAAAAAGGGAACAGTAGTTTCGCACAGAATTTTAAAACTGCCTCTTCTACAAAAGAAAATTAATATTACCTTTCTTGAAGAAGTGAAGTTCTACCATATGTTTCCATCTCCAATTCCTCAAAAATATGGATGCGGATGTAGAACTGCAAACTACCTCTTTTCTACTGAGATGTTTCAGCCCTTTAGGAGTGCTTGCAAGCAACAGGATGCACGTCACACCTTCAGAAGGTCCCTTCCAGTCCTATTGTCTTCAGGAAATTTTACTCCCTTTTAAAGTCAAGGGAAGGTAACTATATAAAACTGAAAATGTAATATTGAAAAAGTTCTTTTAAAACTCCATTTTTAATTAATAGTGAGGCATTTGCCTCCTAGGATCTGGCATTACTTTGTAATCTGGAAATACTCTACCTGTAAGTTTCTCCGAGTTGTTTGTTATTTCTGTCACAAGTAGCTCTACAATATACATAGAAAAATAAGACAAAAAATGTTTTTATAGCTGACTATTCCCAAGAACTTGGAAAGTCTGGAATCATATTGAGGCTATATTATACGCTGAAGCAAACACATTTTATGTAGTCTAACACAATACGTTCAGATTGTGTTGCAGTGACTTGTAATGAAATGGTTGTTTTTGTGGACATAAGTATTATTCTATTAATTCTCATGCCTGAAGGTTAAAGTAGGTTCTGACAATTTAGGATGGGGATCACCTCACATAAATGAGCTGGGATAGAATGGAGAGGATAGGATATTTTCTGATCTAGAATATGACAAATATACCTAAAAATGCATACAGAGCAAGGTATTTCTTCGGCTGACAAAAAGGCTCTTTTGGCTCAAAAGGGCTTCTAGTCAGAAGAGACTGTGGCTTCGTGACTTTCTATGTAATGTTGGAATAAGGATTCCAGAACATATTCCTTCAGGTAAAGTAGTTAACTTGAAGTTAAATCAGAGTTTTCTGTGTATATGCAACATTCAGAACCCACCATGATACTCTCCTGCAGTGTTCTCCCAGTAGTTGTTCCAGTGGTTAACCATCCTCACTTGCAAAGACATTTGGTTTTTTGCTCTGAATTTCTCTGTGTTCATCTGTAGTGAATTAAACTGAAGAGCTGTATAAGCACTCTTCTAGCTGCTCAACTTGTCTCCATCCTTTAAGATAAACTGACAGAGATTCTTGAGGGTTTTTTCTATAACAAATTTTATGTCTCCTACTGCTATGAGTAATTCTTTTAGTGCTTCATTCATCCGTCGTCCTTATCACTGTAATTTCCTTAGAATCAGGGCTTTGAGCTCAGCTTAGTACTATAGCAGCTTCTCCCACGGGATATGGGAGCATTACAATTGCATGTTTCCAGCCTCTCAGCCCCATCGAACTACCCCACAGCACTGGTGGGTCACCTCTTTTCCTTGGCAGTCACCTTTGCACCCCCTTCTGTTATGATCATTGGGACTAGGGTCCAGGTGTTTCGGTGAACTGCTCTCATGCCCGATGTGTCGAGATCTCTGGGGAAATATTCAGATGTTCAGGCAGATAGCAAAGAAGAGACTGAGTTGTGCCTCCTTTGCCTGAGTCCTGCCTGGGGAACCTCAAATTCTGTCTTTCATACTGTAAGAATGGCCCCCATCCTCTGCTCCTGAATGCACATATTACCATATTGAATTTTTCCTTCATTGATTGAACCTGCCTTCCTTGATCACTCATTGAGTCAACAACTAAATTTATCAGCATTGGCTGAATTATTTTTGTCCTCAGCTCTGTAAAAACATAAATAAATATAAAATCAGTACCAGAAAAGTATGATGAAAGAAAAATAGCCACTTGGTGATATTCCCTGTTTACATTGCATGTTGAGATCTATTTGTTACTCAGCTGTTAATCCCATTAGTATATGCCTTGAAGATTTTTATCAACTGAATTTATAATTTCAAAAAAATTATACCAACTTAATTTGACAAGATCTATTTTCCATGTACCAGTGTTGATTAGCAGTAATTACATTATCCTCCTTTAGTTGCTTATTACTTGAATCCCATATCAGGCTTTACATAATTACAACAATCTCTTAATACTGCCAGCATGAGACCTTTCACTGATGACGCTTAGGTTATCTTCCCCATGATAATGCAAGGTGGTTTTTTTCCTCTAAATATTCCAGATAGATGCTTAAATATCTATTTATCCCATTCACTAAAATGTTATGATAGTGCGACAGTGCGAACATAATAACGAATAACACCCTGTTTCATGTTTTATTTGGTGAAAGATTTGACCAGAACATTCAGGATTGCTTCAGTCTGAGTTGTCGCTTCCCTGGAAACTTGGGGCTTTTCATAGTCAAAAATCTTTTTACAAGATTTCAGTACATTAACATTTTTTTCCTAACAAAGGAATACATTCCAGGCCTTATTCTTTATTCCTGAGGATTCTTGCATTGTTGTATCTGAAGTTACAATTTGAAGAAGTCGATGACTAGATTTTACGTAGCTTTTATGCAAGCATATATTACATAAAAAACAAAAGAGCCCTACTTACTGCAAGGACTACAATTCAAACTGACCCATCATGAATGTTTTTCAGATGCACCTCCCAGAAAAAGCAATTGGCCTTAAAGCAGGGTGGTAAGGGAAGGATGGGGGATAGAGGGAATCTTAGTTACCTATCATCTCCTTCTATCTTTTTTCCTAAGAATTTAAGGTTTATTATACTTTCACTATTGGACTTCATACATAGTTTAATATCTTCATGCATTCAGTAGCTAGAACATACTTTGAAAATTTCATTTTATTTGTCTAAAATGTGTCAGGTCCCAGGTGTGTTTTGCCTACAAAATACAGTTCAGTGAACATAGCTGCATCAACTATACATTTAAAATCAAGAATTATCTATATTTTCACACCTACAGTAAACAGAAAATATTTTTCTGTATCTTTTTGTAAGGAGACATTAATTTCTGGCATTCAGAATACCAAAGGCACACCTGTGTAAATAACACAACGAAGAAAGAATTCATAAATTAAAGAACAAAGTCAACTGGACATTTTTTATCCTTCATGTGCTTACTGGGATTAATTTGGTCCAACAATTGTATTGTTTTGTTTCCAATTAGTAAAACAGTTTGCAATAGCCTAGGTCCTCAGATGACTGAAGAACTGATATTCAGGTGAATTTATACTTCTCCTTCTGATTTGGTTTTGCTATGATTTTATTTTAATAATACAATATGAACAATTTTGCTTTGTTTATCACATTGCTTCATTAATTTTAATTAATGAAGTCATAGCATCTTTAATAGTAAGAAGCCTTTGAACACAGTGGAAAATCAGCGTCTATAGGATAAATGAAAGTCTTTGCAAAGTTCAGAGGCTCTAATTAGAAGATTGAATAGAATACATCTCTTTCCTGAAGTGATACTGGATTTTATACATGATTTATAAGATCTGAAAGGCCAAAATAAATGTAAAACACTTTACACTGAGACTATAGATTGATCTCCCCTGAGTTTTTGAAAAGAGTATCTGAATTTACTTGAATGTATATCAGTTTATCAGGAACTTTGCTGCTGTTTCTGGAATACTTGTTTCTTTTTCTGAACAAAAACTTCGTTTCAAGTCTTTTGTTTAAAGTTCAGTGAATATTTAATATCCTTTTCTAAGTAGTTTCTTTCCTTTGGAAGATTCTCTTGAAAACTGATGTTTTTTCTGAGGTAGGTCTTAAGTATGTGATTAAAGAAATGAAGGACATCCATACTTCTGTCTTATGGTTTTCACTTGGCCAAGCTGCTACTCTTTTAATGATAATGATTTTCTCAAATGAAGAAAATAAGTGGGGTTTTGATACTGCTATCTGAGGCATGATTTGCTGGATTTTTATCTGTAAGAAATAAATGTAATATTTTATATCACCTTTGTATTCACCGAGAAAGAACATTTTTTAGCATTCTGTATTTCAGTGAAATCTTTGAGAGATACATGTGAACAGGAGCTTGGGGTGCCAAATATGTGAGTGCTCTAAGATAATGGTGGTTAATGATTTTGAACTGAGAATGACATGTATTCATGTTTTAATGGTTAATCTTTCTTGATCTTTAGTGGTTTGGTGTCATAAGAAATTAAGTTGGTAGCTAAGTTTCTCACATGCAAAGGCAGAACTCCTGTCTGGTTGTAGATGCAAAAGAGCTACAATTATATGTAGGAAGCAAAATGTAGACCATAATAAAAAGAAAAAGAGCTGTGAGTTAGATCCTTAGCTACTAGTGGAGCACAGTGATTAATAACAGGTAGGGACATGGTCCTAGATAAAAAACCCTATTTATAAATCTGATAACTGAGTGGTTTTATATTCTCTTAATTATTATTTGGAAAGTTTTTATTTTTCATGTAATTGTTTTCCGAAGATGGTGGGGAGGAGTGTTAATCTTTCTAAATTCCAAATCCAGAGTAGCACATCTATCTGGGATGTTTCCAAAAGGGAAAATAAAAAAGTCTATGCCTGCTAGAGTGTTTTGTATAGAAAAATTGCTATGTAGTAGTTAACACATTATTTTTCTTATTTTTTCCCTGCAAAACATCTGAAGGGAAAATGACTAGTAGAAAGAAAGAAAATATTTACTGAACTTTTGAAATGGCTGTTAAAATCCCAAACTTCAGTTCAAGCTGAACTGTATGTCATTGAATAACCCATGAAGCATCTTGAATCATCTTTCATATGTACCTTAAACATCTCTTTAGTAGGGTGGCAGAATTTGGTGTACAGGGAGGATTCATTCCCTCACCAAGTGTTTGAACACTGTATAAAGATGCAAGGCAACTGCTGCTGAGTCATAGTTGTTCATGCATCTTACTAAATTCAACCAGAGCAAAAAGTGAGTTGGACTGGCCAAGTGACAGCCTCATGCCAAGGAAAAATACCTGTATGTCAACGATGATGTTAAACTTTCCTATGTATAGAAGTAGGTGCTTCTAAGGCATATCACTTACTCTTAGGAAGTAGCAGAAGGATGAGCTGCTCAGTGGATATTTTCCAATGTGAATCTTGGCATTCAGGATAATTGGGACAGTGCTGGGAGATTAGGAGTGTTCAAAATGGAAATATTCTGTGTTTATACTGCAGAACAGTGGGTAATCAGTTCTCTAGACACAAGGTTTAGTTGATACCCTCAAATATCAGCAGTAGGAAGTTAAAAGCAACACTGTAGGAAGAGACATTGTACATGGATGGGACTGCCATCTGGAGAAGCCTTTTTCACTGCAATTTTCAGCAAAGATGCTGAGTTTTCAGAGGGAACATTCCAGGAAGAAGGAATTTGTTTCAGATGCACAACATTTGTAATCTACAGCAGTGTCATATGATGACGTGCTTACAATTGTCCACCATGTAAACATGTATGTTTAAATGAAGCTTTCAGCTAGTTCCCAGGTCTGGCTTGAACAAGACAATTTGAACATATGTAAAATAAGACTGAATTCATTGTTACCATCAGAAAGAGGCAGAATTAGCCTTGCTCATGGAATTTTCCATAAAGCAGGTTCTCTTCTGCATGAACAAGGAAACTTATTACCCTAAGTGCTTTGTTCATTTCTCTCAAAAGAGAAGACTTTTTTAAGTTGTTCCGGATAAAAATGCAATAGAATTGCTTGCTCTAGATAAGATTTGAAATTTGAAAGGCTTCCTTTCAACATTCAAAAATTAAAATAGCAATAAAAAAAAAAATTTCTTACGCCTAAGCAGCTATTACCCCATTCTTAAAGTTTTGCATTTTATTTCTTTTTCCCAAATCTAACACTTGTGCATTGAATTCCATCATACTTTTTCTAAGGTAATTTTTTTTATTCTGATGCTGTGCTTATAACCTTTCCTGTCTTGGTGTCATACTATTTTTAGAGTGTATACTTTATTATGTATTTTACAGCATTAATGAAAGCGTTTAGTAGAAATTGATCCTTGAGTGTTTTCTCTTCTTGCTCCCTGTCACAATCCATTTGTTTTGTCATCTTCATTGGTATTTATGCTCCTTTAGTTTCCTTCTTGCCTTAGGGATTTTTTCCATGTCGATTAGTACCCCTTAGACAGTTCCTTTTCTCCTGGGGACTCTCCTCTTTTTCTGAGCCCTCCTAAACATTTACTAACTGGATAGCTTTACATTAACACCTTACAGTGGATGCTTCTTGCTCCACTTTCTTTAATTACAGTTATTTTTTTATATGGTATATTTAGCATTTCGTGACAAGCATTCAAGCCAGAAGATGACAAAGCTAAGGTTTTACTGTCAGCCTTTACTCTGTTGTTTTAAAACATATCCAGTATTATGCAATCCTGATGTGCAAAACCATACTCTTGTTTTTATACTGGTTCTTTGAAGTGCAATGCAGGCAAAATGTTCAGGAAAAAAAAAGTTCAGTGCAGATGTTATGGACCAAGTGCTAAAGGACAGATCTGATGGCATGGCAGATATTATGCATCAGTTTATTCCATGAGTAGTATCCCACTTTCCTGAGGGAAATATTGAATTGAATGATAGTATTTGCCTGGCTGCGTAAGAGGATGTACAAAATACAGTGTAGTTCAGCTTTGTTTTTAGAGTGTTTGAACCTACACGTTTGCTAAGATTTTTTTGGAACTCAGGAATGTCAGACATGCAACATAGGACCAATGTCCCTCTGGTCTAATTTGACAATGGCCATAATCTGTTGCTCTGGGAAAGAATTGCTATGGCATGCTGTGATGACATATTTTCCTAATGCAAAGCTGTTAGTGGTACAGTTTGTGCTCTGAAGCATGGCCTAGCTATGTTGTAGGCTATTTGATTTTACCCTAAAGTAACTCTGGATGATGTTCTTATTCATGTGGACATCTTAGGCCTGTAGAGCTTCACAGTTGTCTCTAGCAGAGTCTTAGTATGGCAATTATAGTTTAGGGTTTGGTTTTGGTTTTTTTTCCCATCTTCCCCTTAACAAAAAAAGTCTGTCCTAATATGCTCCCTTCTTACTATCTCTAGTGTCATGAGTACTTAAAAGAAATAAAAATGCTGGTTTACTTCTTGCAGACACTAAATTTTTCAAGCTTCTAAGCAACATCATGGGAGTGCAAACAAATATGATTCCAACTTGCACAGGCACATGCAGTTTGCCCAGGGTCCCAGTTACTGTTACAGATTGAGATCTGTATACATGCTCCACAGTATTACCACTCTTCTGTGAACATTAGGCTTGGATGGACAGTGACCAGAAATGAGCACTTGGTCTCCAAGTACCAAGTGTCTTCAGTGCATTGGAAAATCAAATTCCAGAATCTCTAAATCTCAGTTTTCTCAGATGATAGTGTATTTGGGGTTTTGTTTTGTTTTGTTTTTAAGGCAAGTCACAAAACCACTCTCTTGTTTTACAGCTTCAGAGT
Organism: Haliaeetus leucocephalus; assembly: GCF_000737465.1. Lineage (NCBI taxonomy): Eukaryota > Metazoa > Chordata > Aves > Accipitriformes > Accipitridae > Haliaeetus > Haliaeetus leucocephalus. The sequence continues at coordinate 2,079,040 of NW_010972875.1, read as the reverse complement.
TGCTGTAATTCTGGCTTTCTAGTAAAACTTAAAGAGAATCATAGAATCATAGAATCATTCAGGTTGGAAAAGACCTTCAAGATCATCAAGTCCAACCATCAACCATGCCCACTAAACCATGTCCTGAAGTACCCTATCTACTCGCTTTTTGAATACCTCCAGGGATGGTGACTCAACCACTTCCCTGGGCAGCCTATTCCAATGTCTGACAACCCTCTCAGTAAAGAAATTTTTCCTAATATCTAACCTAAATCTCCCTTGCCTCAACTTGAGGCCGTTTCCTCTCGTCCTATCTCCAGCCAGCTGACAGAAGAGACCAGCACCCACCTCACTACAACCCCCTTTCAGGTAGTTGTAGAGAGCGATAAGGTCTCCCCTCAGCCTCCTCTTCTCCAGACTAAACAGCCCCAGCTCCCTCAGCTGCTCCTCATAAGACTTGTGCTCCAGGCCCCTCACCAACTCGGTTGCCCTTCTCTGGACACGCTCCAGCACCTCAGTGTCTTTCTAGTAGTGAGGGGCCCAGAGGTTTTGTAGTATTTGAGATCCATCAAATGCTGGCGGTTAAGTTGCAAATGCAGCTGACAAAGAGAAACCCACTGCAGAAAATAAAGTTGGCTGCAATTCCATCACAGTTTTGAGTATAGTAAAAGAAGGAAGACTGCAATAGATTTTGAAGTCCCAACAGCATCAATTATGAGCACAAAAAATAAGTCAGGATTATAATTTGGCAGACTACAAAAAATATTGCAAGTCTAAAAATTGCCAGAATAAGCCTTCTGCTTTGATTTACAAGCTCATTTGAAAGACTTCACTTGAACTTTTTTGTCTTAGAGGTTACATTCTTAGATGTAAATTGAATTTTTCAGAGAAAAGGGGAGAACTGCATGCTTTAATTGATTTATTTTTTTCTTGATTCAAAGTTTAAAGTTCTTGTGGAAGATAAACTCACTTTCTTTCATATAATACAGACTTCTGTGGCAACTTATTGTACATCTATGTTTTTTCCTCTTGTGCTACATTTTATAATAAGAAACCCTCCTGTAGCTCAGGGATGGATTTAGAGGCCTGTGGAGGCACAAGATTTTTAAACTCCTTATTGCAGTGTAATAGTATCATGGCAAAGAGGAAGAAAATAAATACTTCCCATCCACTTACTTATATGCTATCATTCTTTTTTTATTTTAAAATCATTATAACAACATATGCATATTTGAAGCATCTCATGAAAGCATGTTCTTAAGGCATTTCCATCTGTTACATGTAATCTCTACTCTCCCTGACTATTTCTGTAGTTCAGAAATAGTTGACAGAAATGGATCAATTCTCAGGGAAAAAACCTGACTCATCTAATCCAAACTGGATCAAGTTTCAGCCAGAGGATGCATGTTCCTGTTCCTTTGGATGTACAAGTGATAATATTTTTCTTTTCTGCTCCTTACATTTCTACACAAAGCTGGTATGGTTAGTTCTTAATCAGAGTTTTCATATCTTTTACACCAGAGTTTGGTCCTGGCCCTGACCCAGGTAAGTAGAGATAACAAAAGGTTTGCAGGTAAATACTGATGTTCCAAGAGGCCCAGCATGAATGCAGTGAAGAAGGCATTCAAGGAAAAGGTGAAATTGGTATCTATACCATCAGTTTCTATATTGCTTGTTGATCAAATTAATTTTAGTGATGAAAAGCAATTGAAAGTAGAGAATTATTGGATGGAAGCATGAACAGCTACAGAACAAAAATATGCACATCACATGTGTCCCAGGTTGTTCAGAACAAAGTGAAAATGTTTATCTACCTTGAATTTAAACTATGGGAAAAAACATTAATGTAAATGCAAATGCTTTCTCCAAAAACTTGACTTCCCCTCTCAGTGCCCCCCCCCGCCCCACCCTACGCAATTAACTAAAAGTCTACCTTTTTTCCAATTTTTTATTCATTTTTCCTGCAGAGGTAAACTTTAAAATTATATGGAAATACAAACTGTAGTATAGAGAATCGTGATGTTACTACTATTTGAATGAAGTACAGATGCTAATCTATAAATTAAAAAATGAAGAAGCAATTTTGTATAAAACAGATTTTTATGTCGGTTAAAAGCAGCAAGGGGTTAAAGTATTACCCCAGCTAAATCTATTAAACATAAAATGGCTAGAATAGCTTTGACAAGCTCATTAAAATTAATATGAATATTTCAACGGGACAGACCTGCTGTTATAAATTATTCAGGAAAAGAAATCATGCCATTCAACAAAGCATGCATTTTTTATTAAAATACAAGCAAAATTTTAACTAGCAGCTAATTTCCATTTCACCCTGAATTACTAGTTTTATCTTCTTGGGATTTCATAACAAAATCAGTTACAATAAACACACCCTGTATCTATGGTGTGCACTGTGGATCACCTAACTTTATTACATTTTGTAGCCATGGTTACCAGTCACTGAAAAAAAAAAAGGAGACAAAGGCTTGACAGCAGGTTATTGTCAGCCAGGAAACCATAAATCAGATTAATTTTATACCTTTTTAGACATGAACTGAGGCTATTAGTTTCCTGTCAAGTTTAGGTGTGTATGTGTATCTGTGTGTGTACACAGTGTGTAATGTAACAAGAAGTGGCAGAAGCCTGCTTGCAACATGAGGTGGATTGAGCAACTACTATAAAGGATATGTTGATAATTCTTGTCCAGTCTGTATCTATCTGTATAATCTAGGAACACAAAAAGGACAGAGAATTCTGCTCTTTGTGACTTCAGTTCTCCACTGTTGAAGACTGTTGTTATAAAACCTTTCATGAAATTTATAAACTGCATTTTAAAATACTTTGGGTATTTTCTCCTATTAATCCTGCTGGAAGGTTGTGACGGTTAGGAAAGTACTTCTAATTCCCAATCTATATTTATGTTTATATTCAGGAACCAGTACTGTGTTTATCTAACTGAAAATAATTTTTCAAATTTTCCTTTTTTCTGGCTAGACAAGCATTTTTTTAGTTTCCTTTCAAGATACCTTCTCCTTTTCCATCACCTTTTAACTATTCCTTTTTTTCAGAAGGGCTCAGCAAAGAGATTCAGCACTTTAAGTTCATTCCTTTTGAACATATGTGAGCAGAACTATGCATCATGCTGCAGAGGAGGTTTCCTCAACCTCTTCTAAACTGGCATTGACAGATTGCTGCCCCTCTTAGAAAGATTTTCGCAGTATATACTGGGATTATATTTACATGTGGCATGGTAATGATGAGAAAAATGTGAAGCTCTTGAGTAAAACTCACAGTACTTATACAGTATGTAATGAATGAATCAAAAAGACTCCCAAGGAAAGCCTAAGGGCAGAATAAATTGAGCAGAAATGGTTCAGTAAACCCACAGTAGCTTTGCTGACTTTGCATGCTGAGTCAATGTAGTTTTTCCTTGTGTCTCTCCTTGTTTTGTTCTAAACCATTCAGCCCTATGCACAGCTCTTGGTAGCATTTATTTCTGGAAGATTTCAGAAAATGTCCACATAGTTAAAAAAAATAGCGTAAGGCTGTCACTGTTTTACTTGCAGACTAACAAAAATCTTAAGACTTTTAGGAGTTTCTGTGTGCGTAAACAGAGAGATGAGCTAAAATATTCTTGAAACCATTTGGATTTACTTTTATAAGTACCGTAAAATCTGTTATTGTATCAGCTTAATTTAATGCTTGACAGATGTTCTCAGAAAAACTTACAGATTTGTGTAGCATCTTGTTTTCTCTAAGGAATGACATTGCATCAAAACTTCATAATAAAAAAACCCAGAGGGCATAAATTGGCTATCTCCCTTAGTAATTACTCATTTACCCCCAAAAGTTTGCTAGGTTTTTAAAATGTTTGGAAGTATATGAAACAATAAACTCTTCTGATACTGAGTTTCTTCAGTACAGAATAATTTCCTCCTTGTTCTTAGGAATAAAAGGCTCCAAAATATTTTTACACATTGGATTCTATACCACTTAAATCTTTTCTTATTGCTTTCCTTAATGCCTCAGGCATGGACATGGATCTTAGCGAAATATTACTGTTAACACTTAGAAAGAAAGCATTCCTCTTTCTGTTTGCATAATACCTGCATCTGAAATGATTTGCATCCCTTCACTTCAAAAGACTCTAAAAGGGGGTAACTCACTGAGAGACAAGTGAATAATGCACAGTCTTTCAGGAATTTCTCTTCCATTATCTTATTGAAGTGACTTTTAACGTGTTGATCTCAGGTTCGAAAATAGTAGCAATAGTGACTTTGTAGAAGCTCTTCTCCGACATCTGCTGGTTACATTGGCAATTGCAGTTTTAAACTGGCATGTAATCGTCATAATCCTGGCTGGAATCCTTCCAGTTCTACTAAACTCTTTCAGCTTCTGATATGTAATTAGTCTGCTTTGGCCATAATCTGACCAAAGGCCAAAATTAAAACGGGTGATAACATTTCTGGAAGTCATACTATCAAAATTGGACTCCTAAATAGAGTGCAATGATGATAAAGATTATGTATAGAGTATCATAACAAGTTGAGAAGCCACTATTTTTTTCATTTGGGAAGCTACAGCACAAAAGGTCTTAATGGGAACACTGATGTGGTAGGTGCTCAATGGACAAAAAAGGTCAGTGAGATCTAGCCATGTAAAACCCCATATGTGGCTCGGGAAAATCTTCTGTCAAGGATACATACCCCCTGTGACATAAAGAATTTATATATGTAATGGTGAGTTCAAAAGCATATAATTTTTTTTTTTAAAGACTAAGAATAGGGTTACAATAGTAATGACAAAGGGTTGTCTTTCACTTAGAGAAGGACAAAGTCTTACTCTTGCATATTGTATTATAGAATATTTTTTCTTATATTTATGATACTTTCATTGTTCAGGGCAAAAGGATGAAACATGGAGTCTGCTTTTCTATTCTTGAGAGCTTTAGTATGATTTATTACAATATTATAGTAGATTACTAATTCATAACAAGCCTTTTGTTAACCTCTAATAGTAAATGAGAAAATTGTTTTCATATAAGTCTGTATTAACAATGGGAGCTCTTCAAATTGCAAGATTATAAGTGAATTTTTATTAAAATAAGACATTAATAAAGTAATAGAAGTACTAAGGCAATGTTTTTCAGTTTATCAGGATCTTGTAATGATGCAGGCTGTTGCAAAAACTGAGTTGGGTATTGGAGGGGGTGTGGGATTTTTTTTTTTTTCTGTGCATTATGTGTTGTGACGACCGAGAAAGACTGTTGATTGTGAAATACAATATGAGGAATCAACCTTAAAGTTGCATTTTCTGTTTAGAATTTATCTAGTAATTCATATTAATGATTCTTCTTTTCTGAAGAAAAAAGTATGTCTATTCACAAGAAAATTTACCATTAAATTCTTTCAGCTCCACAACATTCATTGTGTACAATATGATTCAACTCAATTTCAGATCAGCTGAAATAGGTGTGTTTGTGCTTTTCCAAATGTCTATTCTATCTAGAATTATTAGGAGACCTCCTAAGTATATTTTCAGAGCATCATGCAAAGACCTTGTTTTTACTGATATATTAATAATGATTGCATAATTAATGGATAGGCAGAGTCATTAGAGAAAATATTCTAGAATACTCATGAAAAAGGAGACTTTGAAGGAGTCTCGGAACAGGCTGGTACCTGGTATTCACTATTCAGACATATGTTCAAGCTCCTCTACTGCTTAGAATCAGAGGAATTGCAGATAATGCGTTTCTTTGGTTGACAATATTTCTGAGATGCATCAGAGATGCTCAAGGACTTTTTGTTGTGTCTTAGAGTAAAGATTACATGGAAATAAAGGAGTGGTTTCAACTGGGCTATTTTGTGCCAGGTTCCTGAGTGCCCCTGCCCTTTCAGGGCTTTATCTCACTGCACTTAAGACCAGCTCACTGAAATGAGTTATTGAGGGGAGATGGAAGGAGCCTCTACTGAGGCTCCCCTGCCAAAGAGCTCTGCATGTGAGCTCCCTCCCACTTCACTTGGAGCAGGTTTTAAGCTAAGACTCTCATGCTTGAAGATGACTTTTCCGCAAGTAGTTATTTCTATGAAACTGTACTTCTCCCAGGACTATTGAAAGGATAAAGTAAATCATTTTTGCAAGGGGCTTGGATGGGATATTGATTATATGCCATCTTAACTTTTTAAAATTAAACCCATCTGTTGTACTCAACAGCTTACTGATCCTGCTTATTAAGCATGTTTCGCTAAGTAAAGAGAATTTGTATTTTACATGTGAATACGCAAAGTCTGCTTTATACCTTTGCACTTCATCAGTCTCAGATACAGTTGGTAATCCATCCTGTAACAATGCTGCAAAAGGAATACACGTTTCTTGCTTTCTTTTCTGCTTAACTGTTCAGTATTTACCTAATTAACTTCTGTATTCAGTCAGCCAAATTATAGTTGTCTAGGTGATTTCTTTATGAGCAACTGGCTTCCTATTTTAGCTCCTTTTCTGTTCAGTTGCCTTCACTGTTTAGCAGAAGCATGCAGCATCACCTTTTATTTACGGGTAGAAAACATACCCATTCTAAGCAAAAAAGGCGAGATTTTGCTCAGTCTTGCATGTTTTTTACAGCCAGTAAAAACACATAGCACAGAAGCAGATTTGTCCCATGTAGACTGCATTCTTTCCTACATCCTGATTGCAGTTCAATAAGTCTAAATCTCACTGAGGCAACCCTTTAACTTAGGAGACAATATCTGATTGAATGGAAAGCAAATGACAGGTTTGATGCTAGATAATAAATTGGATTTTCCACAGCAATAGTTCAGTCATATCGGCCTCTGACTGGCATTTGCTATTTGGAAAGAAGCAGAGTAGTCAGATATTCTTCTTTCCATAAGGCTTACAGCCACCTCAGTTGACGTCCTACTGCTCCTCCCTTTTTGACAAGGTCTCTTTGGATTCTGCTACAGTTTGATTTTAATTTACTTTAGCCATAAAGAGCTACTTTTGGGGTCTCATTGCTGCTGATGTCATTGTTCTGTTGCACAGAAGGCCACATTTTGGTCTGAAACCTGTTTTGTTTGGAGGTTTTGTTTACAGCCTACAAACTTTAGAGGGGGAGAATCTCTTCTCTGACAAAAAAATTGGAATAAAAATTGTATCTGTATATAAACCCATTGGTTGAGACCTAACATGAAGTGAAACCCCCCATATTCCCTCCTCCTGCCAGGAGTCCGTGTGTTCAGGGAGATCTAGACAAGGAGGGTTCTTCTGTGGACAGAAGCTCTGGTGAAGCAAAGAAACAAAGTGGGCAGGCATAAGCATGTTTGTTTTGCATATGTTGTTTATATATTTTTTTGTTAAAGTGTGCATTTTAAATATGCTTTTCTGTTAAAATAATTTTGTGAGCTGAGAAAGTGTGTGCTCAATGCTACCCATGCTCTTCCATGAGATGAAATAACAAAAAAGCGGGAACAAAAGCTGTGATGGTTACCTGGAGCAGCTAGCAGGGAAAGCCCCAGCGCAAGGCAGAACTGGTGGGAGAGATGAGGAGGAACAGAGGAAAAGCACATCACAGTGGGAGCAGCTCGGAACACCTGGCATTTGTTTTCAAGAGTGACCATTAGAATTTGTTGTGCTGCATGTTTGCCAAGCCTTGAAGAACTAGTTTTACAAGGTCAGGTTGGAGGATGGCCTTGTGTAGGCCTGGGAAGATGTGGCTGAAGACAGTCATGAGTATGTGTATGGAATGTTTTTGTCTTTAACTGTTCTGAGGACTGGCAAACATCCCAGCTGAGCCAGATATGCCCTCCTGTGTCAGTAGTATTGGCTGTATGCCGTTAGTTCTTTCTAGATCTTTGTTGAAACATATATGAGTTGGATTCTTTTGTGAAATGAAGGGAATCTTGCACAGAGAGCTTGAGCGCTTAATTCAGTCGCCGCATATCACCAGCCAGCTCAGCTTTCCTGGGCCACAGCAAGACTGGTTACAAGTTTCACACTCTAAGTGAGAGTTACCGTAAGAAGAGTAAAGTAACTAGCAGGCCTAAATGTTACCTCCTCAAAGAAGAACATGAATTGTTATATTAAAAATTGTTGTTAATTTTTTAATCTACCTTATTAGTCTTTTTGCAATCTTTAATAAAATATATGGTTTATTTAGTCACTTGATTAGTGTTTGCTACTAATAAAAAATGAGTTTTTAACATGAGCAATTTTAATATAATTTGACCATTCAATTAATGTAAAAAATAATCTCAAATTCCTATGAAAAGGAGGCTGAATGCAGTTGCTCCCATTGTATAGATGCTACTGAAATGCCCACAGTTCTTGCTGCTTTGCACTAATGTTAATGATACTGTACAGTGGAGTATCCAGGTCTTTATGGATGGCTTTTAGTTTTTAGCAGTGTTTTATTCACATATTTTTCAGCATGTGAAATACTCGTGTTATGGTTTTGTTAGACACAGAGGCCATCTTGTGGCAGAATGTTGGTAGTTGTATTAAAATACCTCTATTAATAGATGGAAAAATGAAGTCCAATTTATTGCAATATTTCCAGTATTATTTGTAGTACCATCAGACATTGAAGCATAATCATAATATACGTATATTCTGACAATATCTGCTGATTCTGCTGCAGATTTTTAATTCCTAAAGAGAAGGCACTGATGGCAAAAGATCTGATGCCAAAATGTGTTAGGGCACTGAGAAAAGTGTGATAAAGAAGCCAGTTTACATTTAGAAAACACCTTTGTAGAAAAAGTTAAGAAAGAAAAGATGGTTATGTCACAGTGAAAGGGTTAAATTCCTCATATATTCTGTTTTACAATTAAAAACTGATAATCCTACAGGATGAGATGTTACCGACTAGATGAATCAAACTAATGAATACTATTCCTCTTTATCTTTTCTTTTGCAATGCAATTTTCTCATTTATGGCAGTGATTTGGAAACGTTGCATGACCTCCGAAATAAAAATCCAGACTAGCAATATGTATCATGATTAAGATTTGTCAGCAAGACATACAGGGATAGTCTAAATACTAATGAAGTTTAGGTTAATAACTTTTAGGTTTAGATTAATATTTAAATTTTATATAATATTATTAAGAGGGGGGAGGGACTGAAAGATGAAAATAATTTGTGCACTAAATCCAGAAGAATAACAGTAACTAAAAAAATAAGTATGCACAGGTGGACTTGAAGAAGGAGCTGCATCTATTGCATATTGCTGGAGCAGTAGGAAAATTGCACAGATGTGACAGCTTGTGTAATCACAAATTGATATTTGTATATGTAAATACCAAGCAGTCAGCTTTCTCCCAGAATTGTGTGATTCACTGGTTCTTGCCAGCTACTTTGAGCCTTTAACAGAAATGTCAAAGTTTAGCATTTAGAGAAATTTTTGGTGTGTTGTATGAGCTGGATTGAAACATAGCAGCAAGTAACAGAGGAGAGTAAATTAGAATATTATTTCAGTTGAAACACAGTCACAAGAGCCCAACCCTGCTATTGCTCTGACTTTCAAAATTTAGGTTAGGCTTACTTAGCATTCTGGAATGAAATGAGGTTTTAGAGATTAAAATACATGGCTAAGGAATGGCACAAATACACCTGGTTTACTAACTGTACCTTCAATACAAGAACTCAGTATAATGAATAAATTTCAAAACAATACATTTTAAAACCTGTATGAAGAAATACCCCTTTTTCCAAATTTGATGGTAACCTGAAAAAAACCACATTACCATGATAGATAAAAGTGAGGCAACAAATCCAGTAAATTCCAGAAATAGGTTAGATATTCACATGTGGTAACACTGAAATCTGCTATGACATTCACAAGGATAAAAAACATTCACTGAGGATATAAAAGTCAGGGTTAATTACTAACAAACCTGAAAATGAGAAGAAATTTCCTCTGTCTGTGCTTAATAATGATGTATTATGCTTTTGTCTGAAGAATCTGGTAGCTATTATTACTGGATGTAGAGTAATCCATATATGATGGAATGATTCATAAGATTTTGATAAATTATAGTGAATAATTCCTAGTGCTTAAAGTATGTAGCAATACGATTCTATGTCAAGTGAATGCGGTATGTGCAAACAATTTAATTCCTTAGAAACCTATGCAGACCAGTCTGTAATTCTTCATACCTATATTTTCAATATCTCACTTTTCCACAGAAGAAATGTTCACTTTCAGCAAGCGAGGGCATTGCTATTATACTTTGCTTCAGAAAAGAGGTTGCAAAGTAACAAATAAATGAGCACTCTGATCCCTGACTGGTATCCCTGTCACTTGTTCCTCCAAAGATAACACGGAAATATTCACACCTTTCAACAAAAAAGAGAAATTGGGCTGTTAGTTGCCAGTGATTCTGTCAAGTGAACACTTTATTTTGCCACTTAAAATGAAGTTCTTCTGAAAGATCACTTCTGCCACTCTTCCGCAAATAGCGAGACAGGAGCTGCTGTTTATCAGCTGACCTTGGAAGGGTCTTTTTCCAGCAGCAAAGCAGCTCATAGATCTGGTGTGTTAAATTATCAGGGCACTTCAGTCTAACAAGCTGAAGTACACTCCGCCGAACAGGTAAGCATAAAGCAAGCAATGATGTATTATCTTCTGCAAGCTCTTCTGCAAGCCAATATAGCAAGTTGTCCCACAGGGCCTCTGAAGGGCAAAAATTAGTAAATTAAGAGCATTATTCTTCTGTTATGTAAATCTTTCTTTCCATTGAAAAGCTTTCTAAAGTTGGAGGCTCAGTGGGTGAACTCCCCAACTAAATATGGTTTGTTTTTCACTTTAACAGAAAAATCATCACTTCTTATTTCTAAGGCAATTTTTGGTAACTGCACCGCAACATGACGTGAATTCAATCAAGAGCAGATTCAGCAAAGTTCTATAACTTTTGGAACTGCACGGGGAAAGCTAGCAATAAAATAAAAGGGTTTGGGCATTTCTTATAACTGATACATCAGTTATGCTGCAGCTTTCCAGTACAAACTGAATCTCCTTATACAGAAAATTATATGATGTTCATGCACCCCACCACAACATTATCTTACCAGAGCTTTTGCATTTCCTGGTAAACAGATCACTTTTTTTTTTTTTGTCTATGAATATCTTTTAACACATTAACTACTCTGGTTCCTAAATATGGCATTTTAAAATGTCAGTTACAGCTGAAACAAATCTTGGCATTTAAAAAAAGTAAATAGCAAATATAACTATTATTTATATTGATATTAATATATTATGTATGTGTTCTTACCCAATGAATCAGAGGAAATTCTTTTTGTGCTTCGTGGACGGTTGATCAACTTTTCATGCTATCAAAGAAAATGTGTTGAGGAAAGAGAAATGACTGAATAAGTAAGGGATGAGGTACAGGATATGGGAGTGGATTGCAGTAAATCAGCATTTAAGATTGGTTCTACCTGCATAGAGGATTTGTGTCATTATTGAAAACCAGTTAATACCATCAGCAGGTATAAATCAGTATACAGGTATTGAAGTAATGAAACTAAGCCTTTTTATACCAAATGGTGGTTTATTGCATCTTATTAAGAAGTTTATAACTTATGCAATTTTGCAAATGTTTCATCAGTAGCATTATGTCACGACTAGTGTATATAAACTGGGAGTATAGAAAATCAGTATGGAACCTTCGTACATGAAATGGATTTTAATTTTGAATACTGCATTAACTTTGCCTTGCTGTCTCTGTGTTATTACAACTGTGTACATACCATACTATTTCAAGGAAAATAACAGTGTCTAGGTATGCAGTAGCTGTTGTTAGGTCTAGAAACCATACTGTGTTTGTACTATTGTATGTATGTATGTACTATTCATTTTACATAGTTCAACTTTTAATTATAAATCACTAAAAATCATCAGAATTCAAAAGACAAGTTCCATTAGAAAGTACAGAGTTCTCCCTCTTTCTTCCTCTGAACACTACAGAGAAAGAAAAAAATACTTTGTCCTTTTTCCCTATGACTGAGAAAGAGTAAAGACTTGTAGGCTTTACTGTGGTTTGCTACTCCATATAGAACAAAAAATTACTTACATAAGCACTGAGCACAAGAAGAGATTAATTTGTATCAAGTGAAGTTCAGCTCTTTTTTTGTTAAAAGCTGTAATTTTCCTCTTTTAGTGCCCATATTGCTTTTGTCACACACATTCAGTTGTATTATCTGACTCTTTATGCACAGCTTTCCCTGTGAGACTTGCTCCAGGTTTATTCATTGAGCTTCTGTTTTCCATTTGTGAATTAAGAGCATGAAACTCTGACTGGATAAATTATGCTCCTTTTCCTGCTGGGCATATTGAGCCAGAGCCTTGCTGAGCTTATCTCAAATACTTTTATAATACAGGCCTTATAAATTGTTCAATATTTGGAGTGTTTCATATGTACTGAGCTACCCATCCAAAAGGTCAATATAATCATAACTGTTACCTAGTCACCTGTGAATTAAACAGATTTTCATCAGGCCTGTACTCAGTCATCTTGTTAGAGGGTTTCAGTGTGCACAGGATGCACACAGTATGCACTGCTTGGCAATGCAAAACCATCCTGTGCTGTGCTCATCTTGAGATCTGAATCTGCTCGTCCTGCATGCGTCTACAGCAATTCTGTCACTGGAAGTGCCCTAGTGTGAAGGTAGCGTAACAGCTAAAAAAAGCCCTCAGAATAAAGGGAATATTAAGCTCTTCCAGAAGGGGGCATTGTTTTTCTTCCAAGACTCAGCTTTCTTTGGCTTCGTTTAATTATGCATTTCTATTTAAACTTATTTTCATTCATTAATGAGAATTTAGCACCTCAAAGGTCTGTATGAGATTTTCAGAGTTATTGTAGATGAACTCAATTACCCATGCATTGACTTTAATCTGAACCACTTTATGCTACTTAATGTTAAAATAGTAGTAAAAATGATAAGAATTGAAAATGAGTACTGTCTAGAAATAGTGTAATAATATACAATGCATTAGATCTAAAACATTAAATCTGCCTTTAAAGATTAAATATCTGTGGTGAAGCACTAAATTCACCCACGGTTCAGCTGCACTGGCATGTGGTCCCACTGTTCTGGTTGACAGTGTAAGTAAAATACTCTTAGTGGTCAAAGCAGTTTTCTAGTCTGGAAGGCCCTTCAATTAGCTAAGCAACTGCCTTTCTGAAGCAGAGGATCACATGCTATTTTGCTGTTAGACAGTCATTAGACATAAAACTTCAGCAGAACAGTAATTTGATAATGCTTGTATGTATTACAACAATCTCTTTTTGCAAAGCATTCTGATTTCAGCCAGTAAGACTGAAGTGCTCTGTCAAATGGACCTCTCAGACATGACCAGACTCTAGTAGCATATCAAACAGGACAGACAGAAAAGGAGAAATTAACCTTTTAAACTCTTTAGCCCAGTTTCACATAAATACAACTGCTTTGAAATCAGGAGAAATATTACTGATATGCACACACATACTTGACATCAGGACATAACCCACTGTATTTAACTTGTGTTGAAAATAACAGGTTTGACCAACCAGTGTTTTCTAATGCTGAGGAAATGAAAGCTCCATAAATAGGAATCGTTAGTGAAGACCAGCTTACATCTGTACAAATGTAGCATGTTTAAACTAAAAACTGATGTGAGTGGTTGCATACAAAGTAAACAACCGCTGCTTTGACCACTGTCAGAAATATACTTGTAAGAGAGTGGATAGTGTGGGCACATACGTATAAAAATGGCTTATAATCTACATAGTTACTGTCTTCTCTCCACAATTCAAGAGAAATTTACGAAGGAATTCTACAGAAATTAGTGAAAATGTAGTCAGAATTGTTGCCTTAAAAAGATTCCATCTGCCTTTGTCACAACCAAAACAAGGCATTGTGGGTGGTTCCAACTTTATCACCTGGGGGAAAAAAAAAAAAAAAAAAAAAAAAGCCCCAAACTTCATTTCATTTTGGTGAGAAAATTTCTATTGTTACTGGCAACACTGAGTGTTTGTGATCTCATGTGTATTAAAACTAATCCCTTAACATGGTTAAAGTAAACTTAAGATATTAACAAAGTAGCAGAAATGTAAATAGTTTTTGCTGTTCTTGCCCTGCATTTACTGCTATTTGGGGGATTTTATTCCCAAACCATGAAAGGCTCCCCCAGCATACTGGGAGCAAGTGAGAAGTCCATCAACAATGCTGCAACTTAGAATCAACTAGTTCACAACCAAGACACGAGAGCCTTACTGTGACGACTGGAATTCTGTAAGCAGGTGTGTTAGTGTGAGCAATGCTATGAACAACCCAGCATTATCAATAGGTCAGATATGAACACTGAGCATTATGTTTTGATACGCTTGCGAGATTTGTGGCAGCTTAATTGCTGTATTGTAGTAGTATACATGTGGTAGAAACTAGAAAAATTTGTAAGTTGAGTGTATGTCTACGCACACAAATGTGGTCAGACAGTTCTAGGTGCTTTGGCAATATGTATTAGTAGCATCAGCATATGACTAATTATGGACAGTGCCAATCTCAGTTCATATTATATGAACATTAACACAAGACTTGTACTTTAATGAAGTGGTAAATAGCAGTTGCATTTGACAGATGGCTGGTGTAGTTGTTTGTATTAGTGCATTAAATTTCTCCCTAACTGTGTTTTCTCATCCGATTTTAACTATTTCGTTCTATTTCTTTTATTTATTAGAAAGCCCACCTAAATGTGAAGATATATCTGATTCAAATATGTTGCTCAGATCATGGACAGTAAAACCAGGATATAAGTTCTTATGTTAATTTTTCCTGTCAGTGTTTTCATCACTGTTAATAATTTTAGAACACATAATAAGATATGGTAAGTAAGTAGAATTTCCTTTTCATTGCTCTGGCATTTAATTGCATCTGGATCATTATGTTTAATATATGGTTCTGTCTCTTCCAGTCAATTCCTTTTCTAGCTCAAACACGTTTTTAACTGCAGCAAATATCCTGTGAAAATGAGTTCACCTTTTGATTACTTTTGTATGTATAAAGTATGTTCTTTTGTATTACTTATTACACCTGCCACTTACCAATAGCATTGTTCTTATATCCTGTGAAAGGGGATATAATAATTCCTTTTTCATTTCCTCCATAATATTCCTAAGTGTATACAATATTTCAACTTCTGTTGAAACTGCCTGAAGTATTGTCATCCGTGTCTCTCTACCTAGAACCACTTTATGTTTCTGATCACCCTCTTTCTTTCCTCTTCTTCCAAATCCTCTGAGTTCTGTGACCAGAACTGCAGACTGCAGTCATGATGTGGATGCCTTATAGATATATGGCATAATCTTGTTTTAAGTTTTGCTCTCTAATAACTGGGAACATTCTGCTTACCTTTTTATTTGCTGCTGAATGCTCTGGAAGTTTTCAGAGAGCAAAATGATCTTTTTTTTTTTTTTTTTTGAGTGGTGATAGGTAATTTAGAGTCTATCAGCATAAAATTAGATATGTTCTTCCACCCCAGCAAAACACTTATTGACATCTAATTTATCTAGTTTATTTTCTAGTCACTCAGTATCATCATATTCTGTGATTCTTCACAGACAACTTTGGTGCTCTGAATATTTTGTACTGTCATCAGACTTTTCACTAAATTATTCAAAAGTTTCTGATGAATATGTTAGCATGGACCTATGCAGGACATTATTAGTAATCATCTTCCCTTGAGAAAATAAGCTGCTTTTTCCAACTCCTTTTATTCCTATCTTTCAGCCAGCAAACAAGCCAAAAGAGAATATTTTTTGTTCTTAAAATTTCTGTGGGTTTGTTTAGTATGGAATTCAAGATTTACTTGACTGGAAGAAGGTATGAAGAGCAAAAGAGTGAACAATGTTATAACTTCGTGTTAACAGATGTTACATACCACTAGATAGCGGTGTGGGTGAAATTCCCATTTGCCTTGTATATTTTTATATCAACAGCAAGGTATGTTGTATTTAATTTACTAATTATTCACTGAAGTCGAATGATCAGCTTCATTGATGTTTTATATTTCTTCAAAAAGATAACTGAACTAGCTAAATTATTAAGGAATATTTCTTCTCTATTAAAAAACGTGAGTTTAGGCATTATCAGTTTTAAATTATTACACTGAATGGATGGAGGATAGATCAAAAAGTAGGAGGGTTCACCAACTATAGCAAAGTGTAACATTTTATGTACTAAGATGACTTACAACATAAGGGAAGATGTTATTTTGATGCTGCTTTTCATTCTATAGATTGGTATTTCATTCTGTCTAAGACAGAAAATACAAATCGTGTAACGGAAAAGTTATCACTATAAAGTTTTCAAGCATTTTGATCACTTTTTTTGGCTTAATATTTGCATTTAATGCAGATTCTGACTCCTTTGAAATGCACCTCTTAAAATATATTTACCAGAAACAAAAGAAAAATTATTTGCAAGGTGCTGCAACACTGATTTTCTGAAGTGATAACTTTGCCTTCTCTGAGCAGACTTTTCATGCATCAAACTTGGGTCCTCTGTGCTTGAACTGATTCAGTTGAAAGTAGAGCCATTACTCAAAAAATAGACATAGAGAAAATATTCCCAAAGGCTATCACAATTCCTGAGGTTTGACTTCATTTCTAATTTCTAATTTACCAGCAATGATCACATTATACAGTTCCTCTGTTTATTTCCATCTCAATGATTAGGGTGTTTGGGTGCTACTGTGTACCCACATATATATTCTTACACACTTACACAGACTGACCAGACTTCAAGATCTCAGCCACTCTGGGAAAGAGGAAACTTAAATTTAGTAGGAGAAAAGAGGTAGTTAGAAATACTTGTTTTGAAAAGTCTGAATAGAACATTTAAGGACTAATATGTATAGCAGAAGACCATATATGCCAACCCAAATCTAAGCCACTTGATAATTACCTTTGTGGTTTAATACAAATGCAGTTCAATCCTTTGAATCTTGTTCTTATTACCCAATAAGATTAAATAAAGTGGAACAATGGGATGGAAGCTAGGCAGGTGGATGGAAGAAAACTAACTGATGCCTAGGGTGTGCCACAGATTTTTATTTTTTTTTATAATTTTTTTTAATCATCCTACTGGACCTAAAGAGTGTGTGTTTCCCTCTCTGTGAATACTGCACATGGAATGCTAGACCTGTGGAACAGCAAAATGCTTGAAAGCATCTGATTCTCAAAAGAAAACTTAGATTTTATATGGATTTTGTCACTAAAAGAGATCTCTTAAAATCTCCTGCAGTTAACTGTTCTTAATTTTTACTCAGGAGAATGAAGATGAGAGAGAAATCAAGAAATATGCTTATGAAATAAAAGATATATTTGCAGCTGATAGCTTAAGGAAGAGTGAAGTCAATTAAATTCAAAAAGAGAGAGACGCTACTGCTTGTTACCAGAGATTTAGACCAACTGTTACTGGACATATTTTGATATGAAAATGTATGCAAATTTGATAGCAGTAGTCTAGTGGCAGCTTTTTGTACAATTTAGGGTACTGATACCTAGGCTCTTTGAAAAGATTACAATGAGATTTCATTGCAGGAATATTAAAGATTAATTTATGTAGCAATAACTTTCGCCAGAGATGATGATAGTTGCCCACATGGCTGTATTGCAGAGGCTTATCAGGCATAATAGCAGAATCAGGTGATAGGAGAAAGATAGGTTACATGAACCATTTAAGCCCCTACAATTTGCAATTCTGCACTCCCAAGACAAGGATACAAGTATATAACTGAAACTTTAGTAATAATTTCTCAGGGACATAGCATTTGGGGAGAGCAAATGGGTGAAAAACTCCTGCTAAACATTTTTTTCTATGCTTGTGTTTGGATGAGGGTCCCTCCCACCTGCTAAGAGAAATTCTGAGGGTGTTTGTACATTGCTGATGGATCAGAACTGCTCCATCAGTGGTTCCTGTGTGTATCTGTAAAGCAAAAATCATACCAAGATCCTTTTGCCTAATAAATATGTGGTAAGGGAAAAAGGGAAAGATCTCTAACATTATCAAGTGAGAAACCCACCTTTGGTAACGTTAGTGCTAATTTACACAGTGGAGACTGGTGTTCATATTCACCATATGGCAAGGGTTGTTCCCAGTTTTTGGTTATCATCTCTCTGGTAATTTTATAAAACACTGCTGTTCCTTTGTAATGAGGTGAACTGTGGTTACCAAACTCATCCACTTCTTTAATTTGGAGCTCCAGCCTGGGTTTTCTTTGTGAATGAAAAATCAGCCTGTAGGCTTTTCCAAAATCTTTCCCATTCTCTGCAGTCCATAAAAAAAAAAAAAAAATTTTTTTTTTTTTCACTGTATTTAGATGTGTGGCATCTAAAATAATTCATTAGGGTGAGTCAAATAGAGCTAATCACATACCATTTGGTTGTTCTTTATCATTATTACTACTTTATATTGAACATCTGAGGTTCAAACACTCCTGCCAGCTGTCTTAGCCCCTGAATCATTGGCATAAGGAATAAGTGATGAAGGCTGTGCTACAAGTTGAAAAGTAAGGAACATGGAAGACGATAAAGTACATAACACAGACAGAAATAAAAGTAAAAGTGTTGTGAATGGAATTATAAGTATACGCTTCCTGGTTAATCAGGATGGATACCTGTCTATCTGTAACAACAAAATTAATGGAGGCAGAGAGGTAGGTGCATTTTTAGGATTTGTTAATTCCATTTTAATTGATGCATCTATAGACACTATCCTTTGCATATATGAGCAGGCATTCCTTGGGGGCTAGAGACTTCTCTTTTTGAAGAATAATCCTTTCTTTAGGTTAAATGGAGCTTTCAGTGTGAGAGTTTATGTTCAAAATGTCCAGAGGACCAAATATATATTTATATGTTCTTTCCAAAACTGACAGAAGAGCCTATACTTAATTTTGGGTGAAAACTTTACTGAGGGTTCTTATCTCTGTTCCCTTTAAGCAAATCTCCAAATGGTGGCAGCCACTGCATGGAATTTTCAAGGCTGCTGATGAAAACAGTGTAACTCTCTCTCATCACCTCAATTCATAGTGCTACTCACAAAAAGCAACATTTTGCCCTGGCTTTCAGTGTTTAATCTTGCTCACTTTAAGTGAATTTACACAGGTAAAATAGCAGACTTTCTTTTTGTTTGGAGTCTGTTTAATTCCTATCAAATGTTCTTTATAGTAAAAAGCCATTGATGGAATTCTGCCCTTTTGAAATAAAAGCTAAAATAAATGTTTCCGAGGGACCAGGTTTTACAGAATGGCAGAGGTTGGAGGAGGTCTCTGAAGATCACCTTGTCTAACCCCCCCTGCTCAAAGCAGGGTCACCTAGAGAAGGTTGCTCAGGATCTTGTTCAACTAGCACATTTTATTTTCCAGTTGGAGCAGTTTCCCCTATAGTTCCATGCGCCTATCATTTACAAGAAATAAAACACTGAAATAACTAAATGTGCTATGACTAACCACAGTCTGCTAGTGTTCACATACAGGATTTCTGAATAGCTAGGGTGATTGATAATGTTCATCCAGAACCATGAATTAATTACCTTACCTGAAGCAAAAATATTGCCTCTAAATCTAAAATGAATCTGCTCTCCTTCTCTTAAGGGGAACTGCTGTGTAGGTTCTGGGGGACCAAAGTAGCCCTCCTCATGGAGATTTTGAAGTTTGCAGGTCAATTCTTTGGATGCAGATAGCAAAACTACTATGTTATATGGGTTTTCTCTTTTCCGATACAGTATCACATTAGCCATTGTGCTACAAAGAGCTTCTTCTAGAGCCTGAGCAAAAAGGAGCAGATATGTGTTTTCCAAGAGGAATGAAAGGCGAATGATGACAAAGCTGTATTAAAAAAAGAGGCAAGAAGATAAATAGCTCTATCTTAAATCATGTCATCAACTGCTAACAATTTATTATGCAAAATAATACAGGGCTCAGTCTCCAATGGACCTTTTGCTATCTCCTTTTCATTCTTGTTTCCAGCACATGAAAGGGTGGAAATTTGCCTCTTTCTGAAGTGCAGAGTACATTGACTCTGTATCTATGAATTAATACATACAAATTTTAGGTGAAAGTAAGAGAGTACTTCCTAATAAGAAATTTCAAAAAATATTATCGTTTAGTAGTTAGAGAGCTAAATAACATTTTCATAGATGAAAAAATATTTAAACAAATTTATATTTTCTGTAATTATGAGTAACAAATCAAAATGATCTTATACTGCTAAGTGGAAGGCAGAGATGCTGGCAAGTTAATAATTAATAGTGGATGATTTCTGAATGCTACTAATTTCCATTGATCTATATACTTGGAAGCAAATATTTTAGTAAATAAGATTTTATTAAATTATTCATACATTACCTTTCTAAATGCTCATTTAGTTCAAATGATACAAGCCCATTCCGTGCATTCTGGATCGTAACATCATCAAACACCTTCCACCCCTCTTCTTTGTTTCTGTGACCTAATAATTTCAAAGTATCACTGAGATTCTCCCCATTTTTTCTCACAGAAGCACTCACAGCCCTGGAAAGCCAAGGAATTATAGGAAAAAATATAATGAAAAATAGATCCTGTAGAAAGATTAAGCTTGTATTTGTAGCTCTGCTTTCCCTTCTGTTTTCCCTGATGACTACACGTGTTTCTCCCACCTTGCTGAAAATCTACATCTGGAACTATACTCTGAAGTACGTAAGTGATATAACTGTTAAGAGAGGTTTGGTTTTTTTTTTTTCCCAATTCTCCAGAAAGAGGAAAAAAAGGAAAAAGAAAGGTTTCTATCTAAATTAATCTAGTTTAATCTATCATTTAATATTTTGCACAGTAATTATTATGGATTTTTTTTGAGTCATTCATCAAGATTTAGATTCTCTAGAGGTCAAATCTTAAAAAAACACCAAACAACCCACCTTTTATTCCAGAGCAAATACTACTCGCTAAGCACAAAGGAATTTAGACAGTAAGACATGACTGCTATCCATTATCTCTTTCAACAGAGAAAATAAAAGTACTTTCTCTTCAAATCAGGTGATTACTTTGATATCATACTCAGAATCAAGCAACATGCTCTGGCTAATTTATTCTAATGAATGAAACATGAGGGTTTTTTTGCGGAAGCCCATAACTCTCCTCTCACACACACCTTTTCTTATCAGTTTTTTTAAAAGTGGATGTGAATAACCCATTCACCACAAATGCACACCCTATGTACAATCCAAAAAAGAAAATACTTGAGACAAGACAGCCTAAGCATTTCACAAGCATACAGGCTCAGCCTATGTGCAAATACAGGAAAAAGTTGGCATCATTTTTTAAGGAATTTGTATAGAAATAAGCAATCAAGCCATGGTCTTTTCATAAATGTGCCTTGACTGAGAATCTAAAGTGCCATTTAGACTGGTATTAAGAACAGACAGATGCCACAAGGGTACTGCCACACAATTAAATGCTTCTGGTAGAGGAAATGAAATTTGAATCTCCTATAAACTGACATGGGCACCCTTCCCAAATCTGAAGTTTGTGATAAAGATGGATGTCTAGTCTAAGAGACCAATGTGAGTGTAGAGCTCTTTAAAACTAGTTTTTCAGAAATGGAAAGCTAGGATATTGTCTGCCTTCTCTATCTGTACCTTGCTTATTTTCAAGACAATCATAATCTTGGCATGTAGATGAATTTTGAAAAAGATAATGTTTAGCACAGTAGGAATAAGCTAACTGTGTAATGACCTAAAGTAGAAGTACTTCAAAGCTGACTCTTGTCCCAAGCTAGTGCCTACCAAGAAATCCCAGTAAGCCTTTCTGAACCTGCAGTTGCCTATGACAGCAGAACTGGATGGACAACAATCAAATGGTAAGTTCAGATTTTTTTTTTTCCTGCATGAGAAGGTAAAAACACCATTTATTTTGCTATCAAAATAGATGAGGTTAGCTTTGGCCTTTTTTTCCACCAAAAAGTTTTATCCATATCCTCATATGCATCATGGATAAATTTGATTGAACTGCCAGTTAACAACTAAAATTTAGAGATTTTTTAGGAGGCCCCATGTTTTAATGCTTTTTTAAGATGTTTCAAAATGTCTAAGTTTTAGAAATTTTGTAGTGAGTGCTTTGGAAAAATCTGGACCTTTGTCTAGTGTGGCAGTTACCACGAAAATGATCTACTCCAAACCATTGTGTCATAAATTTTGACTCAGGTAGCTATTGGAATGTGTAGAAGTAGAGAGCAGAAAATTCAAAGGCCAGGGTAGCCAAACCACCAACTGATAAAATAATGATCACAGGATCTATGTTCAATGTTTGGCTTTGGTGAAAATGGCTGAACACTTCTTACCGAAAAAAACCCACACATTTTTCACTCTGACTCCTGCTAGAAAGATAGTGGTCAGCATATTTAAAGATTATACATCAAATGTTATATGAATTTTCCTGGTGAAGCTATAGCATGAGAATTGTGGTGATTTGCTCTAGTGTTTCTAACAATGTTTTTAAGTATAGCAGACTGTATTAAAAAGCTAACGCATTTTTTATAAAAATTATTATTAATCAGCAATTGCTAAAATTAATTCAATTTGATGTTTTGAAAATGCTGAATTTGTAGTGAAGTTGTTCTTACCGAGGATGGTATGCCATAGCAACCCTCTTTACTGTAGCACTAATGGCTCTTGCATGTTCTGTCTCATCTCCTTGCCTTTTTTTTTCTGGGTTTGGAGGACAGGGTAGAGTAATAGTGACTGAGCTGTTAAATGGTTGGGCTGAAGGATGTTGGATGTAAACCAGTGCACTAGTAGATACCACTGAGTGGTACATATCGTGTCTTGCTTTCAATGTCGAAACCAATGATGGTTCAATTGGCTGAATCTAAATATGGAAAGCAATTGTACAATTAATTTTTAAATGAATAAATCTTCTCTTACATGCGTGTTTTCTACAAATTGATTTATCTTTTGGAACTGAATCAGAGTATCACAGAAGCTTTAGGCTCCTCTCTGTAACCCAGGAACAACCCTACCAACATATCAGCACTTTATACAATGCACAACCAGGTGCTTGAAAGTAATCAAAAACTGGAACCTTTACTGACTAAAATATTTTGATTGTTTTGTTCCTGCTTTCAGTTCAAGTTTTGAAGCCCCTGCGCTCCCTCAGATTTTGACAATTTTCTAAGATTTTTCAAATCTGTATTTTTTTTACTGTTAATTTTAGCTTCTCTGTACCTCAGAATCAATGGTTTTGTGGGGGAAGGGGGAAACACATTATAACCGAAGCAAATTTTGAGATTATTCTCAGCCTAAGACTAAGAGGTGACAAAACCTTCTGTTGCACTGCCTGGTACAAATGACAAAGGTCAGGTGAGAAAAATTGTTCCATTAACTTAAACACTGGGCCAAGCAGTTGAAGTTTGGAGTTGATGCTTATGTCATTATTGGAAACAACTGTAGTTGTTTCTGAAGTATATCAAACAAAGATAGATGGTTCTTTTTAACTAGAGATATTGCTGACTACTGACAACATGAAACATTTGGTTTTAACAAAGTTTACAGGAAACCATTTGCTGTATATACAGGATGTGGAACTGCAACCACTTTTCATAGACTTCTAATAACAGAACAGGTTGCCCTTTAACATTATTGGCATCCTTGCTTCAGAACTGATCAGATAACAGACTTATGAAATAAGTATTGCATATTTCAAGCTCACCTTTAACTGGATAGGTGCTGGAGAACTGAATGTTTCTGGATGGTAACAGAAAGAGATTCTAGAATCCACACTCAGCTTTTTTGAGAGTCCTACCTTTGGAACAGTAAATGTTTCTTTCTTTAAGCATGACAACACAGAAAAAACACCCAGCTGATAAATTTTCACTTCCGCAAAGGTTTCCTGCATAAAGAGAATGCGGGGTTAGAGTACATCGGAGGGAAAGGAAACTGTGTTCTGCAGCGGATTAGCATTTTGGAAAGGCAACATTATTTATAGACCAAAGTGTGAAATGAAAATAAATTCAATATTATTGCCACCTGGATGCCTAGTTATCTGGTTATCTCTAGTCATATGTGATGTCATTAATATCCCAGTGTATGACTGGGGTGAAATGAAATAAGCTTGTAAACTGGGTGATGAATCTAGCCCAATGCAACTCTGCATTATAAAAAAGAACCATCCTGTGTTTCTTTGAGATGGAGTCTGGACTCATACACAGAATTGTGTTAATTCTCTGTGACCTGAATGCAAAATATTTCCCTTTAAGCTTTTACTTTTATCAAATAATGCAACGTATTACACTTATTTACAAAAATCATAAACCATTACTCAGTCATTAGTATTGTGGGATCAAGTACTTGCCTTAACATTATGAGTGAAAAAAAGGACCTTGTTAAATACTAAGTTTCAAATAGAATTAGTTCTTGGAAAAGTAGGAAGAAAAGTTCAATTTAACCCCACATGACAACTTTACTTGTATAACTCCACAGAGGCTTAACTGGGAACCTGGAATGATGTTTTTACAGTGCTTAGATGAAAGGTTACCAACCTTATGGTTTCCTTGGTGGTATCCCTTGAAAGAAATAGGAGTTAAGTAGTTTGACTGAAAGTTCACATCAGTCACCTTCACCATAATCTCCCGATAATTTCCGCTGAAGCATGATGTAAATGGGATTGCAATGTTGATAGGGAAAGGGATTGTTTTCTCAAAATCAGAGCATTCAATACTGATTACATTGCTGACCAGCTCCTCAGAATCATCCACCACCAAGGAACTAGTGTCATTGACTATCTTACACCTCAGATTCTCCAGAACAGTTGCAGGGGCTTTAATAAAACAAGCTACTTCACGTTCATTCTTACCACTCTCTTCCACTAGAAATCTGGAGAAAAAGAATATAAAATATTATTCTTTGTATTTTGGGTGGGGTGGTGTCTTGTATTTTTAATTAAATACTTTACTATAATGAATTGCATAAGCAGATCATAAAAATATATGTTTATGAATAGATGGGAAAATCATGAAAATGTTTATGTTTAGCTTGTTTCAGAAGAGCTTACAAATTATTACAAAACTGACTAATTGGGGTCCTTTCCTACTGATTTCCAGCAATTTGGGAATTATTGACTTTACTAGCTGTGACTCAGTCCCTCTCTGGCATAAAAAAAAATTATGCAATCAAATAGAAAGCTACAGTTTACTTTAGACCAAATGGAAGATCTTCATTGCGCATGCTTAAGTGGTAAACCACTACTATGTGCATGACCAGCAGCTGTTCAATACATGCATATTAAATTTCTGGGCCCACAGAGTTTTATATATGTGCTAATAAGCAGTATATATGTACATCTGTTCCTAAAAAGAAGAAAATGTGCTTACTCTTTGTTCATCCAGTGCCTAGATTTCTGTACTTCTTCTGAATCATTCATAGTAGGATTCACAGCAGTAAGATCACATGTTTGTGCTGAAGATGTGAAGGTAATTAGGTCATTCCTACAAATCTCATTATTTGTGTCCATTTTACTGTCTTCCATTTGCTCTGTCAGTCTATGTTCTTCACTTTCTACCCCTTTCAAAGATTCGACTACTGCCTTTTTTTCCTGTCCAAAAACATTTGCGGCAGTTCTGCCGTAAATGTCTTTCAATGTCCCAGATAGAGTGCCTTCCCCACTGCTCGTAAGAGCATCTTGAAAAGCCAGTTCTGGAGACTTTTCAGTAACAGAGCTACCTCCATGGGGTTTATCCATTCCATTGCAATCTTTTTTCTCTGTAACAGAGTTTGTAAGTAGTCTGTGTTCACCATCTTCCTTTTTCATTGGAGGTTCTCTGCTAACATCCTGTTCTTGAGCAGATATGTTTTCAGCTAATGATGCAACATCTTTTTCCACAGTTTTAGTTTCACTTGGCTGGATTTGATTAACATTCTGACTTTCCATCTTGTTCAGGGAAGGAGTTCTTTGGGATTGCTGACTGGGACTAGAAGATGCTTGCACAGACTCTGTTGTTTCTCCTTCAGAACAACAAACATCTGTTTCTCTAGAAGCGTTTTGAGCAGTCTGGATCTGAGAATCATCATCTTGTCTGCAGCTAGCAGCACAGAGTTTATTTTCTGCCTCTTGAAGGTGTGAGACTGTATTTATCAAACAATCCTTTACTTTCTGCAGACAATCTATAATTCCATTGTACTCTGAGGTAAAAAATAGGTAACCAATTGAATTTTGCTATGAAAGCTAGGCAAAAATGTGAAAAGTGTTATACACATACATAATGAATTCCATCTAATTCCATAGTGTCATTCAATACATGAAGCACAATGTATTTCCTGGCTTCCATTTAATATTTTTGCATTTACTGCTATTCAGTTTGAGGCAATTTCTGAAGAAATGAATATGCATGAGTACATTTGTGTACTTGTCCAAGTACAACTGTGTATTTGTCAAAGTACTACTGTGGCAACTGTAATGAACACCTTTCTAAGATCAGACACTAGCTAAATTCTTAATGATAATCAATCTAAAGCATGGAATTGGTAAATAATAGTCAAATCAGTTTGGGAGGAACTTTAAAACTAAACATTAATTATATATATTTTCTGAAATTGAATCCTGCAAGATTCTAACGAATGGGTCTCTAACAAAGCTGTTATACATTGGCTTAATATTAAACATGCTTAGCAGCTTTGAATTTTTGCTATGGAGAATAGAAGATAACACAAAACCACCAGCACATGTGCAATACTGAAGTTCAGCAGTTTGTAGCATCCAGTTACAAGAATGGTGGAGGTTGCTCTTGAATATAACTAAAAACACTTCATGAAAAATGATGCATAAAAAGCACACAATCACTATGTGCCACTCATGTAAGATTTTATCTTTAACCTATTTATTTTATGATCCCTCATTTTTCTTATCTTACACCTTTTCTTAGAAATCCTTCCAGATATTTTCTCCAAGGATGTCAGATGTATTCCTTTCAGCTTTTCCCTCACCTTATGCTATCAATCTCTATAACTGGAACTGTGTCTTCATTAGTTAGGTATACTACAAACCTCTCGGAAAATTTCTTGCTTATTTCTGGTTGCTGCATGAGATCCTGAAATGCTTTTTTTTTTCAGGTTAAATCCAGTGAAAGTCAATACAAATAAGAAAATTGTACAGAATGAAACACAGTATGGTGTGCTGTCCACTTATAATGGACAGAGACACACAAGGAAAGGACAATAAGAAGGGCTGATACAAGTCTCACAGGAAACAACTGGCTTGCATTCACTTTTTTCAATAACATCATATGAGATAAATCAGTATCTCAAGGTTTTCAACTTCGAAAATAATTCTGAGTAAGAATACCATCACACATCTATGTGTGATGTTATATGATCTCAACAGGCCTTTCACTTTCATCTCTATTTGCATCTGATTAATTTAAACCTACAAAGAGTGTAGTTCAGAAGAAGTTTTTTTCTTGTTGAACTCAAGTCTAAAAATTACTCCTTTGCAATATTTTCTCAGTTCCCAAATGACTTGTTATTGGATTTTTACTATGTTGGGGGTGGGGTGGGGTGGGTGGAGAAGCAAACACATTTTTAATATATTTTTTTCCACTGGTCGTTCAAAGAAAAATATAAGTTTCTTCTGAAGTACTGCTGTTTTTCCAGGGGCACTTTTACAATAGTGAAGAAGAACTTCTAAATAATATAACAGGGCTGAGAAATAAAACAAACAAATTGGAAATAACATAGCTTCACTTGCATAGGGGGTTGTAAAAGACCACTTCCCAATCTAGCCATAAGGCAAAGTTCAAGCTTCAGCAAACCCACCAAAATTAACCTGTTTCCTCCCTGAGTTTTGTATTCTCTAAACAAAAAACCCCAAACACATCATACTGGTATTTAAACTTCCCTAAAATCAAATTTGAAGATAACAGTGTCATTCAAAACAATGGCATTTTTCTACACTGTGAATGTGACTTTTCTAATACTGCGGTGCTTAAAGCCAAGCAAAGACACGGCCTTGTAACCTTACACTACCCAACTGTGTTGCATGAAAAGACACTTTTTGCATCCTGTTACAAGGTTAACCTCAAAATAAGCCTTCTTTTGTGTTACTCCCCCACCACCATTACCTTTCTAACACTTTGCTTTCTGTGCTTTTTTTGGTGTTTTATAACAGGGCTTTAGAATACAGTGGCAGTTTATATGCAACTGTCTTCAAACCTTTTTGCTGACTGTTTTATAGGAAAGTGTCAGATGAGGAAAAGTAGCTTTTTGGAAGGAGAATGATAGCGAGTTCTTAGAAAACTGAAAAAAAAAAAATAAAAATCACATTGGCCATGAGGCCAACAGGGCAAAGTTAGCTTGATCTTGGAGCCTGGAAGTAGGTCCTTTTTTTTACAAAGATGTTCTTTTATTATTGCAGACACTTTATAAACCTGTAAAACAAAGACTCATAAATACAGGCATAGCTGAAGGTTTCTGCCTGGAGTCTTTCTCTGTCTATGCATCATGCTGTTAGACCGTTATGAAATGCAGAAATGTTAATTTTCTTTTCTACTTTGTTGTACTATGTTGTTTCTGAGGAAAGAGAGTTGTTTCATTTTTCACAAAATGATCCTGCATTTTTACAGGAATACAACCTGGATTTGGTCCTCGCAATAAATAACACCGTTATACCCACATCGTTATTATAAATGCAAGAAATTAAATCCCATGTGTTTACTTATGCACTAAGATGGCAAAGCCTTTCTTATTCTGATTGTAATCTTTTAAACTCTGTTGTTACGTGTAGAGGACTGTAGACCATACACATGAGGTTTACTTGGCGAGGTGGTGGCAGCGGGGGCTGCAGGGGCGGCCTCTGTGAGGAGAGGCCGGGGCTGCCCCGTGCCGGACACGGCCGGTTCTGGCCGGTTCCACAACAGAACTACTGCAGGGCTGACCGGAGCTTGTCAGGGAAGCTGGTGCTGCCTCTGTGAAAAGATGTTTAAGAAAGGGCAAGAACACCAGAGAACAGTGAGAAGTGAAGAAAAACGTGTGAGAAACAGCCCTGCGAGCACCAAGGCTGGAGAAGAAGGAAGGGGAGGTGCTCCAGGCGTGGAGCAGGTACTGCTCAGCAGCCTGTGGGAGACCAAGGCTGGAGTAGATATCCACTCTGCAGCTGGTGGAGGACCCCACGCTGGAGCAGGTAGATATTCCCTGAAGGAACTGCAGCCATGGAGAGCCCAGCTTTTCCTGACAGGAACTGTGGGAAGGACACATGGTAGAGCATGGAAAAGTGTGAGGAGGAAGGAGTGGCAGAGGGGAACTGTTATGGACTGACTGCTACCCCCGTTCCCCGTCCCCCTGCGCTCCTTGGGAGTGGGAGAAGGTAGAGGGGTTGGGAACGAAGGAGTGACGGTGAGCTTGGAAAAAAGGAGGGGTGGGGGAAAGGTGGTGTTTTAATTTTTTGCCTTTGTTACTCATAATCCAAATTTACTTTGATTGGCAATAAATTAAATTAATTTTTTCCCTGAGTCCATTTTGCCCATGACAGTAAGTGGTATGTGATTTCCCTGTCTTTATATTGACACATAGCTCTTCCATCTTATTTTCTCCCACTGTCCTGTTAGGGAGAGGAGTAAGTTGCTGGGTGGCCATCTGGTGTCTGGTCAAGATAAACCCACCAAAGTACAATATACATAAAACTTTGAAACAATTCTGTTTTATATTTTTTCTCACATAGTGAGAATTATGAATCTCATACTGAATCTCATGTAATAGACTCAAAACCAGCATGATACAACTATTGAAATATGAATTAATTTGGTCTAATGAATGACCAAGTACTGAAATACTAACAAATGAAAAGTAAGGTCCCCCGGCATCATCACACAGGAGAACTTAGCATCCGATATACCCAGTCCATTCTGTTTGCAGGTAAGTCCCTCCATACTTGCCTGGAATTGCGGTCAATTCCTTGTATTTGTCATGGAGAGCACTCAGCAAGTGGCAGGTGTCTTGGATACTTTCTGTAACGTTCTCCAGCTGCTGACTGAGAGATCTGCTCAGTTCTTTTGTTAAAGAGATCAGTCTAAGTACATACTCCACTATACCCTCATTATCCGGATCACTTTTTAGAAGCACATCTCTTGCTAGCAAGTTCATATGCCAGATTTTTTCCAGGAGTTGGCCTGATTTGCCTGCAGGTGTAATCTTACCTTCAGCCATTTCCATTTTATGTTCAGAACATACTACTACAATTTTTCTTCTGCTCAAACACTTCCACGAGGTGTTGTCCTTGTTTAATTCTTTGTAGCCTAAACAAGTGTTTAAAAAGGTACTGTATTCCACACACACTGAGAAATCAAACTCCAGCTCAGAAACTGTTGAGTTGATGTTGACTATTGAAAAGTTACTAGGTGACAGAAAGGAGTGACTCTTCTGTAACTATGGGCAGGGTTTGCCAAGAGATGCCAATGTACACCATGCACCTTTAAGGGAAGTTATGTAACTCAGTTATGTAGCAGTGACCAAAATTTCAGGAGCTCTAAGCAATTTCTCACTTCAGTGGCTGTAAATGATCAGTACCTATGAAATCAAGCTTAATTGTGAATTCATAATTATATAGTCACCAACAATGAGGAATTGTCTTCATTGCAAGCTAACATTAAATGCTGTAGGTCACTTGACACCATTTTATGACAACTGTCTTTTATTTGTTGTTCAGAGACAACAAATAGGTGGAACAGGTCCAAGCTGCTATGCAGTCTGGATGATGCATTTGGATTATACTTAGCTTTCAGCAATACAAGAATCTACAAATCTAATTTTGTGATTAGCAAAAATACTTATTAGCAATAGACATTTAAAGAAACTTGCAATGTTTTCTGGGGTGTGTTTTATAACAGGAAGAAATGTAAAGAAAAAGCAGTAACAGCTAAAAGTTCAAGTAGCTAATGACTGAAATGTTGTTTGACACTTTTGAAGTTGAGAAGCAAACTTACCAGAAAAACATGAGAACACTAAAGTTAACTGCGGCATCAAGAATCGACTATGGCATTCACAGGGAAAAAGCACTGTCCTCGAGTACCCCCATGATAGTGGGCAGCACATGTGCTCCTGAAGGCAACCTGGGAGGAAGCAGGGAGTACCAGACAGGGCTCCTGTGTGCTCATTGTCTACAGTGGGTGAAATTTGGGCACTTACACCTCAGTGATAGTATTTGCAATGATTTCCATTTCACCTAGCAAGCTCAGGAAGAGAAGTCTCGCCAGGACAGCAATGAAAACAAACAGAGGAACAGCACCGACATTCTCTTACTGATGGTAGTTCACATCATGCTGTGCTAGGGGAGGACAGGCCTGAAACTCTCATTAGCAGAGTTCAGTACTGGGCTAAATCTGAAGTATCACATAGACAAAAATATTTTATAGTTTAAGAAATGTACTACACAAATTGTTGGTACAGTGGTTTTCCTACTAAACATTCCTTTTTATGGCCCATTATAAATATAATTAATGCAGCTTTAAATAGCAATTAAAATGGGACTGTGATATAAAAGCACACTGAAAATTGCATCTAAGCATTGCAAGAACTAATAAGGTAATGTCAGCAAAGTGCTTTGAAGATGTAAAGCACTGTGTAAATGTTAAAATAACAATGAAAGATATAAAGTGTCTTTAATCAAACATATGAGCTGAAACCAGCTGTAATTAAATTCAAAAGGAAAGTTCCATTTGACTCATTATAGTTTGCTTGATCACACTAGAAGTGTACTGCACAGTAACACAAAAAGGTATGAGAATCATTAACCTATTTACCATTTCTGACGGTCCAGCATCTCTACATTTTCCCAAATTATTCCTAGTAAAAAGTGAATTCTGAAAAGAATATGTACTTTCATGTACAGGAAGTGAAAAATGTCATGTTCCTACCCAGAATTTTTGGGATGTCTAAGTGAAAAAAAAGAAGATGGGCAAAAATGCATTATTATGTGTTTACTGTGTAGTATTGCATAGACCAACTTCTTGGTGTGAATCCATATCAAACCCCTAACCATAGTATAGCTGGATTCATCAGCTCCTGATCTTTTCCAATATATGTATTTGCCTAGATTACATCAGAGTAAATCAATCAGTGATGTGCAGATGTGAGTTATGAAAAAAAGACATTAGTTTGAATAAAGGTAAAAGAAGATCTGATTTTTAAAAAGTAACGTGAAATAGACAATAATAAATGGACTTGTTAGCAGAATATGCTATTCATTGAATGTTGTAGAGCTTATGAGAAGCTACTACAACACACTGTTATAAACACAGTTTTAGAAGATATGACAAGAACTGATCTATATTCATGTTCTTTGCCATAATCAAACTGTTTTGTTTTGTTTTTTTTTGTCAAAAAATTATATATATATAACTCTGCTTCAGTTAATACATGCTATCTGTATAAATTTTCTATGCATATTCGACAGAAGAAAGTTTAGAAAATACATTTGTCTAAAACATATTCAATAGGAGAAGAGAAACTATTCTGATTTTTTAATGGGTAGTTGAAACAATTTCAAACCTTAGAGATATAAAATTTTTATTGGTTGTCTCTGTAGACATGAGTGAAACATGCAGAAAACCAAGCTTTTGTAAAAATATGAAGTATTATATGGTATAAGGGTCTGCAATTATAGGTGGTCTGTATAAAAATTTATTGTAGAGGCAGTTAGGTAAGCTACATTCTGACTGAAACAGTTACTACACAAGCACTGCTATGGGGGGACATTTGAATTTAAACACATGATTATATATCAGATCTCATGACAGAAAATGAGGCAGTAATGGCCACTCAAATTACATTTGACTCTTCCAGATTTTTACTCTTCAGCAATAGTAAAGAGAATGTAGATTCTCTGATGATCAACATTTGAAGGTCTTTAAGTTCAGCTATTTATATAACAAAACATAGTTTTAGTTAAACAAAAATAGGTCCCCCACCCTATTAGTGTTGTACTGTGAAAACCTGTTATTTTTGATACTTTGTTACTAATTGACTCTTTCTCCTTACTTGAAGAATGGTGATTGTCCTGGTTTCAGCTGGGATAGAGTTAACTGTCTTCCTAGTAGCTGGTACAGTGCTATGTTTTGAGTTCAGTATGTGAAGAATGTTGGTAACACTGATGTATTCAGTTGTTGCTCAGTAGTGTTTAGACCAGAGTCAAGGATTTTTCAGCTTCTCATGCCCAGCCAGGGCACCTGACCCAAACTGGCCAACAGTGTATTCCATACCATGTGACGTCCCATCTAGTTTAGGAACTGGGAAGTGGGGGCAGGGAATCGCCGCTCGGGGACTGGCTGGGTGTTGGTCGGCGGGTGGTGAGCAACTGCACTGCGCATCATTTGCACATTCCAATCCTTTTATTACTACTGTTGTCATTTTATTAGTGTTATCATTATCATTATTAGTTTCTTCTTTTCTGTTTTATTAAACCTTTCTTATCTCAACCCAGGAGTTTTACTTCTTTTCCTCATTTTCTCCCCCATCCCACTGGATGGGGGGGGGAGTGACCGAGCGGCTGCGTGGTGCTTAGTTGCTGGCTGGGGTTAAACCACGACAGTGATAAACTATGTAAGTGGAATTTCTTAATCTTTGATGCTATTTAGTGGATAGTCTTATGATTTAAGTCTTGTGTTTATGTACGATACTGGCAGGTATTAGACAACATAACTATAAAATCTGGGAACAATCATACATTTTTTACTTGACATAAACGTTTGCCCAAATTGATCCAATTGTAGTAGTAGCTTTCAGGGCCCTGCATGCACCCATAGGCCTTCATGGCCCAGACCAGCCTCACCTGATGAGTGCAGGTGATTAGCTGGGCCATGTTTGAAGCTTTCTGAACACTGCAGATTGTAAAAGTAAATGTTGTGGAAATGAGTAAGATATAACCGGAAAACACGAAGGGTAAAGAAAGTAGAGAACATGAGTCATTCAGAAATATTACAGAAAAGTGAGTGTATACTCCCTGAAAATATATGACTCCCTATATTAATATATAGTACAGAGTATACTGAAGAAAATAAGATACTGTAATAGATGACACACGTGAAAGGAAGTCCTTTCAATGCAATATGATAAAGAATGTAGTACAAAGGTTATTTAGATAGAATTTATATCATACAGTTAATGCTTGAGTTTTACAATCACATTAAGCCTGTACTTTTGTCAAGTTAAATTCAGCCTGGATTAGTTGTCTGAGATGGTTTACTATGCAGCACACCAGCTACAAAGAGGAGGTTGAGACAGTAGGAATAAGCAGATTTGATAAGGGCAATATTACTCCATTCTCCTGCAGAGTCAACTTTAACAGTGAAACTATAGTTTGATCTTTCAGCTTTTATTACAAAATCCAGAGCAGAAGAAAAAAAGACACACACACACACACACACACACACACAACACAAAGAAAACCATTTCTGGGATATTGTATCAGAAGAAACTCACAGATTTGGCCACTGTGGATCCCCAGCCTCACTGGAAATCCCTGCCTAAAATATAGTCTTTAGCTGAGAAAGTATCAGGCGCATAGATGATGACACCAGCTATCATGTTTACTATTACATATGGACACCAGCTCATTAGTCTTACAATAACAGGCTGACAGGAAAAGAGACATGGGTGTCCTGCAACCCAATTGTCAAAATAGGGCCCTATGCCTGGGGAGGTAGTATAATATATAGGGAAAAAATGAAATTGATTAAGAGACAACATGTAAGAAAAAAGTTGAAAAACAATTGTGATAGATGTAGAATTGTTACTAGATTGTATCTTTTCCACTCTTGGGTTGTTTTCTATTTATTTATTTTGTGTGAAAGAACTACTAACAAAAGAGCTGTGCGCTCATCCTCAGAGCTTAGTTCTTCATTGAATTTCACCTTTTTGAAGAACAATCCTACTTATCAGCAAAAAAACAAAGTGGAAAATTGGCTCTGTGCTTGGTTTTGTTTTGAAACAATTCCTATTCCTGGGTTACTTTCACTTTTAACTATATTCTCTAACTATTCAAAGAGTCCTTAAAAAAAGAGAGCTTTCACATTCATATTAAATAGTGGCCTTGGATGTAGGAGGAACAAAATACCAAATTTAGAAAAACAGGGATCAAAGTATATGTTTAAATTGTTACCATTTAGCAAATGTACATGTTCTTTTCAGAATACCTTAACACCCTTGCATAGTTGATAACAAAGGAAGTGGACTTTGTTCTGCTAGGAAAAGAGATTAGATTGTATGATGCACACCCAGTAAGTTCTATCTTTATACCTGTGTATAATGCAAAGTTCAGTGTGTGACAATAAAAGCATTTTTATGCATTTATTGATCTTTTAATACTTGAAAATGTGTAATGGTTTTTCTTCCTCTCTGGTATTCTAAGGCCCAAGTGAGAAAACAATAATAGTATATGAAAAACAAAGTGCTATAGATGTACCCTGCCATAGAAATTACATTATATGCTCATATGAATGGTTCATCTAGCGCTATAACATAGTGACCAGTGCTGGATGTTTTGAAGATAGTCATAATCCCCTTGAAATATATAATTATGAAATAACATGGTTAGAAAAGGTGTATCTCTTCTAGTGTAATAACAGTACTTGACATTAAGCCATCTTAGCCATGAATCAGTGTGCATGAGCCTCACATTAGGAAAGGCAAAGCTCCAGAGTATAGGAGGGAAGAAAGTCTGAGCCTGTGCTAAACCCTGGTGTGGGGCCACCTATGTACCTATATTCACTTAAATGCAGCATGGTGTTGTTGACCTGAATTTGCCCTTATATAAGCTTCTGTGGAGGTTTCAGGCAACCAATATTGAGAAAACAAGCCATGCTCAGCTGCGCTGGGCTAGAGCTAACGCACAGAACATGGGATCAGGGTGCTGTGTTTTTCTCATTTCTAAGCCTGATCTATGCCAAACTGCATAGGCACAGCCTTTGGTTAACTTTGTGATCTGGGGAGGGGGGAAAGCAGCTTATATTCTTTATATGTTCTCTTCTCGTTTAATTGTTGATAACTATTTGTAAGTAGTCTGAATAATATTCCATGGGAACAAATAATCATCTATGTACTGATCAAAGACAAAGAGATTGCAGACTAGGACATTATGAGTCCTCATCTTTGGAATGGCAAGAGGAACTTCTAGCCCATCTAATCTGTCCTTTACTACTTAAGCATAGACCTACAAAATATAGCAAGAATGTAGGGGAAGATAAAATTATCAATATATACTCTCAAATCCATACACCATATTATCCTATATACATTTTTCTACAGGAGATGACTTAGTTGAAAACCTACTCTGCCTGAAATCCAGTTTGAACTGTAATACACATTTCCTATACCTCCCTTTTGTGAAAGAAATACAAACCACTTTTACTGATGCTTCTGTTACAATGGACAATTCCTTGCAGGCACAAGAGAAGTGAGCTTTGATGACAGATATGAACAAAAAGTGGCCTTTCCCCAGCCAATGAAATACCCTAATCAGTTTTCATTACATTTTTTTCATGCTCATTTAGACCATTGGTGCACTATAGAAATGGCAATGAATGGTTTTAGTGCATTAATTTAAACTAGAATTTCCTTTATTTTTAAATTTATTTCCTTTTAATTTTGTTCTGTATGCAAGAACTATAAAGGCCTCCAGGATTCTGAACATTCATGAACAAGCGGTAAGTTTTGTATTGCAGTAGCTGAACAGAGCATGTAATTTGAAGTCCGTAGCACTGTGCATAAAGCAAAAAGATTTAGTCAGGGTTTTGGTCTTGCATAGGTTTTTTTTCTTTGTGCATACAAAATTGTATTATCTCGAATTAAGCCTTTGTGTGATACATTGGCTTTCCAATTATTTTGTAAGGAAAGGACAAGAATACCACAGTGTCTCTGAAAGGTCAGAAGCTTGATTAACTGTTTACCTGGAGAAGATCATGATTTCCACAGCCTCTTTGCTGTTTTGTCTTATTTTATAAGATTAAGTAATAACTTAATTATAACCTTTGGGAAAAACTAATTCTTGAAACAGAAATGCCTTTTGATGTGATCAGCAATAGTATTTTGTAGTTGTTAAGCATAATTGATGTTGGTTTAATGTTAGTGTTTAATTACATAAGAAAAAAGTGCAGGCTTAGATAGAACTTTATTCTATCCAATATTGAAGTGACACTTATTTAATTGCAATTTTAATTAAATTTTAGAAAGGGAGAGGCTGTAGAAACATGACATGAAAGTGATGTTTTCACTTGATGGTATTTCTTTTCCTCATGACAAAGTCCTAATCTCAGTTATACTGCTGTTCTCAATAACAGAGTTAAAACTTCATTGCTCTTAAGAGATACCCTTG
Source organism: Haliaeetus leucocephalus (assembly GCF_000737465.1). Classification (NCBI taxonomy): domain Eukaryota; kingdom Metazoa; phylum Chordata; class Aves; order Accipitriformes; family Accipitridae; genus Haliaeetus; species Haliaeetus leucocephalus. Next base: position 2,041,698 of record NW_010972875.1, on the reverse strand, counting down.
GCACAAAGCAATCCTTGAAGGAAGTATGAAATTTTCTCAGTAGAAGAAGGTGAAAAAGATAGCGAGAACTATAACTAGCTGGATATAGAATGGTGTGGTATGACCAATTTCAACAGAGCTTGTAACATAAGCCAAATATTTGAATAAGATTTCTTAAATGGCAATCTAATTCAAAATTGTAGGCAGAATACTTATGCCATCATTTGCTTACATAAAATAACTAAGGTTACTGGTACTTCCAGTACCACCTGGTGCTCCCCAGGTGGCTTGTCTGCTTTTAACTTTTAGCATTTTACGTTTGAGGCTGTTTCTCAATTTATTATTTAGAAATTAGATTGAAAACTAAGGAAACTGTATGTGAAATGGGATATATGTGGTACAACTTCAAAGACTTGATACTTCTCAGCTTCTAACTTAACCTAGTGACTTCACAAGAAATCATTCATGGACAGATGGGGTATATTCATTATGAGTTTTCTGTTAAAGTGTTATTTGTATATACAGTAAGCCTCCAGTTTAGTCGCTTTAATAGCATCAGAATCCTGAGGAGTGAGCCAATTATCATGAGTTGCTTTCTTTGGTTGGGCAGAAAGCAATGAGGAAAACAGAAAAACAGAAGAGAGATAATGTGTTTCACCAGACCTAAATAATAGTGTGAAACTATATTGAACGATAGACAATTTTAACTGTGGTCGTACTTTGGAAATTTTTTCCTCTAAAAATAGTTCTGTGACATCTATTATGTTTCATTACTTTCCATGCCAAATTTGCTTAAGCAACAAGTAAAATGAAAGAGGGAAGGAGGTATCTGAGATGGTGACCTTTAAAAGTAATAGCACCTTTAAATGTGTCATATGTGGTTTCTGTAGAAATTGGCAAGCAAGCCAATGCTGTGTGGATAAAACCTTAATGATGTGTGATTCATTACAATTCAATGAACTGTGCAAAAGATGAATATGGGAAAAATTTAGCACTTTGATGTGCAGGAAAGTTCCTCAGAGGGATTTATTTTCAAGTAAGTTTAAGAATGCTCCATTAAACTTCTCAAAGATGACAGGAAGTTACGCCAACGTAACTAGGTCCCCTAAATGAGAGCAATAGCAGAGAAATTAAAAAGCACTTACCACATGCTTTGAAGCTGTATCGGTATTCAAAAACAACTTGAAAACCTTTAAATATAAATGAGAGACAGAAGTGCTGGGATAAGGTCCCACACTGAACACAGGTACTCTGGAAAGAAAGTATTGAAGACACTCCGCTTGATTTTCTAGTGATAGATTTCTTGGAGAAACCCTAAGCAGCAGCTAGAAAGAGAGATTGATGCCAGGTATTTTTTCATTATTTTTTTTTCTTGGTTAAGTCCCTTTCATTTGAAGCAAGAGCTTAACCCTCCTGCCTTGCTAGAGTAAATTTGCTGTTTTCATTTCTAGGCATGTGAACTCAGGTGAATCTTATACGTAGGACTTGCTTTATGTCCCCATAAGCAATGAATTCAAATAAAGCAGTACTGCAGACAAAATTATCAGGTTGTCTGCAGATTGAAACACGTATCAATGTATATGAAAGTGGGGGATCACCAGCCCATAGGGCTGTATGAACAGGTTCAGGTGCTGGCTCAGGACAGGACATGGAGCGGGTTAGTCCAGGGAAGTACTGTACTGTGTGCAAAAGGCAATAGATAGACCCTACTTAATTTCCAGAACCTTACGTTGTCCCAGGGATGTATTTTGAATCGCCATCTTTACAGACTCTGATTGAGAGTGAGGTCAAGTTACACTTTTTTCCGACTCACACATGACCACTATATGAGAGGTGCTTTTAGAGCAAACATTACTATTTGTTTTAAAGTGTTTTTATTCTCAGAAGGAGTATTTCAGTTAATCTGAAAAACTTCTTGCCTACAGAGGATTTTGCATGTGCAGTTGAGTGCAATACACAATACATAAGCCAGAAAATTCACTCTGATTTAACTGTCACCAGAATTGGTAAGGGAAAGAAAAAAAATTGGTATATTGTAAAAGTAATCAGTAAACAGTATATCACCCTGTTACACCAGCTTTATGTCATTTGTTTCAAAAGTCATATATCAATATCAAAATAGCTTAAAGGGACTACCTCATAAGTCTCAGTACCTTTAAGAAAACAGAGACTGCATTAAGGTCAAACATGTAACCATTAAAGGAAATAAGATGACAAAAGCCACAATTGTTATGTTGTCATACCTGTAAAGAAGAACATTAACTACTTTATAAAGTGATAGTCTAAAAATACAAATCCATCATATGGTACAGGGAACTATCTTATGATGCTTCTTGGAAATCAGACAGGCTATGATACAATTACATTAAAATATTGGGTATGGGTCAAAGTGGCTTACAGATCTGAGTAAAAACATAGTTTGGTGTCCAGTGAGACATGCAAAAGTAACTGAGTTATAATGCACTGAGTAACTGGCTGAGAGGAATCCCAGGGTCACATAAACAGTTGACAGCAAATGCAAAACCTGATCCTGGTACCTCAACTTTTGTGCTTATTGTTAACTACAGTCCTATCATTTTTCTGAAGCTTTGCAGCATTTTTGTCTTTCCCTGAGTAAAATATGTTACCTCGTGCTAGAACTCGGCTTGTGAAAATTGTAATGCATGATTTAATTTCCAAGGTTAGTTTTCCTGATATTTTACTAACAATAATATCAACGCTACACTATAACAGTAGTGAAGCTCAAATCATAAAAGGCCTAGATACTCACCTGCTGGTTGTTTGAGATGTAGCTAACATTTCATTTTTTATAATGCTTCACAAGCTCCAAAACCAAAATACATTTAACCTTCTCAACACCTTGAGGAGACTCGTGGATGAGTTTTATGACTTCTGTTTTACAAAGAGCAAATGAGACTGAAAAGATTGCAGAAGACCAAGTTTAGAACTTGCTACCTAGCTTGGACTGTGTTCAATGGGAATATGTGCTATTTTTACAGCAGAGAGAGAAATAATCTCATTACAAGTCACAAATAAACTCAGTTCTTCTGTGTATTTTTAGATAGCTGACAAACTTGGTGTAAATATCAGAGCTACTTGTAGGCCATCCATAAAGGAAGGAGTAGCAGTTGTTTCCCCCAGTTTATCTTATCAATTTGCTGTTTGTGCAGCTAGTTTTGGAGCTCTTAAATACGATAAATATGCAGCAAGTAGAACCGATTCATAGTTTTAAAGACATACACATCCAAAAATTACAATATTTGAAAATTGGAAAATGGCCGACTAGTTTGGATCAGTTACATTACTAACTTAATGAACAATAAAAAATGTGGCAAACTTCTTCTTTGATTTATGACTGTCATGGTTTAACCCCAGCCAGCAACTAAGCACCACGCAGCCGCTCACTCACTGATCCAGTGGGATGGGGGAGAAAATCGGGAAAAAAAAGCAAAACCCGTGGGTTGAGATAAGAAAGGTTTAATAGAACAGAAAAGAAGAAACTAATAATGATAATGATAACACTAATAAAATGACAACAGCAATAATGAAAGGATTGGAATGTACAAATGATGCGCAGTGCAATTGCTCACCACCCGCTGATCGACACCCAGCTAGTCACTGAGTGGCGATTCCCCACCCCCACTTGCCAGTTCCTATACTAGATGTGACATGACTTGGTATGGAATACACCGTTGGCCAGTTTGGGTCAGGTGCCCTGGCTGTGTCCTGTGCCAACTTCTCGTGCCCCTCCAGCTTTCTTGCTGGCTGGGCATGAGAAGCTGAAAAATCCTTGACTTTAGTCTAAACACTACTTAACACACTGATGTTTTCAGTTGCTGTCAACATTCTTCTGATACTGAAGTCAAAAACATAGCACTATACCAGGTACTAGGAAGACAGTTAACTCTATCCCAGCTGAAACTAGGACAATGACAAACCACACGGATAGAGTGTGGAAGTCTGGGGTAGATTTATATCCTAAGTATAAGTTCCTGTACAGTTTAGATGATATTATTCAATCTTCAGTTGAACACAGACTTACATGGTTATTCTTGTGGACTGATAATATTAAAAATAATCAGGCCAATATCATTACTGGAAAACAAGGTTATTTTAAAGGTTTTTGTAACCATAAATCTGAGATGGAAGGCAATCTTAGCATGTTCACTATGAATGACTTTCTTGTATGGTCAAATGTATTTTGGGATACAAAAAGCCCTAATGTTTTTCAGAGGATATAGCAAAAGTCTTGCAACTTTTTTTATAATTTATTTCTAAACTGAAATTTTATCTTCACCTACTAAAAAAACTTTACCTACCTAACATTTTTTCATGATAGCAATACAAAAACTCCAGGGAAGAGGGAATTATCAGATAATAAAATCTCTGCAGTTTTCAAGCCTGTCAGCAGATTTTCAAAACTCAGCAATATCAACAAGCCATAAAATAGTAGTGCGCCTTATGTCATATCTGAATTACATCAGAATTAGTAAGATACAATTTCCTTTTAGATTTTTGTAAGGGTTTTTTTTTACCATAGTGGTAGAAAGCTGCCATTCCATGTTCTGACAGAGAACCAACTATGTGCTGTAGATAAATCAGACACCTGAGAGCTTCTCTGAATCTGATAAATTACACTATTTCTAACAAAGAGTAAAACAGCATATAGGTTTACCTGATACTGATATAATGTCATTTAGACATACACAAAAAGACAAGGAAAACCCCTAAACCCCAAAACACAACATGGCTTAAAATGAACTTGTGTCTCCTGCAGTTTCTTTGGACATAATGCAAACAGAAGTATATAAACACAACTGAGTAGGTGTTTCAGACATTTAGCGCTTATTTCTCTCATTCCTTGCCCCCTCCCCCCCAAAAAACCCTCCCAACCCTAGAAACAAAAAATAGATCTTGTGGTCTCATGTTGTGGTCAAGAAAAGTAGGTAAGTATAATTCTGGTTGAGACACAGTGTGTCAGGGTGGAGTGTCACTTTATGCTCTGAGGGGAGATGCTACTACTGCACAAGTGTAAATGTGCTGAAGCCAATCTCTTGTTCCACGTGAGACTGACATCTCTTTTAAAGACAAACACTGAAGGGACTGTTATCTGTAGTCTCTGCTGCTGGCCCGCTTGCATGGGCAGCTCACACGGGTTGGTCTCCTGGAAGAGAAAGAAAGGTGGACTTTATAGAAGGACTTAGGAATTTCTTGACAGAGAAGAGAGAAGAGCTCAAGGGTATTAATCAATGACCATACCTTAAGACTTGGAAGAAAAAGAAATTCAGCCCAGCATAAACTGCTAATTGGGGTTTTGCATGGTAAGGTAAGCCTTACAAAGGGGGCAGGTCTTTTGTTGTTTACAAGACCTGAATCTTTCAAATATTTTAAGTTACTGTGGTTGAAATTCCCTTTCTAAGTCAGCATTCTTACTGTTCTGAAAGAAAGCTAGGCTTAGCTGGAAATCTTAGGCAAATCTGTGATCGGATGACTCTGTGAGTCATTAGGTTACAATCCAGAAAGACTATGACCAAAAAGGGTGTTAGTATACTTACCTGAATCACATCTGTGCACTAACTTGGTTTGGAAACATATGGGTCCCTTTGCAAGTAATTGGGAATGAACTAAGACAGATGCAGCAAAAGCATTAATAAAAAGTCAAGCAAGAACATAATGAATTTCTTTAGGTTATGAAAAAAGGCAAACCCAAAAGTTTGCACTGGAGTGGGACTTTCTTGCCACAAGATTTGCTTGCATAATGCAAGTTTAGGAGGTAAAATTAACCACATTTTTTTGGTAGACTGGTATTTAGACATAATTAGGAGTTGCAGCAGGATGTTCAGAAGTGCTTGGGCACTGGTGGAATTGGTTCTGTAATGCTGACCTTCAAACTTCTAATTGTTTTGACTGGAAGCTGGAGAGTGAAAAAGTTGTTTACATTCAAAATTGTGATCCTGAAACCTCATTTTGTTACTACTATGGCACCAACAGTTTTTAACAGCCTTACTATTAGTAAGTCTATTTAGTAAGGCTGTATTTAGCATGTAGTAAGCAGTCTTTGAAGCAGGAAAAAGAACCCAGGTTTACTTGCTCCTAAATGAGCACTTTAATTACTGGCCTCTGTTTCTCAGTAAAATGTTTGCTTCTTTTCTGCTTTAACCGAGTGGCAGACCTCAGATTTCAGCTGCAACAGTGCGAGCCTCCTGGTCCGTTCTTGGATTTGATCAGAAAAAATCAGAACTGATACATCAAGAGGAGGATGTCTATGTGCACCGATGGAGCGTATGAAGGTACTTTTCAGTCTCGTTTTGTGTAACAAAAAGCTAGTTTCAGCTGGGCGACAGTAACTCACAGATGTGGGCGAGTTCCTAGAAGTGGGGAAGCTATGTGCGTTACTGAAAGCTTAGTGATTTGATTGATCGATTTATTTATTTAAAGCAAGTGATCACGCAACAGCTGTGCCACGACTGTAAGGCGATACTGCTCCCGCGCACCTGCAGCGCCCGCCCTGAGCGTGGCTCCGTGTGCTGCCGGAGGTGATGGCGGGAAGAAGCCCTTTTCTCGCTGGCCGGGCTGCCGGCTGCCTCGTAGGGAGGGAGCCCCGTCGCCACCCCAGCCCCGGCTGCGGGCCGGGGGGACGCGGGCGGCTGTGAAGCGATGGGCTGGGGCAGCAAGCGCTCCCAGAGCCGAAGCCCGCGGCTGCGAGCGGGCTTCCTCCTGACTCCTCCAGAAATATGCTGCCCGGCGAGCACGCCCTGAGCGCCCGCCCCGGCGGCCCGGGCGCGGAGCGGCAGGGGGGGGCCGCCCGCCCCCGC
>NW_010972875.1:2029214-2034894 GCF_000737465.1 Haliaeetus leucocephalus | reverse complement strand
CCGGGCGGCCCGAGGTGCGGGCGCCTTCTGCGGGAGCGCAGGAGGGAGGGAAGGAAGGAGGGAGGGAGCGAGCGAGCGAGCTCCGCGCCGCGGGCGCGGCTTGCGGCTTGCCGGGGAGCAGCGCGGGGGTGGGGTGTGGGGGCAGGAAGGAAGGAAAGAAAGAGAAAGCAAGCAAGAAAGCGAGCGAGCGGAGCTCCAGCCGGGGAGAGAAAAGAAAGCTGAAGCGATCTAAAGTCCTGCTCTTCCTTACCTCTGCCCCCTTCCCCCGCTGCTTTTTGCCAGAGGTAAGCCAGCCTCGGCGGGCTGCGGAGTTTGCGAGGTGGAGGGCGAGGACTGCCCGCCTGCTGCCCTGTGCGCGGCGGCCTGCGCCCCGGGCCGGGCAGGAACGGGCCGGGCAGGGCCGCTGGCGGCACGGAGCTTCTCTGGGATGCTGGAGGTCCCGGTCCCGCCGGCGGCACCGCCGCGGCCGGCGAAAACCGCCCTGCCGGAGAGCAGCTTTGAAGTTGCCGGCGAGTTCAGGGGCGAGGCCGAGTGGTTCGGTACAGGGCATGCCTCAGATAAGTGTCAGATACCGAAGTTGGAATCTGACAAGAAATAGCTTGTAGGCAGGTAGAAAATAAGGCATGTGTTTATTTTTTTTCCTCCTGTTTTCTTTTTAGCTTACATTATTTTAACGGTCTGTACGTAAATGTCATACTAAGGAGCAGTGCTTTACTCTTGCCTGTTTGTTTACTCTATGAGTTGTTTTTGTGAAGTTAGACACAAACAGACTTCTTGTTAGCTGCCAGTATGTTTCTGGAAATTTTATCAGAAAACGCATGAAGTTCATTTTGAGAAAGTCAAAGAGCCACTAGGATGTCCTAGACAGAAAAGACAAAGTGAATGAGACAGCACCCGAGTGTTGCCACAGCAACTTGCTAAAGTGTACTCAACCGATTCCACCTTTAGCTTGCTTATTTGTGCTTTGCAGCTCATAACTCTGGAGACTCTGCAAGTTGTTCCACTGGAATTTCTTGCAGTATGAGGTTTGACTCCAAGATAGCGAAGGTGGCTGAACTTTTCTCTGAAAGAGAACTGTTCTGAAATAAAAAACCCAGAGAAACATTTTAACAGAGGATGTGATTAAAGGTATTTCGTAATTACCCCTACGTTGAACTACACTTAGTAACTTCCTTGCATTTGGAAGGGGAACAGTGCTATCAGAATTGTTGCAATCGGTTATCTTGCTCTGGGTTGACCCAAATGTTAATGAATTAAGTAACCACTTTACAAAGGTCTTTTGAGAGATTTTTTTTTCTTTTTTTTTTTTAGCATGCAGTTAGTACACAGATTGCATTATGTAAATTTTTTGAAAGATCTTTAATGATCTACAACGTTTTCTAGGCCCGTTAATCTTGTCAGTTTGTATGCAGTTAAGTACAATGGGAAGATTAAATTCACTACTGGCAGATTTCATTCTGCACAGTGGTAAGTCCTGTTGTACTGTTTTTTTTGTTTTGTTTTGGGTTTTTTACCTCTTTGTTTGGCTCTTAATCTAGTACACGGTTTAGCAGAAGCTGGAAGCAAGCCTGAACTTGCTTGTATTTGTTGAACTGATTGCTTAAAGTGTGATTATCTTGCCATGCACTTCTGAAGGTTTGACGCTTTCTTCAGGCTAATAGCTGTAGTGATCTTAAAAAGGAAAAAAGTCTTACTTGAGCATTTCTATATTCAGCTATATGTTACTGCTTGCGCATTTCATTATTAAAAGTTGGATTGCTTGCTTGCTTCAACATAGGTTTGTCTATCTTCCAATCAATGTTGTCCTGAAGACTTTTCAACTTGAAAATCATAGAATGGAAGAATCATAGAATCAACTGATACAGTTTTCAGAATGTTAGATGCAGGTACTTATCCTCCATGTGAGGAAAGGTCCTGAAAGTTACGTATGTTTTTCTGTGCCAGTGTTGTCATTTTTCATTGGTTCTATTTCAATGTCACTTTTAGTAAAACAAAAAGAACTGTTATGCCACTCTGAGTTGTTGTACCTCCTTGTCTAAGCCCCTTTCATAAGATGGGAAAAGACCGAACATGAAAATCAGTTTGAAAAGAAGTGTGAGAAACATCATCTTCTGTGAAAGAAATTTGGATGATCCCATATAAGGCTTGGGATATGCAACACAAATTGCAATTTGTGTCCTGCCAAAACATATTTTCTTGGAAAAAAAGCCCAGATGGTTTCCTTTGTATTGTTTTTTCCACGTAGCAATTTAGATGTTTTACCCTCATTTCTATAAAATTGAATGGTCAAGTGTCTTCCAAGAAGCTTGATTTTTGTATAAACGCTACAACATTTTCCTGTTTTTAGTAACCATGTTGAATGATGACTTTTGTCTTAGTTATTCTATATTGGAGAATGTGATAGTACAGCAAGAATCAGTTTTATTTAAGCAAGGCCAAATTCCCCTTGTTTTTTTTTCCTTTCTTTTTTTGATATTTATTTCTATCAAAAACTGTAGGAAAAATCTATTTTGCCTTGCTGCTGAGAGGAAAAGTTTTGTTTTGCAGGATGTATGCAACCATGTGCACTAATGTTGAAGACTATTGTTTACTGAAACTTGTTGTGGTACAAATATGGATGTGAAAATCAATGTATGCATATAAATGTGTATATATCATATATACATACACACCATGTACCTGATGCTGTACAAACATTCCTTAGGGTTTGTTATGACTGATTCAGCAATTAAAGCTATGGAGGAGATTAAATTCTTTTTTAATTGATATTAATTACATTGAAATAGATTAATATACTGGATAAGGTGGTCCTTGAGTTCTGCTTTTCTGTATGGTTCTTGAACTTAAGCCTTTAGTAAGGATAAACCATTGTATGAAACCATTCAGTGTTTCTCTTCTAGCCTGCGATGCAAACATTCACAAGTGTGTGTAGATTTGTTTAGCTGTTTGTTACTTGAATCTTTGGCTGAGTAGTCAAACTAAAACAGGTGTCAGTTTAACCCTTTGCTCAGACCCACAAAATAGGTGTGACTATGAACTTACTGGTATCTAACCAGCTGTATAGCTAGGCCAGATCTATAACATGTCTTTGTAAATCTTGATGGATGCATTGACAGTTTCTATCCCAGCTGAAACCCAGACAGTATAGAAACAGAAAATGGCTTGGGCTTCAGCTTCTAGCAGTGTTGGCATTTTGTGGTCAAACTGCCTTCTCAGCAGGCAGTTTCTTCCTTTCTCGGTCTACTGCATGTTTCGTTTATAAAGTACACTGCAAAAAGTAATGGTTCTTGCAAATTTGGAAACAAAGTTTGTTCTGTGCTAGGTAATCCTCTGCATTGTTATGTGGTTTATAGAGAGATAGGTTGGGATCCAAATAACTGATAATACATGGCTATTTGAGTTCTTGAAGTAACAACACTGGAGGTGTTCCAGAATAAGGTGTAGGCAAGTTACCGCATGTAGAAAAAACAGTATTTAGATACTGAAAAGAGTGTGTGGGGGTATAAATATATATGCCTATATAAAAATATATATTTATTTATGAATATATAACTAAAAGCTACTTTCCTAAGTGTCTTTTTTGTTACTGCTGAAGGTGGAGGGATTGAGAAAATGATACTGTCTGAAAATAAACACTAACACCTCAGGGGAAAAAAATACCCAAACACCACCATGAAACCCAGAACTACCAAGGAAGGTGGAAGTGGCTGAGATAACCAATTGCAACTCCAACTTTAAGATGCTTAGACTGATATGCTAACCTTGTAGGAGTTTTATACACTTGAACATGTGGTGGTTGGGTTTTTGGTTTGGGTTTTTTTTTTTTTTTTTTCATTAATGGGTACATGAAAGACTATTCTCTGGCACAAACAGTGCCTGCCTGATACTTTTTGCTCACTTTAGTAGTTTCTGTACTAATTATTTCTCATTCTATACTCAGAATATATATTCAACTTCTTAAGACACTATGTATTTATATTTGTATTTTTCAGGGTTTAGAGATGGGTGGAGGCCATACTGTTGAATTTTATCTTTTGTGGCTAGAGGCTTACGTGAAAAGCTTGAGGAAATGTTGATGTCTGAAATTTTTAAAGGAACGATGAGTGTTTAGATAAGTACGCAGGTTGGGAAAGGACAAAGTTAAATCTAAAAGCTGATTGTTAATCAGTTTAGCTCAATGCAAGGCTTTTTGAATTTAAATGACTTAGGAATCTTTTAGTGAGGGTTAACTCCCTAACAAACTTCATCTCTCTTGAGAGGTTGGTATCTGATTGGCCTGTAGAGTTCTCACTGTAAAAAGTTTTAATTGTATGAATTTCATATTCAGGATAAGAAGACACTTCTCAGACTTGTGGACAGTGATCAAAGCTGATAAAAAAATACTGCCCCCAAAATGAAGTTAAAGAGATTAGCAAGAATCCAAAGACGTATTTTAAATAATAGAACATTAATATTAAGTGTGCTGCATTGATTTTTACGTCTCCCAGAAAAATATGGGTTTGTTAATAATCTTTTTTCTTATTATTATGTCACATTATATATATATGTATGGTGTAAGTATGAAGAGGTTTGTTTTTTACCTGATTTCGATTACCACTTTTTGCAAGTGTGGGAGTAATAGTTATTCACAAAATTTTGCAAGAAAAGACTTCTAGTGATAGAGTTAGTGATTTAATAATTTATTTCATAATCATAATAAAGTGCAATTGCCAGTAGCAATGATAACAGTTGTGCTCCATTCAGTACAGGATTTTAAACTTATTTGTATGTGGCTTTGGGGAATGAGGTGTGGTGTAAAGATTTATTTATGACTGCTTTTCTGAATAATAACTTAGTTATTCAAAAGACATTGGGGAAATCTTACAGGAAGAGGTTTTGCCCTTTATTGGAGGAATTGATAGAGTACAAAAGTAGGCAATCTTTTAAGCTTCAATTCTAGATCATAAGTAGTGCCCTTTTTGTCAGGAAATACTTTGAAGAATAAGGTATCAATACCTACTACCATGGATATATTCTGGGCATATGATTTCTTTTCTTTCTAATTGCTACTTAAGTCTTACGCCATTCTACTGAAGCTGTTCTTTCTTTTCCAGGCTGCTTAAGGCTAGTACCTGCACGCCAGGACAGCTGCTACAGTCAGCAGGTTTCCCTAAGGCCAATTTACTCTTTATACAGGAAGAGGGAGGTGAAAAAAACCTGTTGACTGCTGTTGATCTGAAACCTTCTTTAAAGAGATGTGATTTCAGGCTGTCTCAAACACCTTCAGAATGGTAGGTTCTGTATCCGCTTTGGATTCTGTAAATCATGAATTTGGATATGGCTCATGAAAGAAGAACTCAGGTGGAATCTGGACAGTGCAAGAGCTGAGTTGGAAAATACTGAGGCAAAACTGTTATGGGCACTTGAGATATCAAATATCCCTAGCATGGAGGCCAGAACTTGCCTATGGGGTTATGCCTCTGCTACTGTTTGTAGCCAAGGGAAAAATGCTTCCTTGACAGAGTTGAAAAGCTAGTAGTTACCTGTTTCCCCTCGTGACAGTTCTTTGAAGGGCCTGATCTGCAAGATGTATCTTGACACCTCCATAGCTTTCTGACTGTGGTTATTTAAACAGTTAAGGCGCTTCCCCCTGTGTCGTGTTGTCCCCCCCCCCCCCCCCCCCCGGTTCTCTCCCTTTCTA
>NW_010972875.1:1922020-2029204 GCF_000737465.1 Haliaeetus leucocephalus | reverse complement strand
CCCCCCCCGAAGTGATTCTACCTTTGTAAAGTATTTTATTGGTTATGGTACTTGTTCAGTTGGATTCTCAATAGAAGAGGGCTTGAACCCGCAGTTCACATAGAAAGTTCTAGCCAGTCATTTTTCCTTTTTCCCATTGAAAGTGTGTTTCTGTGCCAAAAAGAGTTTAAAGCTCAGAACATAAGGAAGTAGAAGCCCTATGCGGTAGTTAACTGGTGCTAGTGTGGGAATAGGAAAGCTTTGGGTGCCAGCTCTGGTCTTAGATCACTTTTTATCCCTCTTATATCCAAGTACTGTGTAATAAGAGAGTGTGTATGTAGATAAGTGGTTCATCTCTTAGCTGTTCATTTTAACGTAACTACTAGGATTATATGTTTTCAGACTATTTCTTGTGCTAAGACTGATTTCTCTATTCTCTTTATACAGGCCAAGATAAAAGGCTGGAAAGATAAAAGGATGGAGAGGTTATGCTGTTTACCCTCCTTGAAATTTTCATATATAAGCAATTTAAAAATGTTACTGTAGAAATCACAGGGAGCCTTTTGAAACTTTATCCAAGATTAATGTGAATTCAGCTGGGAATTTTTTTTTTTAATGCCCTTTTTCTTTTCCATAGGTTTTCAGTCTTTAAAAAAAATCAGTTGGAACTGAAGAAACTCGAAGAAGTGTCTTGAAGAAACATATTCTCCATTGGTTGGCTGACACCAAATTTAGAGAGCTTTGTTGCTAGTGAATATGCGCACATCCTGACTATATTTCTACATGACTGTGCGGGGCAGTATTCGGAATGAAGCTGCCATCATGTCATCCACAGGCAATGACACTGATATTGAAGAATTCTTGGTCAACATTAACTTGGGGCAGTATCTTCCTAACTTTAAAGAATATGGCTATAACATTGTGACAGATTGCGTGGGAATAAATAACAGCGTGCTTCAGCAAATGGGAGTGTTGCCTACAGGGCACCGCAGAAGGATTCTTAAGCAATTAGACACCACTCTTTCAACAATGCAAAGAAATTCTCTTTTCCGTGAAAATCTAAAATTCAAAGACTTGAAAGGTTTGGAAGAGAAGCAATATCCGTCCTCGGATCAGGAGTCTCCAATAAGCAATTCCAGTGTAGATGAGACTAGCTTGATACCTGCAACATTGTCAGAACAACTTAATAAAGCTTACATTGATAAAGAAAGGTTTGAACTTGCAGAGCAAAACTTATTGGAGGCAAATGATGATAGCTTTACAGATTTGGATTTTTCTAGTCTATACCAGAATTCAGACAGCATACTAAAAGCTGTCAATCCAAGTGGAAGTATTAAGATGAATACTCAGCCAGATACATCACTGGAAGAAGCTGCTGCATACCAAGCTGATGAGCACTTGGCTTGCTGTTTGGCATTTCATGATCCTCCTTCTTCATTTGCTCATTCATGTGAGACAAAATACAATGAAAACAAACATCTGATGTTTGCAGTTGAGGATGATTTATCTGATAGTGAGCCAAATTCTCCATTCTTCAAGTTTAAAGGAGAAATGATAGACAATGACTTATATTATTCTTATACGCAAAACTGCATGAAAGTATTTCCAAGAGCAAGCCGGTCTTTTATATTAAGGCATCGACCTGTACCAGAAATTCCTGAATCAAGTAAAGTTCAAGCTTCATCAAGGTAACTGCTGTTTCTTTCCGATGAAGAATCGCTATCATTGTAGAAATTAGGTTTGGGGTTTCTCACCGGTTTTTTGATGTCATTTTTTTGTGGATTTTTTTAATATGTGCTGTAAATACACTGGATCTGGTATGAATGTTGCCAAATTAACTGAAGGAGGAAAAAGGTTCAATACAAATTAAAAGCGCAAATGAGAGCATAAAAGGAAATTTTAGAATAGTGTTTCCTTATAACCTCCCCGATCATCTCTGTGTCTACATATTTTCAAATAAAGGAATCTTTATTGCTTTAGATAAAACCTTTGTTAAAAACAACTATATCAAGCATTTTTTAAACTTAATCTGTATGCTGTTACGATGAGGAAGAATGAAAATGCACCAATGTTACAAAACCAAGACTGAAAAGTAACAGAAAAAGCTGTTGAATCTATTCCAAACTAAAACGTTGCTAATGATATTAATTAGACCTTAGCTGTATTGTTTCTGATGAAATTCTGATTCATCACAGGAAAATGGTGACAAAATGATGATTTCAAAAGGCTAAAAATTCACCCTTAATTATAAAAATCTTTTTTTATGATGAGACAACAATTATTGTGAAACACAAGTATTTGGGTTGTATCTACCTTTCAAGAGAAACTGTTCTTGGAAAATACAAGTTTATTATTTTATATATGTAACTTACAAGAAAGATCTAGGAAGTTTTATATACCTACACATATTAATGTAGTTTTATCTAAAAAGTGAGGCAAAATTTAGAAAATCCTTCTTGTCCGTTTTGTGCATTGTATGCTGTAGCCACCCTGTAAACAAAGCAGGATATATCTGATATGATTGCACACATAGGCATAACAAGACGATTACATGAGACTCTTAAATCTTAGCCTTAAAGCACATAAAATTTATATGTAAATATAAATATGTACATTTTTGTTTTAAATTAGAATAGGATATTTTGTGGAGGAGGAAATTATGTTATACTGTGGGTCTAAAGCAAGGACTTTCTTCAGGATGGCTCTTAGATCAATTTCTAAACTGGTTGTAGTTTAACTGTTAACTCAGAGAATGAATGCAATCAGTTTGCTGCATTAGGTGTTGGCTTTTGCTGGTTTCTCACAATAACAAAACCTTAGCTTTTAATGATGCTTGTAGTATAAAAATATTTTTGAGGCATTCCAGCAGGAAAAAAGAAGTGGAAAAAGGGAAATAAAAAGAAATTGGATCTGTCAGGTTTTCAGAATTATGGAATCTTTGTAAGGATAGTTCTCTGCATCATTGGTAAGGATAGTATTGGATAGTGTCCAATAAGGTTTGGTACGATAAATTGCATAGGAGAGTTTGAATTTGTTTCAAAATATTCATGTGATGTGGGTGTGGATTTTTCTGCCTTCAAAATGGTTGAGTTCATAATTTGAATCCACAAATTAGTGAGTAGCACTTATTGTCTTGAATTAGTATTAGTTGTAGCTTGTCTTGCAAAAATATGATGGAATGTAAAGGAAAAGGTCTGATGTTAGAACTTAACTCCAGGCCTATCTTAATAAAAGTAATATTGTTTGAATGTTAAAAATAATAGGCACTGAATGTGCAGTTGATCACAATATTACAATCTGTGTAAACCAAGAATATCTCCGCACAGATTAATTTGTGATATTTTTGGTTTCTAACTATAAGCTTTTACTTGTCATGCTGGTTAAGTGTCTGAAACAGAGAAGAAAAACTCATGCAAAGGCATATGCAAAGTTTTGTCAGTGTAGTCATATCCAAATCATTAGGTTCCACTTTTTTTAGTGAATTTTCTTTTTTTTTTCTTAAACCACTAGCTATCCCTGGAAGGGACATGTCTGAGAATGCTTTGTATTTATCTTGTCTTTTTCATCTGTGTATCTCAGCAGTTAGAAACATCATTGGCAAGTTTATACATGCCGTAAATGCAGTTTTCCCAGCATTTATAAGTTTCTTTTAGATTATCAAAAGACGCCAATATTAAATGTTGTAATACAATTGTTTGATTGAACAGATGGAGAGGCAAAGATTCTTTGCAAAAATTAAGAGATTTTTGTGTACCTTAAAAAATGTTTCATCAGTGCCTTCTAAATCACCAAAAAATTGTGCTTATTTAAACTTAAGTATAAACATTTTTTGGTGGGGAATAGCTTTACATTAACTTTTGTGGAGTGGTTATCCCTACTTCATATAATAAAGCTATTCCTGCTGAGCTGAAATGGGAATTTCATCCTAAAAGATAACAATAACTCGCTACTAAAAGAGTACTGTTAATGTCTTTTGAGAAAAAAATCATCCAGTAGAGAGAATATGCTATATTTGTAGTCTTACCACCATTGAAGTAAATCTTCCAAATCCCAATCTATTAGTGATTGATATGTGACTGTGTCACTAACTTCATTACCCACCATTTTAATTTCTGAGCTCCAGCTTTTCTTCATCTTTATGCTCCAGTTATAACAATAGGGAAGTCCTGAAGGACAAGTAGCAGTTTGTCTGAGGAAGATCAAGGCTAAACCAGAACTTCCAAACAGAACTTAAACTTCATAGAAACATTCTTGATAACCTTGCCGGTTATTTTTTTAGAGGCAAAGAATTAATACAGAACTCTAAAATGGCAGCTTGCAGCGTCTTTAACCTCAGGAAAGATAGTGTCTGTCTTGCATAATTGCATAGACAAACACTCTCAACTGACTTTTATTGATAGATGCTGGTTTTATCCTTGTTACATAGTGTGAAGGGTTTACCATAGAGGCAGAGAAATCCTGCTGAAATCTGGGAAACGCAACATTTCCTTCTAGTTGCTCATGGATATTAGTCATTAAATTTTTGTGTAAGGAAATGCTTTTCTCATGGTCTCCTATGTGCCTTCTGGCACGAAAAGTTCATACAGTGGACCTCCTTGTGGCTCTTACTAGTGCTGTGACCATGTCACTTTTTATTACTAATAATGTGCTTGCCTCTCCTGCAATTATATCTGTTTTCCCTGTGCCTCACTTGTGCTCCTGGCTTTTGCCTGTAATGAAAACATGCTGTCAGCTGGTAAGACACCATAGCGTTTTAGAAGTTGGAAATATTTTGGTTTTCTTTCTTCTTGGAAGTATATGTGGCATCACTGTAGTACTGAGGGGTGCAGAATTAAAAAAAAAAAAAAAAGGAACAATTACACAGTGTTCTTGATAGTGGGGTTATTGTGCAGTTTTTAGTAGAGTTTTTGGTTGATCAGTATTGGAAGTGATGTGTAGTTATGCTAGATTCTCGTCAGCTAGACTTTTCCTTCTTATAACACTATGAGCTCTGTTGGTACAGAATTAGTAAAAGTCACTCAAAAGTTTTAAAGCACTGGAATTGTTAAGGGGATTACAAATAATCTTCTGAAATAATCTGCATCCAAAACATCTTTATTAGACAAAGTAGTCACTCTTTCTGAGACCCTGCATCCTATATTTAAGTGAGAAGTCTTAAAATTTTCATAAGGTTCCCCAGTCATGTTGTGGAACAGAAGAAAGGGTTAAACACAGTGGATTGGAAGTTTCATGATCTCTCTTGATACTTTTGGTTTAAGTGACTTCTTCCATATAGACATGAGTGGAAAAATTGAGGCTCTTGTAAGACTGAATAGTGAAGGTAATGCAATGGATGGAGATAGCCACTGACATGCCTTTAGCACAAGATTAAAGATAGTAAGTGTAGAGATAGTTCTAGAGGCTGTGGATCATGTCATTTAGCAGTCACTCTTAGGTGAAATAGCTAGTGTTGCATCATTCAGAGCGGCAATTTGTTCAAAGAAAAAGCTTAAGAAGATTTATAACATGGTAGACCTGGTTGTTGTACACAGATAAAATTTCAGGCTGACGAACTCTATATACTTTTAGATCTTTTCATATCCCCCAACTTTGTTACTTGTTGTCCTGGTTTCAGCTGGGATAGAGTTAACTGTCTTCCTAGTACCTGGTATAGTGCTATGTTTTTGACTTCAGTATCAGAAGAATATTGGTAACACACTGATGTTTTCAGTTGTTGCTCAGTTGTGTTTAGACTAAGTCAAGGATTTTTCAGCTTGTCATGCCCAGCCAGCAAGAAGGCTGGAGGGGCACAAGAAGTTGGGAGGAGACACAGCCAGGACAGCTGACCCAAAGTGGCCAAAGGGGTATTCCATACCGTGTGATCTCCCATCTAGAATATAAACTGGGGGGAGTGGGGGCAGGGGGATCGCTGCTCAGGGACTAACTGGGCGTCGGTTGCAAGTGATGAGCAATTGCCCTGCGCATCATTTGTATATTCCAATTCTTTTATTATTACTGTTGCCATTTTATTAGTGTTATCATTATCATTATTAGTTTCTTCTTTTCTGTTCTATTAAACTGTTCTTATCTCAACCCGCGAGTTTTACTACTTTTCCCAATTTTCTCCCCCATCCCACTGGGCAGGGAGGGGTGTGAGTGAGTGGCTGCGTGATGTTCAGTTGCTGGCTGGGGTTAAACCATGACACTTGTATTGTTCAGCAGTGGGTTTACTCTGATTCTTTATTAAGAGAAAGAAGAAGAAATAGACCAAAAGTAGTTGTGGGAAACATGTTGTGTTTGGAGGAGAATGGAAATAAATAGATAATGGTGCTTGGCCTGAGCAGGCGCTATTCATTTTCTGCAGCTGGCAGATCCTATGGTTGAAACTTCTTGTTTGGTGCTGATATTCTTTAGACTCCATTTCTTAACATGTAAGTGGTCAAGATTGCTAATGAGAAGCCCAAGCTGGGGCTACTGTTACTCTCTACTCTGTGTTCTGTCACACAAAGCAATTTTTTTAGGAAGGAGAAGCTGCTCCCTCTTGTTTCCTATGGTCAAGCCTCACCATTAATTTACCTCTGCAAGCAGTCTGTGAACCCCGAAGCTCTAACACAGTGTGCTGGAGTGCTTTTGATGTGTTTGCGTTATGGGAGTGTTAGGTCTTGAGATAAAGAAGAAAACGTTTTGAAGGCATTTGAAAACAAAAGCTTCATTCATTTAAAACACTCAGCAGATGAATGCCAGTAAAGGCTGAAGCACTGACAGCTTGCACTGACCTATCTCCCTCACTTTATTTGCAAGGTGACAGGAGTATATTGAATAAAACAGCTCAGCTCAGCCCAGTGTGAAGCTCTCACCTTTCCAGTCTCTCAGCCTTTAGCAAGACTAGTTGCTGCCTCATCACACCCTTTCATCCTGTTTATGCATAAGGAAAGGGCGGTGGGGAAGACTATGCAGCCTGAGCCGCATCCGGTACCTCTTAATGTATGAAAATAGTGGGTCTTAATCTCCACAGTTGTAACGAAGTGGTAATTTAATTATTATTATTCTATCTTTGTAAAATTGGCACATTTTGTGATTGGCAGACTGCTTGCACTAACCTTCCTTTAAAGAGCAAAATAAAGGTGATCATTCATCTGAAGAGGTATTAAATTTGGAAATGGTTAAGGGAAGCCATAGATTGGTGTAGTTATAAGTTGGGGGTTTTTTGTTGTTTTTTTTTTTTAAATCTTATTTGCCCCCAAAGAAGTCTTCAGTATTTTTCTGTCTTTTAATCCAGGTATTCAATTTGTATAATAACTAGGTAACTATTCTATTGAGCATTGACAAATTATTATCATTTTATAGCTTGCACTGTATGTTGTTTGTTATACATAATCTTTCAAGCAGATATTCAAAGTAAACTTGTTTCATTCATTTTATATCTTGAGATAGTTTTTTACCTGACATAAGTTAGAACTTCTTTTTTTCAGAAAATGATAAAAAGGTTTTATTTTTGATTGCTGGAAAAAAAGACTATAGTTTGCTTATTAGCAGATTTTCTTGCCATATATGCATGCATAATTAAAAAAAGAAATACACAAGTCATGAAAAACATATGAATTAAAAAATGCAGGTCTTTGTAAGCTGATTTGTTATTTTTCATTTCCTGGTGAATTTATCTTTACTCATTGCCATTACTATTACCCACTTTTAAATCCATCCACCCTGAAATTAAGCCAATGACTCACTGTTTTACCTAAGGAAGAAAACCATAATTTTAAAAGCTCCTTCAGTCAAAGCTGCATCTCTGTATCTGTAATTTATTTTAATCCTATTAATGCCCTTAAAAAACCCCAACCTAACAATAGAAAATCTGGTCTGTGTTGAAAACGTTTTTTGGGTTTTTTTGGTTTTTTTTTTTTTGTTGTTTTTTGGGGGGGTGTTTTGTTTGGTTGGTTTTGTTTTGGTTAGCATACCAGGTTCTTTAAAATTAGGTTAGTACAAATGCATGAAGTTAGTTTGCTAATGTAGGTTCAGAAGATGTAACTGCATGAATTCTAGTAAAATATACGAAGAAACACAGACTTTAAAAGTACTTGCTGTGTATCTTTTGTAATTATAGCCTGGGGGAGTAAACAGTTATGTATGGGAGCTAGGCCATGATCCACCTTCACTGGCCAAACTTACCCTGTGTTTTCTAAACCCAGGATTTTACATAATATCTTTGAGGAACTTAATTGATATAACCTGGATAACATTTGAAGTGTCAAGTAACTTCGTAAGGTGTGGCTTCTGTCTTGAATTTAATAATTTGTTTGGGGCAGATTTAGGCATGGGTTAAAAATGATACAAAACAGTGGTTCATAAATGTATGCCTTCTGTCATAAAGAAACATCAGCCTGTAATATGGAGTAATTAAATTTGGACTTCATGGGACAGTATTTCTAAAGGTTTGAATATAGCTGATCTTAAAAGAATAAAATTTCTCAATATGTCAAGTGGGGAAATGGGGAAACAAAAATTAGGAATATTGATATTTTTAGTAAAACATACTTATCTTTGGCTTTGAAGGATGGAGGACCTGCAAACTGTTAGGAAAACTTCAAGGGTCTTGTATGGCATTTATCAGTCACTTAAATATTCTATAAGGATGCATGAGGATCTGCATCACTGTTGTTTCAAGCAGAGAAAATGAAATTAAGAGGAAAAATTACTAATTATTCATGTTAACAGGAGAAATCAGAGCGTGGCTGAAAATGGCTCTAACGCAGACTGCTAGAGTAGTGAAGTTGGGTTAGAAATGTACTAATTCAAGCATATTTGTTCCTGTGTTGTTATTCTAAAGCTTCTGTCTCAGCCTGAAATATCAATAATAATAATTAAAAAAAAATGTGATCTTTAGCAGCATGATGAGTGCCACTATACATGAAATTGCTGAAAAACTTAGGGGCCAGCACAAAACCAGTAATAAAATATTTTTTCTGTTGTGTATGAGGATACATTCTTACCTATCTACAAAATGTGCAGTGGTAGTCACAGGCAGTTGCAATGCAATGCTGTTTGTCTCAGATTGAAAACTTTCTGGGAAAAAAATTCACCAGAGGAAATCAAAACTTTACAGCAATTTTTTTTTTTAGCAGTTGAGAGCATGTTTTTTCTGGATTCCCATGCCCAGGCTCCCTTTGAGCTTAATGTTAAATTAGAATTTCATATCACATCCTTCTTTAAATATTGTCCTTGGTAATCAGTGTGAAGGAGAAGGAAAGATAAAGGATGGGGGAAGAGTGGGTGATCTCCATGCTTCCCAGCAATCTAAATGTATCACAAAATCAATTCAAAACAAAACAAACCAAACTCAAGATGTGGTCTAGGATTAGAGAAGTATTCAGTGTCATAAAGGGAGGAAAACATGTTGTTGGGTAACTTTTAAATTAAATCAGAAATTTTCCCAAGACTTCAAATTGACTATTCTATATTTCTATAATGTTAATAATTTAACTGCATAAGATGTTTTTGCTCCATTTCTGGGAAATTTCACTTAATGTTTTCATTTTGTGCTTTGTTTTGTTCAAGTTCCCTTCAGAAAAGAAGAAATGTGGATCTTGTAAATATTTCTTACACTGGGAGGCAAATTTCACAAAACAGTGAGTTAAGCACGCTGATATTTAATCTTGAATATTGAGGAAAAAGAAACCTCAGACCAGAAGTTGTCTAAAATGAGTATTGACTTGCTTATCTTAAGAAATATTGGGTGTCTGGAAGAAGTGATGTATATAATAAAAGAGCATTTAACCACTTCTGTGTTTTTACTTAGTTTTTGTTTGTGAACTAATAAAATGAAAATTATAAACTCCAGCCTTTAAACCTCATTTATTTTAATAAACTTATTAGACTACAGTATTTTGAGTTTCTAAGATTCGATCCAGATTTTTTTAAGCAGAATTAGCTTTTTCTTAAAAGATGCAAGGAGTGTATTCCTGACTAATGTTGCTTAATTTGTTAAGTCAGTGCTCATAGCTCCAGGAAATAACAGGAAATTAATTGTATTAAATGGTTTACTGGAAGAGTCTATTGTCTTGTGCAGTCAGTTGTAAACAAAAGTTCTTTCATATTTTAGAGGTATGTCTTGTTGAAGTTATGCATATTAATTTAAAGCAAATACTTGGTGGCAAAGTGAAGATTGTGCACAAATGAGTTTTTGTGGTGTTTTTTGTTTGTTTGTTTTTTTTTGTTTTTGTTTTAAGTCAGAATAAAGGACACTTTGGAGCTATTGCTCCTAAGAGGATGGAATAAAATGTTTTGGTTTTTTTTAACTTTATGCAGGGTAGGAAAGAAGAAGATGCCTGTGTGCAAGTTATATCCAAATTATGTAGTAATAGTAGTAGTGTCTGAGGGGGGGAGAAAAGTGTCTGGTGTTCAGAAATGCAAAATTGTTTCTTGTTCTTCAAAATTTTTTCTGAGAAGGACAGAGAAATCACAAGCAAAAAAATTTGTGTCCCTTGTTGATTTTATTAGTACTTTAGTAGAGCATTGCACTGTATGACTGTATTTATTTATTTATTTTTTTGCTTTAAGAAACTTTCACAGAAGAAAAGCCACCCATCATCTCTCCATATGGGGAAACCTTTATTTGTGACAACTCTAAAGATTCTGAAGTAAGTTGAGAATTCTGGACATAAATGGTCTATCTTCACTTTAATCCTCATGTTAAGTGTTTTGTATTACCCTTATTTCTTTTTTCCTCTGCTTTTTCAGTTCCTGGTACCTTCTCTGTCTTTTTAGGTACATGCAGAAGGTTTATAGTGTAAATATTTGTGGACTAGTGGCTTTTCTTAATCTCGAGAAACACTTTGTACTCTTCAATAGTAGTAAGAAACTGTAGTGTGTGTTGGTTGGGGGTTTTTTAAACAGCACAGGACAGATAACTGACTTTTTTTTTTTTAAGCATGCAAAACTGTCATTACGGGCAATTGCAGACTACCTTGATGCCTTCCTTTTACTCTCTTGGATACAGTGGTATAGTGTAATACTTTGTGCCTAACTGAGGTTAAGTGGTGGGTAATCGTTAGAATTTACTAGTAAAGGTAAAAGTGGCTTTTCTCTCTTCTGATAATTGCAGATCAAGACTGGGCATCTCTACACAGGCTTGTGTATATCCTATGAAAATAGCTTACATGTTAGCTTAGATGATCTAATGGTTGCTTTTGGCCATACCCTTTTTTAATTCCTGTATATGAAAATTCTCAGGACTTCTGGTATTTTTCATGCATCCCCTAAACTTGCTGCATACCCAGAAAGTCACTTTTGTTGTAGGATTCTCTGAAGTGAACATTTTTGTTGGGGTCAGTCTTTGACGGTGTGAGTGCCGTAGGTGGCATGCGGACAGATTTCTGAATCATGTAGAGATCTGGGGGGTGAATTAGCTTAGTGAGGCATCCACCAAATGCCGTGAATCCCAGCTCCTGCTTCTGTCTCAGCAGGATGCAGACCAGAAATTGTTGATTCTGTGATTGCATATACTTGTCCCAGCTGATGTCAAGCCACAGAGTTAGAGAAAACAGTAAATTATTCTTAGTTTCTGTCCTGGTTTTCACTCTAATGTTTCACTTTTTAAACTGTTGACTAAGATGAAGGCTACTCAAACAGATGCCTAGGATTTTTTTTCCGCGGTTTTAATTTCTTAAGAATTGGTTAGTGAAAACAAATGATTCAAATGTCATTTTCTAATGGGAGTGGTTTTAGAAGCATAAAAATTATCTCTATTTTTGGTGTGTAATTTCTTTTCCTTGGAAATATGTTGTGGTTTTTTTGTTGTTGACTTTCTAAGGAGGTACACATAAATTCATGTCTTGCTTCTCCTTCTTGTTACCTGCACACAAAAGTAACTTCTGAGCTTTTGTTTTCTTTCCTTGTGTACAACATCTCGTCTGTGCCAGTTATTGTTGTCTGCGCCAATGTCTTTAAAAATTCAAAATTTAACTTTGTAATTAGTTCAATGGCATAAGCAGGTTTTCTAGAAAAAGTTTCCTAGCCTTCTTGTTACTTCTTGGCATTATTCTGTACCTTTCATTGAAATGGTTGGATTAAAAAAAAAAAGCATAACCAGGAAGGTTGTCAGCAATATTTCTTATCTTACAAAGGCACCAAATACAAAAATACCATGCTGTTAAACTGGATTAACTGCTTGAAATAAAATTGCTGTTTCTGCTGGTTGTAGAATCATGATTAATGAAGTATATTATAACATACTTTCCCTGATCTGAAGATTTGGTTTTTAATTATCACTTTCACGTAAGTGAACAGTTTTTGAATTATATTTATCGTATGCCTGTTGGAAACTTCATAGTTAATTTTAGTTCCATTAGTACTTAATTGCAGACAAAGGTCATAAAGAACAACTATAAAACAAAGGTCCTAAGATACATTTAACTTTCAGATTTTTTTCAGTAGTTATCAAGTATCCAAGGAACAAATAAGAAGGTTAGATAACACTGTAAAGTATCTGAGATTTTAGAGCTTGTAACTGCTGCTTCATTTTAAAAGATAATCTTGCGTAAGAATATAGTTTTGTCTACATACAAGAAAATGTAGCAAATTATTATACTGACTGACTGAAGTTTGTTCTCAGGGCTTGTAAGTTGGCCATTACCCTTTTTCCTGTTTCATTGGTGTAACAAAGCAAAGGTTTCTATAGGCTTTTATAAAGGGAGTGTCTGTAGCAATAGGTAATGAGTCACTACAGACTGGAGGTAAGTGACCGTGAGAGAACAGGGAATTAAGGTTGTAAAGAAAATATGCCTTTGACTTGGGTCAGGAAGAAAGACAACTAGAAGCAGAAACCTCTAAAGGGCAACCTGAAGAAGGATCTTTTTTTTAATATTGATTTATAAATAACACAAATAAAAATCCAGATGTTTTAGAGCAGATTTACTGTTGTGTCCAACTGATGAGTCAAGTATATTAGAATCCTTCACAGAAAAACTGAATTCTAATGAGTTCGGGCCTCTAGAGTGAAGTATTGGCTTTATTTCTTGCTCTAGACTGTCAGACTAAATTAAACATGCATATTGAGTTCAGTAAACTGTGTGAGCTCCTAAGTGTTGTGATGCTGTGGAATGCTGGCCAGACTGCAAATCTTACCACTTTAAAATAAGAATGCTTAATATATTAAAAGGAGGAATTTATCTTTATGGACCTGTTAAAAAATTTTATTGCCAAACCATGATTCAAGAATCAACCTGAGGAGAACTGTGTGACATTAGCTTTAATAGAAGATCAAGGTAGTATCTCTTAAGGAAGATGCCTGTCCAGAATGGCATTGAGTCTTTGTTTAATGTAGCCTCAGTCCTGATACTCTTCATTCAGTCTGTGTTTTAGCATTCAGGTTTCCTGACTTCCTGTTGTGATCAGCAAGACTACCTGTTAGAAAAAGCTAAAACCAAAAATTTATCTGAATTACTTCCTGATTGAAAATAGGGGATTTTTATACAGGGCTGCAAGTAGGTAGTTCCATCTCTCTGGGATCCAGAAGCCAGGTAGGTGCTTCCTATGCATAAGAACAGCACATATTTAGAGACAGTTTCTGTGTAATATATATACACCTACCTTTTAAGAAATACTTCTCCCTATAAAGTTGTCTGTAGGAGAAAATGCTGTTGCTAACTACCTTTGTATAATACCTCAGGGATTTGCAGGAGGTGGGAGATGGGAGTTTTTTCTTGTCTTGAGTCTGAGCATCTTGCCGAGTAATTCTGTAAACAACACATTGGAAATGCTTGGGTTTTAATTTGGGTGAAATATATCTCTTTGTGAGCAAATAGAACTCCCTGTCCCCACAACCTGTCTTCATTTGTGGACTTCTACATTTTAAAATCTACTGGCAATAGAAATGCATTTCTTGATTACTGCTTGGAAGTTCTCAGGCTCCCTGAATTCACTTGTCTAAGTACTGAAGATTGCAGAGTGCGCACGAGCAGGACATAGAACTGTTACTGTAATGGTTCAAGAGGGGGAGGAAGAGGTACTGCCACATAGCTTCAGTGGGGATGGTTTGTGGTTGGTTGCACCCTGATAAGCAAATGAAGATAGAAGATACTGGCCATTTTTACTCTGAAAATGTTTCCTGGGTGATGGTATTAGCCTCTTTACTATTGTGTAGAAGTGAGACACTGCCATTTCCCCTCCTTTTGTGAGATTCCAGGCAATCCAAGCATTTGATAAGCACAGGACAGGTTGCTTTTGAGTTTTGTGTTTAGTTTGTCTGTGAGGTTTATGGATGTTTTGGTTTTTAATTTTTTTTTGTCTAATCCTTGGTGCTACAACATAGTTAATAGCGTGGTGTGTGGGTGGTGGTGGTTGTTGGGTTTTGGTGGTGTGTTTTTTTTTTTCTTATGATGGATCTAGCTGGCAGAGGAAGGCAGACTGTTCACCTAGGTTTATCCCAGTAGCAGCCTGCGATTTGCACAATTTTTGCTGCAGTGTACACATACTCAGCTTTGGGCTCTGTGCTTTTTTTAAGCTTGCCTTTTCATGTTGCCAAGGTACAGCCCTCATGTACAAGATGAGGTACTGCTGCTCAGAACAAAAATGGCAACTGTTGTGAAAGCTTATTCGCTTTTTTCTGCCACCCTTCAGCTTTGTGACATACACATCAAAGCTTAAATGAGTAAATTAAAATGCTTCCATCAGAAAGCATGAAGATGTTCATTTTAGTTTGTTTTGTTTTTTTTTTTTTAAAAGAAGAAAGATGAGTAATGAGAAGCTTGGTAATGCAGTATGATTGTCAGATCAAGTTTAGGAAGTGTGAAATGTAACGTTCTTGAACAGTGTTAACTTTGACATTTCGTACACTGCAAGCAGTTTGTGATAAAAATTTTTAAACAAACATAAATGTGCCTTTTAGGAAGAAGATCTTGGCAAGAAAATGCGAAATATTTTTGATATGGCTGACTACAGTGTTACTGTAGGAATTTGAATTTACCTTTATTTTATCTTTAGTGTACTGTGAAGGCTGTACATTTAATTCAGAGAAGTATTGATATGACAGATAGGCTAGCAGTGGCAAATCATAAATGGTATACTTCATCTGCATGCAACATGTGGCTCTTGAGGTTAGAAAATTTCAGGGTAAAAATAATATTCAGTTGTACTTCAAGGAAAATCAGAGCACTGATATTTCTGTGCACTGGATTTCTTCATCTAATTGGTTCGTATCAGGTATTTTGGACTATGCTCAAATAAGATTTATTTAAAATGAAAATATTGAAAATAACATTTCTTAGAATACTTTTAAAAACGTGATCTTTCAAATGCATGTTTGAAAATGTGGCAAAGAATAGCTTTGCTAGTTAGACTGTTGTTTGTGTGTGATCTATGTCTACAGTAATTTAAACATCATTTACTACTTCAGTGCAAATGTTGCTTACGATATATTTCTTTTCTAGGAACTTCATGGAAATGAATTCCTGGCTTGTGGAAATAAATTGGATCTGGGAATGAATGAAGAGTATTATTCTTACAAGAATCTATGGTATTAAATAAGAGTTATAGAGAAATGCAAAATGTAAAGAGGAAAGATTTATTTACTGATATCACAAGTAGATCTCTACCTCTGAAGGCACAACCATGACTGTATTTATTTATTTTTTTCTCCTATTTTAGCCTTTACCCCATGCTATAGGAGGCGAAGTTTGGCTCTGTGGCTGTCCTAAGGCTCTCTAACCCAGGTTTCAGGATCTTTTGTGGATTTGGAAGATGTCCCTCTTTTCCCCAGTCAGAACAAGGAAGACAAGTTTTATTTTTGCATGTTTCCTAGCTAACCATGTCTGAGTGCTGTCATACTGACCTCTTAATTAGAAAAAAACCAAACACAAAACTAAAACCCATTCTCTAATCCTGTCATGAGGCAGTGGCCAGTGGTTTGATGAAATGGGAACTAATGTGCTCCTTAAGTCTCCAGTCTATACCTGGCTTCTGTTGAGATGGGAGAAGGAAGAGAGAGGTCATACTGCAAGTCCAATGAGTGAAGCCATTCTTCTGAGGAAGGAAAAACAATTTTAAATTCCTTTTCAGGCTTCTAAAGGAACCAGCAAGTGTTACCTTGCCTACCAGACCTGTTGAATGGAGAAAGTAGGATTCAGTATAGTCATAATTAAAAGATACATTGTGTTTAGCATGTCTGTAGTTATCACAATAATTAAACAAGTTACAAATATATTTGTAATATGTTTTACCAATATTTGTTCTAATTGATAATTTTATGTATTTGTGCATTGTAGCAATATATTAAGAGTAAAATGCACTTTTTCTTTCTAGTTCCTTTAACAATCAGGAAGAGAAGACAAAGAAATTTACAAAAAATGAATCCCTGTCTCAGGAAAACAAGTTATTAGCACCAGAAGAATCTGAAAGTGAATCTGTATATTCTATTGTGGAACAATGTTCTTTGCCTTTAAAGAAAAAGAAAAATAAAGCCAAAACACACTCAGCTTCTTGTAGTAAGATACAAAGTGGAGATTCAGATCGCTTGGTCAGTGAACAAATGTGTTTTCGGCACTTTGATGGAGATCAAACTTCGACTGAAAATGAATCAATAACACCATATGCTTGTTTTTATGGACCATCAGTAAAGAAGGTTAAAGCAGGATGGCTGGATAAATTATCCCCTCAAGGGTATGGTATTTGCAGTGATTACTGTATAATTGTGAAGATGTATGTTTGTGTGAAAGATGTTAAGTTTGTATTTGGTCACTTTACTGTTTGTGGTGGGAAAGGAAATGGAACTGGTTTTGTTGCAAGAGCATAGGGCTCTTCTGAATTCTTAAGTTTTTAATGATGTTACCTATTCTAGAGTTTATTTAGGAGGTGCACTCAGGAAAAATGTATTTATTAATAATGTTGATCACCACTCATGAACTGTAGCAGAAAAATACAGAATTAATTTGTACCAATATTTCCAATATGTATGTACAATTTTGCTGATTTTCTGTGGGTCACAAAGTAAGTGAGAACAAATTCTTGATTCTGAAATACTACTTTATCAATTTAGCTGTAGATGTATAAATTAATAATCAGTGTGACTGGAGATCCTGTTGGTTTCAGAATTGTGCATATAAGTCGAGCTTTGAGTTTAGAAATACATCTAGGGTGAATTGTCTGCTAGTTTAATTTATTGATGTGCCTAAAGTTTGATGGGAGGAGTCTGAGCCCAAGTCTTGCTTTAAGATTTCAAATAATGAAGAGGAGAGAGGAATACAATAGAAAGAGAATAAACTCTTTGCCACATTTGTAGGTAAAAAAACCCAACAAAACCCAAAAAATAAAAAAAAACCCCAAAAACAAAAACAAACCCCCAAAATCTTATGGTTAATTTCTGTTATTTTAAAAAGTTTTTGTAATTATTTTGTTTTAACCTACTTTAAACTCTAGCTCTTCTTAGGTTGTTTTACACTAAAGAACACTCTATTATCAGATCTTCCCTTCATAATACTTGCAAACTCTGATGAAATTCTTCTAACCTCCTCTTTAATAAACCGAATAGGCTATTCTTCATTTTAAATTGTAGTTTCCAGTTCTCCAGTTGTTCTTATGACTTTTTTCTAAATTCCTTTTTGTATTGAAAGTGGCACAATTCTACTTTTTAAGTCTATTTCTGATCTTCACTAGTACTTAGGATCTAGAAATTAAAGCTGTTGTCCTTGTTGGTGCTGTAATACATCTACTTTACTGTACTCCTACTCAAGCCTTAGTAGTTCTTCATTCTTTGTTCTTAGGACTGTATGTTTACCTACACTGAAAGGTGGTATTAAATTGTTTGGCCTTTCATTATTTGGGGCTATAATAATCATCACTACTCATCAACTAGTACAGCAATTAAAATTTTTTTCAGTTTAGTGACAAAGTTATTGAATTAAAATGGTTGAGAATACAATCTGGTTTGAGCCCACTGGAAGGAGCTCTATTGTATAGCAATTTCCATTTTTTTGTTGTTCCTTTTTAAGAGTTCTGATTTAGCAAGTTCTAATTTTTTGGATTTTGGCTTTATTTGTGTTGATACAGTGATACACTGATGAAGCTGAATAGCAAGGAATAAACCTGGTTTAACAAACCTATTTGACCATCATGGAATTTCAATCTGCTCAAACTTTTTTTAATTTTAAATTATTTCAAAAGTTTCATTCACACTTATGGGTTGTCATTGTTTACTTTTGCTAAAGAATCAAAGAATAATTATACACAGAGTCAAAAGGCCTTTTCCCAGTATCATATGCATTTGCACATCTTTTCTTCAGAATTGTTAGTGTATTGACTTCTCAGAGAGCTGCAGTTAACTTTAACTTTTGTTTTATTTCAATTTTTTTTTTTTAAACAACATTTTTGGCAGTTAGCTAATAGAGTGATTAAAAAGTATAGTTCTTGGTTCCCGTTGACTCGTCTTCTGCTTTTTGAAGGAACAGAATTGTGAACAAAGTGTGAAGGCTTTCGATAAAGTACTGTGTGAGAATATATTCTTTGAAACAGATAATGAGTTAACCACAAAATTAGTACTAGTTAGGACTGAGTAGAACAATTGCAGGGTCATTAGCCTTGAGCCAGTGATATTCCTTCGCTAAATTTCAAGGACTTTCTTAAACGTGGTTTAATGAATGCTACATTTTATTAGTTCTCTTTCTTACAGTACCATTTCTCAAATATCTGAACACTTAAAGAAACCAACCAAAGGAAAAAAAGAACCAAACAATTATTTTTTTTTTGTCCCTTGAAGCACTGTCATTTTTTATTTCAGACCCTATCAACTGAATGTTTCTTTCTGTTCTACACCGCCCCCCCTCCCCTCCTTTTTATAGAGCTCCCATTTACACCTGACACTTTGTGTCTCTTCAGGGGAATGAATATATAGTGTTTTCTTAAACTGCTACAAATCATGCATTTAAAGTACAGGTTCTCTTTTTAGTTAACTCACTATAAATTGTAAAGCCATTCAGTTTACTCACGTTGTATGTGGTACTTAGGTTCAGTTTTTCTTCCCTGCATCATCTTGAAGTTTATTGACATTTTAATGGAAAATAGATTTTACATTGGCCTTTCCAGGTTATGAAAAATGATGATTTATTGTAGCCATATAATACAAGTTAATTAAGCCAGAGCTGCTATTTGATTAAAGTTTTGATAAACTATCACAGTCTACTAATCCTACAGCCGAGCACTCATTTAGCAGGAAAGGAGATAATGCTGGGAAAAGAGATGTTAGAGTGGGGTCTTGTTCTTGCTTAATTAACTTGTTTAATAGATTTTAGAATTGAAACTTTTATAGATGATAACTAATAGGCTATCAACCTTTTTAATGAGAATAACAGACTGCTTCAGGTTCATGTAAAAATAATTTTTTTAGGAGGTCCTTATAGGTTCTCAGCTTTCCTTTTTGGAAAGTATCTTACGGAACTTGTAACACTTAAAGGTATACTCTGTGTTCAGAATATTCCTTTCCCTCCGATAAAAACAGTCAGTTCTTGTCCTTGTTAGTTTCAAGCAAAATTACATTTTTGAAAGTTCTTTTTCTTCTATCACTTCAGCAGTGATATAGAGCACATGGGGAGGAAATAGAAAGAAAACTGAACTGATTAAAAACATGAAGATACTGATTTATAAAAGAAGTCCAGTAATACTCTGCTTCTTGTTTCCAGGTATTTTTATTACACTTGAAATCAGCATCCTCCGTTTGAGAAGATATGATAGGGCTAAGATATGTTTTAATTTTCGAAATGTTTAGGCCCACACACAGGAAGCTAAACATGATTTGACCTTTCTATACTTTGTGCTTGAGACATTCTTAAAAGCCAGTGTTAACTTGTGTTTATAATTTCAATTGTATTAATTTTTGTTTCACAGCAAATGTGTGTTTCAGAAGCGCTGGGTTAAGTTTGATGGAGACAGCATTTCTTACTACAATAATGAAAAGGTAAGTGGCATGTTTTGGTCATGTTTGGGACAAAATTGCATTAGTGTAATACACACATTACCATGAAGAAATTCAGAAATAATTACAAAGGAATATTCATCTTAAATTAATTTTCAGTTGCAAAGTACTAGGATGAGACATTATTAAATATTTTAAGGTGTCCTTGAGATCTTCATGTATTGTTCATCCTCTTGTTTCCTAGAAGGGCTTGTATTCCTGACCTTTTCAGGTAGATATTATCAGAACTTCTTACTTTATTGGAAGAGTGACACTGCTGCATTCTGCAAAACAGAACAGGATCATGCAAAACACATTTAAGAGATCCAGTGTTATTTTGATGGTGGTTGCAAAGTGTCTTGTCATGGGAACCCAGCTTGCTGGAGATTTTGAGAGAAATATTAAATATGTGGCATAGAAGACCTTTTAAAAACCCCAAACGCCATACACTTGTTTACTCCTTAATCAAAAAAAAGTCTCTTCCCTGTTTGTCTTCTAGGAATAATCACATATCATTGGACTAGGTTATGTTTGAGTGGGTCTCTTTAAAATCAGCGTGGTACTGCGATGTCAGTGGCTGTTCTTTGGTTCTGTACCTAAAGATTGAGTCTTAGTGAAACATTTCCAGACTTCTGAGTTGTTTTGTTTAAAGTAGTTCAATTCTGATATGTGATACAAAAATGGATTTGTAAATCATGGTTTTCAACAAAATGTCTATTCCTTTTATGAAATGGAGATGTACAAAAGACTTATATAACCTTTTGATACTACTTTTTCCCAGTAGAAACTACATTTTTTTTAAGGCCTGTTTTAAACATGGCTTTTTCTGAAAGATTTTTTATTATTTTTTTTATTTGATACACTTTAGACCACTAAAAAATTCTTTTTCTTTCACTCTGTGATTAATTAATTTCTCCTCTTAGAAGAAATGAAGAAGTTCTTAAGTGACAGATATTTGTGATTGTATAATAAGTGTGTTTGGTGGAGATGAGGTTATATGCATGTGTGTTATTTGAAATGCTGGAATATTAATGCATATTAAATTAGATGCATATTAAATTAGGAACAAAATATTATTTCAGGTAAAAGTTCCCAAGCAGTGTGCTGGGTGGTGGTAATATAATATGCACACTGTTAGTCCTATTTTAACAGATTATGAGGGGGGTAGAACTGAAGTAGAAAAAGACTGTTTATTTCCTGAGGAGCTAGAGAAATTAAGAACAAGCTCAAAAAATTATTTACATTGATCTTTATGCCTACTGATTAGGAACATGAAACAATTTGGTTTTACTTGCTTACTTTGCTTCAGTCACAGTAGAAGACATGATTTTGTAGCTGAAGGGAACAATGGAATAACATTTGGATTGCAGTGACAAAAAATATTACCCCTTTATGGTATTCATCCCAGGGCTTCAGAGGAGCAGAAAAGCAGGGTTAGTCATTAAGAAGGACTTGAAAAATACAGCATTGGGATTTGCTTCACATTGTCTGTAGCATAATTAGGGAAAGAAATGCTAATACAGAATTTCAAATCTTGTATCTGCACTGGGGATTTTTTTTTGTTTTTTGAAGGTCACTGAAAGAGTTACTGGGAGATCAATTGCTGTAGAATAGTACATGTTATACATTTGTCTGTCACAGGAGATTCCAGGAATCTTCCTTTCTGCTCAGGGGAATATTTAGCGAGTCACACGATGCATAGAAGGCTGCCAACTCTCCATCCTCCAATTAAAATGTCTCTGTGATAGATTAGACTATCAGGAGCTTGCAAAAGGCTTGGTCTGAAGCCTCTTTCTCTTGCTTTTCCTGGAATCTGAGTACAAAACCTCACTCCTGGAATCAAAAGAGATGCTGGTTGGTCTGTGTGTCTCTACAGTTTGACCAGATCTGGGTGTCTGTCTTGTTAACTCAATGAGTCACATATGCTAAGAACTTCATATGTCTGAGAACTGCGAGGCCTGAAGCAAATTCTGGGAACTGAGGATTTGGTGAAACTCTTGGACTAGCTTGCAGATAGGAGGAAAACATAGTTGGCTACCAATAGTTCTCAGTGCACAGTGGGATTGTGTTGGGTGAGCCGTGGTATCACTAGGGAACGTGAGTTTTTAGTACAGTGGTCCCTGCTGGATCACTACTCCCACACCCAGAGTATTCATATTGCCTGCTAGGTGGATACCAGCATGTTCCTGCTGTTGCTTGTGGGTTGTTACCTTGACATCGTAAGCAACTATGTGCAGACCCGTCAAGACCTGCATGCGGGTCAGGAGCCGTTTCTGGTAAAAGATGGGGATAGTTATACAGTTTGTTGCAAGGCAGTCTAGCTATATATATATTTAAATGGGGAAGTTGTTGTTTTAACTTTAGATCTTAATGACAAGTTCTGTCTATTCTAATGTGTGTTTGTCCAAGGACATTCCTACGCAGGCAAGCAGGTTAAAAGGAATTATACTTTTGGTTTCACATATCAATTAAAACTGGTTCTCAAAAGGAAATCAATCCATACTCCGATATTTTTCTATTACAAGCAGAGAAGGGTAGACTCAGTGGAATGAAACTGTTTATTTTATCCAGAAACACTACCAATATTAAATAGCTCTATTTGTCATTCAAATTAGGAATTTGAAAAGAGTGAGGTTCTCAAGAAGGGGAAGTGTACTACATGGCTAATGAAGAGTGAAACAAGTGGAGGATGGGGTGGGAAGACATAGAGAGTAGTATTCTTGAAAATGTGTACTTAACCCATCTAAACGCTTCTCTGAATGATTTAACCTCAATTTTCTAAATGTTTCTCTAATCTTGATCTAGTTGTGCATCAACTTCTTATCGATAGAGATCTCTTTTTTACTTTATATCTGCATATATGGAAAAAAAAATAGTTTTCTACAAACAGCATCTGACCTAGGAACGGTTTTTGTTTGAATCTGTGATGCTGCTCATTTCTTCTATGTTTGTGGACCTGAGCAAGTTGATGTGGTCAGAGCAACATCCTGTGTGGTTTTGTCTTAACAGAATGTGGTGAACTGAAGTGAGAGCAAATTGAAGAGGGGAAGGTAGAATTTGAGAATTCTTTTCAGCTACCCAATATGCACAGGTTTTGTTTCAAATTTCTTCCTACTTTTGGCAGGAGAACTCTGGTGCTCTAACGTGCACTTTTTAGTAAGGCAAAACCTGCTGGTTATGTTGAAAATTTTTATATAAAAACAGCTTAGGGTCCCTGACAAATACATTAATGATTTAGGAAAAAGTCTTGCCTTTTCATGTGGAGAACTTTAATATTTTGTTTTGTTATGTTGCATGTGAGCATAACAAAGAACAAAATTCACTGCAAAACAGGTGAATCATTGTCATTCTTGAAATAGGTCATATTTAATCTGTTGTGGAAGGAAAGCCAAAGCAGTGTGAAATGGTGTTTTCTGGGATCTTTTAGACCAACTCTGAAATACAACTGCCAAGGAGTGACATTGGACTGTATTTGAAAATAAAAGTTTTCATCAAAGCAGTTGATATAAAAAAAAAATATTTCATTTGCCACTGGAAAATTTTCTGTCAGAATTTTTTAGCAGTCTTAAAACTAGTGTACATCTCTCAGTAACAGAAGAAGTATCTGTGAGGTTCTTGGCCATGTGTGTTTGTGTTTTCTATATTCTTAAATAATTTCTAATCTGGAGTATTTCAAATAGAGAAATTGTATCTTGATCAACAAGAGCTTTTTAACAGTAGGCATTATTTCTTGCATGCGAAGGAGAAGCTGCTGCAGAAAAAAGATTGAGAAATTATTATGGCTTAAACTGTATTTGAAAATATGTATGCCTTGGAGAGCAAAGCTTTAAAAAAGATGATTGTTTAAATAGCAAAACCAAAACTATGCTCAGCTTAAAAGGAAATGGACTATTTTTTTTTAAGCAAATAAAATAAAATAGCTGTGACTTCCAGCAGTCTAAATTACTCTCTTACAGTACCATATACAGCCAGTAGATGCCTGCAAAGACCATGATACAATGATATCTGAACACCTTTAGAAATAGCATATGTAATAAGTTTGCTTTGCTATTGTGAATGATCAGCAGTTAACGTAATATCCAACCTTATTAACAAATATGTTAAAATTTCTCTTCTAACAAATATAATGAAAATAGATATGCAATACTAAGACCATTCTGAGTGACTGTAGTTCTTGTGTGTAATTACAGTAACATGTTCACTTCAGCTGTACCTTGATATTTCTATTTATTTATTTGCTAAACTGCATTCACTGTCGTGTGTTAGTACCTAGAAGTGAAACAACATAAGAGTGTGAATTTGGTGAAAATCAGTAGTATGTTAAACTGAGTACACAAAAAAATGAACCTGTGTATCCTTCATGCTTAGCATTCACAGTGGTTCCTTAAGTCCTTGTATAAAGTCTATTATAATAATTTATACTTTGGGAGGAAAGTTATTGCAGTACAGATTCTTTATAGGGAGCTGGCTCTTGGACTATTACTGCACCTGGATCATAAATCTTAGCAGTATTTCTAAATCGTCTTAGTCAGAAAACCAATTGATCAAAGCATAGTGGAGACAAGAGCAGCAGCATTAACTCTGGAATCCAGGAATCATGCAGAAGTATTTCTGAAGTGTTGCAAGTCTGAGCTTTCCTCCCCCCCCACCCCAGAATACTTAGGTTAATTAGGTTAGAAGATGAAGCTACTTGGAGAAAGTACTTGTAGCAATTCCTTTTTTCCCATCTTGCTTTTGTCTTCAGTTCAGTTGTCCCAATTCCTAGTTGGAAATGAGCAAATTCTGGGAAAACTTGCTCTGATGCCAAATCATGTTTTTGAGGGATTGTTCTCCTCCTGTCTCATATAGCAGAAAAGTAAATACCTGATCCAAGCTAGAGGATTTTTGTTAGCAATGACAGGGCAATGGATTTTTCCAGAAAGTGGTGACCCCCTTTTAGTTCAAAATTAGGGATAAAATCAGTGAATTTACTGTTCTTATTGTTTAGTCACTGAAGGAGTCAGGAAGGAACAGAAGAATTCTTTGGAATTTTCTCTCTGGAGAAGACACAATTTTTTCCCTTGTCTGATTCTATTTTACAAGTGTAATAGTTACGTATTTTTTTAATTATGGTTCTGTGAGATAGTCAATGTAATTTACTTTGGCATAAAATCATAAATTTAAGAGAATATGATATTTTACAATATTTGTGCCATGAGACAATTTATGAAGTGGTATCTCAGATATATGCATTCTAGCTCACCATGGGATTTTACTGTATTTTAGAAGGCAGTAGGTATGCATAGACCCAGAACCGTGACGTTGGTGATGTGTATGTAGGTAGTGAAATGGTTTACTTACTGATGCAGTTTTATTAATAGTGTGGTGAACTTTTAGGAGCACAGCCTGTGTATGTGAACTTCCTAAACATCAGGCAAGTAGTATTACCTGAGAGATCTTTAACGGTTCATGAGTGTTATTAACTATTTCTGTATCATTTTTATTATAGGAAGTGTTCTCAAAGGGAATAATACTGCTCTCTGCTATAGCAACAGTAAGAGTTCATGGGGAGAATAAATTTGAAGTTGTCACATCCCATAGGACTTTTGTCTTCCGTGTGGATAAAGAAGGTAAGTAGAACATGTGTAATTCTAATGATTGCCAAAGCCATGTAATCACTGCTGATAAATTGTATTTGTGAAATATAATTTGTTATATTACCTGGAATATTTCTGGAATCCAGCTGTGTTGGGCTCATAAAGTGAAACTGGAGATTACTGTAAGCTTTATAAGAACAACGGAAATTGTTGGGGAATGGCTTTTAAAAATATCAAAATGAGAGTACTATTTTCCAACTCTTCTGCCTCCTCCCCCATCCTTCCCAAAGATGAATTTGTCTGGACATTCCTCAGGTTTCACTAGCAGCTCTTACAGCCTGTATGCTCTCAGCCATCTGCTCTGAGTCACTGATTGATATAAAATTGACAAAGAGCAACAATGAAGTTGATGGCTTGAATGTGATGCTGTGATCAAAGGAAATCTGGGTTTTTCTGTGTGTCTGTATTTACTGCCTTATACAGTATTTTCAGCCATGTATTAATAGAAAACACAAATGTAAATTGTAGTAGGGAAGTTAGTATGCCTTCTAATTTAATGCTTTATCAACCTACAGCTGTAATATGTGGAATCAATATCAGTGCATGTATGACTTATTTATGGAAACAATCAAATGAAACAGAATACCTAGGAAAAAAAGATATGCAATATGTATTTATAGCAGTACATGCCAGACCCATTAGAGCTAAGGGTCTCTCAGCACTTCCATTATCAAATCCCATTTTTATGGGTTATAGCTTGGTTGTAAACATTCACTGCGGGCTGTAACAGGAGTGCAGCATCAGTGAACAAATCCTTCTTACCAGGTTTGGCTCAAATCATTTCAGGCATTTTTATGCTCTTAGCTGAGTTAAAAAGTATGTCTATTTTTATTATTTTTACAATTCTCTTCCAAATTTATTTTTTTATTTTTTTTATAAATTGGAACATAGCCATCTTAGTGCAATGCATTTTGTAGGGCTGGAATTTACTTTATGGACCATTGCCTTTGAATACTATAAAAATGTTAACAATTTATCGTGACTTATAAAGCATATTCAGAGCAACCACTTGTTATACGTGAAATTGTGTTTTCATTTAGTATGTAACCATCTTTGGACATAGTGGCCTATCTGTAAAGCTGTTCACTTAAGGTTAGAAATGGGCGGTGTACAAGTAACTTGATCCTTCCTGTATCCAGAGCTGGATGATGTATTCATAGTAAATTATGTGAATAACCCTGCTTGCTTGCTATTAAGCACACAAACTGTTACTTGATGCTATTCCTTCTGTGGATTTGTGGTTGGGAATTGTTCTGGCACCATTTGAAGGGTACTTAACTTCTTTTCAAAGATTTTGAAATGGAACTTCTATATATATTTCATCCCATGGACCATATTTATTAACTTCCCTTTCTTTCTGCTGGAGTAGCAAAATAAAGAATGCTATCATTGTCTTCATTGACCTGTGTCCCAATGTTGGTATGCAATCAGTGGATTATAGTGGAGGGCATTTGAGGGAGATGTTGTTACATGCTTGCCTTGTTCTTATTTTCTTTCAAATTTGTTTTGTTTGCTTTCAGTGCTCTGATTTATTATTTTTTTCTATATTAAAAATACAATATTTTTTGATTGATTTAAATACCTAGAGGGAAGAACTATATATAATGAATTGGAAAGTTTATGGGCATTTGAGGGCAAAAAATTAAGTAGTTAAGGGATAGCAATGAATTCGAGAATAATCTGCTCAGATGCAGTGTGATTTTCATTGGACTGAAATACCATTAAAAAAAAGAAGACTTCTAGAGGAATTTGATGCCCTCAACTGTACTGAAATATTCCATTGATCTTTTCAAAGTATGTTAAAAGAGTGTGTATTAAAACAAAACTTCTAAGAGGAGCACTTGGATCACCTTCCCTGTGCTAGTCTGTCCAGCTATCTTCCTCTTCAGACTATTTTCTGATGCTTAAATTCATGTATTTGTTCCTTCTTGTTGCACATGTGACACAAAGTAAGCACGTTACTGTTCTAATGGTGCTCTTTGCAGTGTTCAGCACTGATTGTGTCAACATTAGATATACTGCGGATAGAACTTTCCTTCCCTCCTTGCCCACCCCCAATAAATTTTATGACCTGAATCTTTCAGAGCAAAGAGTTGAAATATTCATGATGTTCCAATCGCATGAGGTAAGTCTAATTCATTCAGAGTATTCGGCACTGAAGTATATTGATCTTGGTCTGGTGAAATATCTGAACGTAGTGAATGAGACTGAGTGGAACTTTATTACTTCACCTACTTGTATTCATGTATTTGTAAGATGTT
The DNA here is from genome assembly GCF_000737465.1 of Haliaeetus leucocephalus. Classification (NCBI taxonomy): domain Eukaryota; kingdom Metazoa; phylum Chordata; class Aves; order Accipitriformes; family Accipitridae; genus Haliaeetus; species Haliaeetus leucocephalus. The sequence continues at coordinate 2,001,413 of NW_010972875.1, read as the reverse complement.
AAATTAATAATGCATGCAAAGATATTAAAACATGCATTTTCTTGATTACTCAGTACCTTTGACAATATCAAACTTATCCACTACACCTTAATGGAATAGATTGTAAATTGCCAAATGTTTTTGCTTAAAAGCATGGCCAAACATATAATAGCACTGGCAATGGCTTGTGTCTTTAGTGACAGATGATATTTAAGCTCCCTGGTTTTTGCTGCATAACTTCTGGAGTTCTTTCTCATTGATCTGGCTTCCAGAAGGTGAACATGCCACCTGTCTACCACCTCAGTCTTCAAGCTGTCTGGAATTAAGCATCTTGGAACTGGTAGTTACGATTTTAAGAGTCTTGATCATCAGTTTGTATAACTTTCAATTTGTGTGTTGATTGTTGGGAGTTAATTGAATGGTTGTCTGTGCTAACATCTCCACTGATACGGACTTTCATGTTATTTTTATTTATACCTTGTCTTCAAAGTGGTCGTTCTCTCTGGAGTGGTACAGCTATACCATCAACCAGCATAGCATAGTAGGAAGAAGAGGAAAACCAATATGTAGTGAAGAATGGAGTTGCTGCTTAACCATATGTCTTTGTCTATTTTTTTTTCTTGTTTAGAAGAAAGGAATGACTGGGTTAATACGGTGCTCAATGCCTTGAAATCACAGTCTGATAATAACTCTCAGTCTCGAACTTCTGTCACCCCTGAGAAAAGTGGGTATCTTGAGCTGAAAGGATACAAAGCCAAAATCTTTATTCTACTTCAGGGGAATACTGTATGGATCTGCAAAAATGAGCAGGTAAATTTTTCATATGCTTTTTGTGAATGAATGCTTATAAAGATAGTTTAACTAGTGAGTTGGAAATTGATGGCTCTTTGTGAATAGGTGCATTTCAATATAAATGCATATCTCTTTTTATGTAGTACTTTATTGCTGCAATTCTCAGAAGGCTTCAAAAAGCAGGTGAAGAATCATTATGTCTATTGTACAGTGGAAAAAATGAATATGTAGTAAGGTGAGGTGAAAAGCCCTGAGTGTCACAACAGGTTAGTGGCAGAGCTGGGATTAATTCACTCTTAACATGTGTGCCATAAGCACTCTACTAAATCAGAAGGCTTATTTTGTGCACAGGTTTCACTGTCCTATAATACAGTGCTCTGGAAAGTGTGCTATACAGAAGTAGATTGTGGTATTTAAATGATACTTCAGCTAAATGTTCAAAACTGATGTTCTTTGTGTTTTTAAGAGCCTAGATTGGTCAGTTTCTGTTGTGCACCGTAATATTTTAAACAAATCCAGTATTAAAAAACATGAAGTAGGCCTCTCATTTCAACTCCCAAAATCTAGGGGTTTTTGTTTTTTCGGCATGACTGTATTATGATGTAAAGTAGTTAGCTGTGGAACTCTTCAGGATGCTGTAGATACGGGATAAGTGAGGATAATTGGGTGCAATGAATGACTGTGTGAACTAGTGGAAGAAAAATATATTGTAGGACATTAAGTGGAAGATATTACTTCTGTGTGAGGAAATTGACTCACAAGTAGCTGGAACCTGGGAGGGCATTTGAGGGAGATGTTGTTACATGCTTGCCTTGTTCTTATTTTGTTTCAAATTTGTGTACAGGCAAACTCCTGTTTCAAATGTGAATGGTCTCTCACTAAGACTTTTCATTTTGGAGTTGATCTCGTTTCTTCTCCTGTTATCCTATTAAGTGTGACATTATTTAGATGGGCTTGAGGGACCACATAGTGTTCAATATTAGATCTTACTATTCTTTCCCAGGGTATGGCAGGAAATTTGAGACTGAGAAAGACTTTTTTTTTTTTTCTTTCTACTTACTGTGCTCCACGGCAGTTTTACTTGTCAGGTACATTCTTTGAGGTCAGTCAACGACCAACTAATCAAAAACATGATGCAATTTATGGATTTATACTGTTCTATTGTAGCTATAACAAAACTCCACAATGATTTAGACATGTAATATTTCACCAAAAGTGGCTACATGCCATTTGAATTTAAGCCTGCAAGATGTGTTTTGCTGAATGAGCACCATGGAGAGAAATTGGTCTTCACAGTTGAGCACAGTACTCTCTTTAGCTATACTGAAATCCTCAGTCTTGATTATTGTGCTGAATAGGTGACCTGCCAGTTAGTTTAAGTAAAGTTTACAGGTAAATGTCTTTAAGGAGGAACAAAACCAAAATGCAAACACCACCCCCTCACCCTAAGACCCTGTAGTTCACTGAGTTTCTCTTACATCATTCCAATAGAAAGAATGAAGTTGACCAACTTACTTTACAGTCTCTGCCTGTGGGATGACCCACACTGTGCTGCAGTGCTCAATGTTACTACTCCATTGTGGGGTTTCCAGGTATTTCATCAGTGAGAATCCTTGGAATGCGTTCTTATCAATGAGAGTCCTCTCTTGTGTGGATGTTCGTTGTAATGAGCCACTTTTACCTTCAGAATTAATACTGTATTCATCTCATGCCCCTGAATACTTTTGAGTGCTCTCTTATGGATGCTCTGAGCTTCTTGGTTAAGGGACAAATGTGGTACTTTGTCGTGGTTTAACCCCAGCCAGCAACTAAGCACCACGCAGCCGCTCACTCACTCCCCCCCATCCAGTGGGATGGGGGAGAAAATCAGGAAAAGAAGTAAAACTCCTGGGTTGAGATAAGAATGATTTAATAGAACAGAAAAGAAGAGACTAATAATGATAATGATAACACTAATAAAATGACAACAGTAGTAATAAAAGGATTGAAATGTACAAATGATGCGCAGGGCAATTGCTCACCACCCGCCGACCGACACCCAGCCAGTCCCCCAAGCGGCGAAATCCCTCCCCCCCCACTTCCCAGTTCCTAAACTAGATGGGACGTCACATGGTATGGAATACACTGTTGGCCAGTTTGGGTCAGGTGCCCTGGCTGGGCATGAGAAGCTGAAAAATCCTTGACTCTAGTCTAAACACTACTGAGCAACAACTGAAAACATCAGTGTTATCAACATTCTTCACATACTGAACTCAAAACATAGCACTGTACCAGCTACTAGGAAGACAGTTAACTCTATCCCAGCTGAAACCAGGACATACTTCAATGAGGTATACAGACTTGTGGAGGAATTTCTCTTCCAGAGTGATAGGTTATTAGAAACTAGCGATGTCCCTCTTGAAAGTCTCAGTACCAGGCATCCATTTTTTGCTTGCTTTCTTCTTCCTTACTCTACCTGCATATAACCATTGGGAGCATCTTTCTTGCCTCTAGTAGTCCTTTGATCTTTCTCTGTTGATATGGGGCGCTCCCAGCTCTGCCCACTATTGCTGAGTCAGTTTTTCTGACTGTATATGTTGATACAAAACTGTTCCAGAGCCAATTCACTGTTGAAGGGCTCTTGATTGCTCTGTTACATGTTTTCAGGGTGCAGATTATGACTAAGGTAATCTAAGACTGCTCCCCCCACCCTTAAATCTCCTTTCTTACAGATTTTTTTAAATGACTATTTTGTGTGTGCATGTGTGTGTTGGTTCTGTTGTTTGTGCGGCTGTATGGTATCAGCTTTGCCCTTTCAACATCATTGATTTCAGATTTGCTTTAGCTGATCGTGAAAGCACACCCTTATACAGCCTTTGTACTAGATGTTTATTCCCTTCTACTACATGGATGCTCTGCAGAGATCACCGACTGCAGTGCAGCAGAAGGCAAACCAAAATCAAGCCCTGAAACAGAATGAAGGTTAGACATGGTGCCAGCCTCTCAGCTGTGTGTATAAATATTACAAACAATGGTGCAAAACCAGCTTCTTCCCAAAGCTTATTTACTTAAAACCAAAAATATCAAATGGTCGTAAGAGATTTCTTTTTAGATCCTCCATTTGAACAATGTCTCTTTCTTTATGTGATTTCTGGCTATTTGGGAATCAGAATAAATAGTTTCTGCCCTTAGGCTTTCATAGTCTGCAATTCTTCTCTCAGTACCTCTTGCGTTTTATTTTCAAGTTGAAAACCGAATTATTTTTACTGCAGCGCTGAAGAAAAACCCAGTAATACAGCATTAATCCATTAGAGGGCTCTGTTGTTCTAAAAATCTTTCCCTGGCTCAAGTTTGTGCTTTAGCCAGTAATTACCAGGCAAATACGTCCAGGGATGTCCTCAAATCTTGTTCATATTGGAATTCACATCTATACTAGAATGACTTGCAGAGAGACTTAGAGGGGTTTATTATAACTGCAGTGCTAAAAGACACCTATTTAGACTTCTTATAATGTTGAAATGAGATTGGATCAAACTGATTCATTGATTTCTATTAAACTTGTTAGAGGAGGGTCCACTGTTACTTTAAGATTTTTCTTCATTGTTAAAAGTGGAGAAGATCCTAAGCCAAATGCCAAATCCTAACATAACCACCACGAACTTCGTGAAGTTCAGATTGAGATCAGAACATCATGTCTCAGGCCCATTTCTAGTTTAAGAAGTGATTGGTTTAGCTTGAGCTTCTGGCAGTGATATAGTGCTAGTACGAAACCATCAATTTCTTTGACTCTCCATGTAGTGTGAATTTCTTAAGCTTCCTCTCTGGAGCAAAAGTGAAAAACAGATTGTACAGAATCAATTTGTTCAACCTGCAACTTGCCGAAATTCCCATTTCTATTTCAAAATCATTCGTGCTTAAATAAAAGCATGTCATCTGATCCTTCATGACAGCTCAAACGTTGTCTTGTAATGTCAGTCTACTGTGGTGGTGCCAGTGATAACGTCCCCTCTGTGACCATCAGAAGGGCTCTGACAGATGCTTGCCTGGTCTGCTAGAACATACCCCCTTTTTTAGGGTGTATTTAAGACTCACTAGTATCTAAAGTCAGGGAGGGACTAGGTGTCATAGTGTTTGCACTAGAATTTGGCTTTGATAACGAGAATTCAGGATCCTCTTTGTTACTGCTTTGGGTGGTTCTGAAATAGATGTAATTACCTGGGATATTTGAGGAAACTTTGCGAATATAAAGACTGGGAAATAGTATGTATGGCTGTGTGCCATAATTATTTGTGACTTTTTTTTTTCCTCCATGCTTGACTCCAAGTTAAAGCTGGAATAGTGATGAGTATTCTTTCTGTTATGTACAAGCAATAGTATCCATTTCTTATCGAAAACCTCTTGTTTCATTTTGGCTCAATGCTCTTACTGATTTCAGAGGGGTTTTTGTTTTGTTGAAGATTGAAATGATTTGCTCTGTGGCAGATGGAAATGTTTATTCATGTTGAGTGAACCAGTAAGAGAGTGCCTAGTAATTTTCATTTCCTTTCTAATGCTAATGGTACATGTAAAGCAAAACTGGACAACACCAAAAGATGTATTACAGGGAATTATATTAAACAGGTAGAAGATGCCAAAGGATACAATAATGTAGAGAACTGATAAGGGCATACAAGGACCAGTCAAAGATGATGCTTGAGACTGGTGTTCTGAAAGAGAAGCACCAATGCGAATGTCAGTGGAAGGAAGTGAAATGGATGTGTGCTTAAGAACAGAGATGTGTTCTTATCTCTGTTAAGAAACACAGGCTTAAAGGGAAGTGCTTTGAGCAACCTGATCTAGTGAAAGATGTCCCTGTCCACACAGGGGAGTTGGACTAGATGATCTTTAAAGGTCCCTTCTAACCCAAACCATTCTATGATTCTGTGAACTGTGTTCAGTTTTGGGCCCCTCACTACAAGAAAGACATTGAGGTGCTGGAGCATGTCCAAAGAAGGGCAACGAAGCTGGTGAAGGGTCAAGAGAACCAGTCTTATTAGGAGCGGCTGGGGGAACTGGGGTTGTTTAGTCTGGAGAAGAGGAGGCTGAGGGGAGACCTTATTGCTCCCTACAACTACTTGAAAGGAGGTTGTAGTGAGGTGGGTGCTGGTCTCTTCTATCAAGTAACTAGTGATAGGGTGAGAGGAAATGGTGTCAAGTTGCGCCAGGGGAGGTTTAAATTGCAAATAAGAGAAAATTACTGAAAGAGTTGTCAGGCATTGGAACAGGCTGCCCAGGGAAGTGGTGGAGTCACCATCCCTTGAGGTGTTCAAAAAGTGTGTAGATGTGGCACTTCAGGACATGGTTTAGCGGGCATGGTGGTGTTGGGTTGACAGTTGGACTCAATGATCTTAAAGGTCTTTTCCAACCTAAACAATTCTATGATTCTATGAAATACAGTGCCAGAGACGATGTGGTTGGGATTCAGGGGCAGACATAGAAGTCTGTGACTTTTTGGTATATAGTGATGGGAATTTATAATGATCCTCTGCAAGGGGATTGTTTGTTAGGAAATGTTCTCTTTTTCCCTGGAAAAAATGTAATCCTGATTAATAATCATGAACATGATGGATGAGAAAGAAACCCTTAAAAAAAAATGAAGGATCTATTAAGTACAGTAGAAAGTGTCTAACAATGGAAGGTGAACAGAGACGAGTAGTTAAATGAAGTCCTAAAAATGAGTAGTAATGATTGTTTGTCATGCTAAAGCAGTAGGAGAAAGCCTTTTTAATGTATTTATATTCTTCATTATCTCATCGTGATAATATTTACAAATATGAAATGAGTCCAAGGTGATGGCAACAGCAATATGAAAGAAGAGTTGGGGAGAGGCATTGACTATAAGTTGACTAGAAAGCAAAAATAGTTGCTTAAGGATTTTGAGATCTAATGAGGAACCCTGAGCAAAGCAACTGACAGTTTGGGAAAGGCAGCTAGGGAAAAAGGTAGGGATTGAAGGCAACAAAAGAAAGCGGGAGGAGGAATGGGAAGATCTTTCAGATAGTTGATTGGTGGTAAGTCAGAGGAGAGAGAAATGCCTGATATGCAATGGGATGGAGCAGTGGAAGGTGGAAATATCAGGAATGGGAAAACATGAAACAGTGTCATCCATGTTATTGTGTTCCCCTGTCCCCCATCCTCATCCTCCTTGCCCCAAGAACACGTGTCCTTTTGGAGATTTTGTGGTGATAAGCTGTTATTTGTAATAATAACTGGGAAGCTCTCTAAAGAAAGAGTTCTCTCCTTGATTGCTGGTGCAGACTATGATGATCAAATATGTTTACCAACATTTGAATGAGCCTGGCCTGGAATGCCTTAAATAGGTGGAGGTGACAGGAAAACAAATGAACATTTGTCCTTCTTTGTCCTTCTTTGATTCATTCAGGCTTTACTCTATTTCAGAACAATACAAATCTGTAGCAAGATGTTAAAAACCAAAACCAAAACAACCCAAGAATATACTAAATATATTGGAGGGGGAAAGATTAACATGAAGAAGTGTTTTAAGATCAAATATACTGATACATTGGTGACTTGAAGTGGAAGCAAACAATCCATCCTCTTTTAAATGTAGTTGTTTGCATGAAGCTGTAGCTGCTGGGATGATAGATTAAGGTCATCTTCCTAATTTTCTAGCAGTTCCTTGGAATGAATTTCTTGCCAATCTTCTACGCTCAAAACCATGGCAAAGATCAATTACTGTGCATGACATCAGAAACAACTAAAGAGGAAGTAACTTGAATTTTGTAAGAAAACTTAAAAACTTTTTTGCTTGTTGTGCAATACAAAATGAATGGTTACAGGAAATTTTGTTGAGTGGGTGAAAGGTTTATTGTTGTTCTGACCATTACTTCTTCAGTTTTAAACTAATTGCAACCCTACTCCAAAAAAGATTAAAAAAAAGATTTAAAATAATATGCTATTGAAGTAAGGTGGTTGAATCAGACAAGATAAATGTGTCAGTGACCACCTTTACGAGGAAGATCTGCATTGTACATTCAAAAATAATTTTGTGGGATGTTGTTCTATGTTGCTGAAGATATTATTAAAGAACATGGAGAAGGGCATAAACAGGAATTCTGTCAAAGAAAAATTAAAAAGTTAATATTAATCTCTAATGTGCAGTTAAACTTTGGCCTGATGAGGATTTTATTTTTCTTGTTCATTTGTTTCTATGCTATTAAGATCTCATTGAGATGTAAGTACACCTAAAGCAATCATGAAACATGGTGGAAAGCCTAATGCTTCCACAACAATCAGAAGCTTCATGATTAATTTGATTTGGGGTGGAGAGTAGGGAAGGAGGAAGGAAAAAGACAAAGTTATCAGCTTCTCAGTAATGCTCAGTCAAGCTTTCTGGATGACTAATACATATACAGCCAGCTACCTTGATCATGTAAAAATTAACAGTGAAGAAAAGTAGAATTTGTTTGAATATTATGAAGAAAAAAGATTTTACAGAGTGACACAGCATGTGTAAACAATTGAAGAAGGTTTTATGTCTACTTATCATAAGGTTATAACATTATTAATGAAGTATTGGGGAAATCTGTTTTCCTCTAAGAGTACTGGAATTACCTGAGAGCATTATCCGTCACTGTACACGTTATTTGCATTTAAGAACTACTAGCTTGGCTTCAAACCCCAAGGTAAAATAATCTATTGGATCAAAAGCCCTACATATAGGAAGCAGAGCATCACTGTGTGTACTTTCATTTATAATGGTAGACCAGGTCTGCGTTTATTTATTTATTTTAAATCACATGAACAAGTAAATCTGTGTGTGTGCATATATATGTATATATACACTCCAGTAATGGATAGTTTTCTTTTTTGTGTGGGTGCAACAGGAAGGTTTGAGATGACAATGAAACGGAAAAAATAAGTATTTTTCAAGAATAGTTACATCTCTCTTCTTTCAGTAGCTCAATATACTGTGGAATTAAATGCAGCTAGAATGTTGTTTTGCACCTAGCTGATTCCTGTTTAATTGTAAACATATCAGTCAGCTCTCACAGGAGACATGCTGAAAAACTACTCAGAAGCTTTGGTTTGCTTTTTCTCCTTTAAATTGAGGTCAATGTAAAACACATTTTTCCTATCCATCTGTTAGTTCTATGGATTTGCCATGTTTGGGACAGAAGTAACTTTAAAAATACCAGTGGCAACACTGATTACTTTTTTTTCCTCAGCCTGCATCCTTTACGTCAGGTATTTAATTAGTATAGCTGAAATATTAATATTTGTGTAAAGTTGCAAAGTGGTTACAACAGTGAAGAGCAGAGCATTTCTGAGGCAGTGTAGACAACATATCCTCACTGAAGTGTTCTTTCCACAAACTTAAAGATAGGTACAAACATATGTTATGATGGTGTATGTGAATTTCATTTCCTAATTAGTTAAAAATGCCATGATATGCCATTGCAAATTTTTAATTATTTAGCATATATCTTCTGTTATCGACTTGCTATTTTTGAAATCTGTTACAACTCAACTAAATGCAGTTTATGAATTTAATCTTTAATTGGTGTGGCAGAGCTCGGACAATTAATGTCACAAAAGAATTTTTTTTTTTGGTACATTGCCTATATGATAAAGAGCTAAGTTGTATGGATATCCTTCTGTGAAAGCTAAACTTTAACAGAGAGGTGAGACTATTCTTTTGTCCAGTCTGAAGTGGAAAAGGAATGTTCTTGAAGACCTTAGGATTTGCCTAATCTATGATGAGTATGATCAGATGACCACTGGCAGTCAGATTATGATGATTAAAATGTTCTCCTTGGTTGCAATACTAAATAAAATGGATTGGCACGTACCAGCAGGAGACGAAAGAGTATGCCTGCAATTCATTAATGTGCCTTGTAACTGACACTGTAATGTCTAGAACCCTAAGCACTTAAAAGCAGGTGATTGATCATAATGCCTTTAGCTTGCAGTAGCTGAACAAGCAGGAAAAGCAGTGTTCATAAAGAAAACTGTTTTGGCATTCATAGATTTCTGTTGTTACTTCATGATGACTTTCAAGATTGGGTGGTCTCACTTCAATCTCTGTTGGAGTTCATCAGGGTAAGGACCATTGGAATTTAAGATGCCCAGAATTTGTAGTCATCCCCCCCCACCACCCCCCTTCTTTTTTCCTTCATACTCTTTCACTCCTCACCCCTTTTTGTTACAAACAATTAATCAAACAGTGGATTTTGAATTAATCAAACTCCAGAACTGTTGTCTTCTGCACAGTGTGCACTGGAGATGTGAAAAGTATCTTTGCTGGCAGTGGAGAGAGAGCAGGTTGGAGTTGCTATTCGACTACTGAAAAAATTAGGCCGTTTGAGTTTTCATCAGTTATGCAAAGTGGATGATCTAAAAATAAGAATTATAAAGATGATCCTTAAAATACTGAGAACTTCAATATCATTGTAGCTTAAGTGACAATTTAATCTTTTGGACCTTAGATAAATTGTTTTTCATTTCTGCTGATTTCTTTATGTTGTTTGGAGCAGTACGGCATTGTTCAGATAATAACAAATCATTATTTTCTTTACTCCACTATCTTATATCTAAAAAATTTATTCTAAATAAATGTACCATCCTTACAGCAGAAGGAAGGAAATTTATGATTTACAGCATAGTAAGAATGTGGGGAATACCCCAGTGTGCTTTCTCAGCAATAATTTCTGTCCTTGGTTAATAAATTGCTAGGCCAACAAATTTGAACTTAATCTGTTCAAACTGAATTATTGCCTCATGAAACACTTCAATGCTATTGTTATTAAATGAAATTCTCCCTCTTAAATATTTCGCATGCAAAATAATACCTTGTTAGAGATGGCATGTTTTAAAACTCATTCATTAAAAATCAGTGTCTTACAGATATTTCCAGAAAACTTCACACAAAAGTTATTTCCATCCCAGCATGTGGGTCAGGCCCCCCCCCCAGATCAACCAGAATGATAGATTGATATCTAACACTTTAAAAGAAACATTTGAAAAATGTTACATGCGCTGAACTGTAGCAAAAATCAAGCTTTGTTACCTTCACTTAAGGTGGAAGGTTGCTAAAACAATTGGCAGTGGGCAGCTGGAGGACCATGTGAACAGGCCTGGGTAGCAGTTGAGAAGGAAAATATATTCAGCTTAATAACAGAAGATGGAAAACAATGATTCAGGAAATAAAAGGTGGAAATAATCTTGTTTGTATTTTAAGTGATGCCAAGTGACATTAGTATGTTTTGAGCGTTTCAAACAACTTCTATTCAGTTGGGGATTTTTTGTCTTTTTGGGGTTGTACTTCTGCAGTATTTCCCATAAAAGTTGCTTCGGGGGGGGGGGGAAATGTTGAGCCAAAGAAAGCAATGGCTGATGAGTGTGTTTTACTCAGGGAGATAAACACTTTAATTATTGACTTTGCCAATCGTTTGGGGGATTCTGATATCTAATATTTAATTGAGTATTACAGCTCCTGTCCATTTCTTTGTTTAAGGTAAGTTAGGCTATTAAAAAAACAAAACAAAAAAACCAACCTACTGTCCATTGGATATGACTCCATTTTGATTATGGCAAAATTATTGTCTCTGTCTTGTACTGTCCAATGTTTTCAGATTGTGCAGGTTTCTATACGCCGCATCTAGGCAGAGAGGAGTCTATATCCACTATACTGCATTTGTTGACATTTATATGTGTCTACAGTCTAAGTCTAGTATGCAGAACTGTGTTAGAGATACATGAGTGAGGTCTGAAAAAGGTCTTGAAGCAGTGTGGCTGCATTGGTATAATTAATATGGCTTTGTATACTGCTTCCTGTTCCACAATCAGCCTGTCTGGCACTTGTTTGAGAGGCTCTACAGGATGTTGTGTGATGATGAGAGGTGTGATGTTTTTTCCAGCCAAGGGCTGTAATTCCTTGCCATGGGGTCATAAAGAAGTTCAAAGGCAGATAAAATGACAGCAGTCAGCAACAGCAGCTCAGTTCCTGCAACACAGGAGTAATTGCAGCCCATTATTACAATTGACTCTGGCTTCTCTCCCCTGAAGGAACTGAGCAGCTGCCAATTTACTGGGCTGCAAGAAAACTGATGAGCCAGGAGATGGAGGTCATAACAAAAGTTGAGAAACTGATCAAGGCAAAATTCATTAGTCCTGAGTAGCCATGAGAAGGAGACAGTGCTGTCTAGTCATCACTGATGCCCAGGTGGGAGATGGATCTGACTTCCAGGTTGGTTTGTTTCACCTTGCACTTCTTTTTTCACAAAGAGAAGGGAGGGGGATTCTAGCATCTTTTGTCTTATTTTGTTTAAAACAAACCAACCACACAGCAGAGGTACCTGCCATTTTTATGTGACTTATCTAGAAAGGGCTTATTTCACCCTGAATAAATACATCAGCTGTTTCTCTATGTGTTTCCTGTGTGTAAGCATTCCTGTGCATTAGGTATTTACAGGTTTCTCACTTGTCTTCCACAGCTAAAGAAGGATTATATGTAACTTGCTTTGTCTTTTCTATTTTATTTAATGACAATGTGCAGTAAGTAAAACTTAGAAGCCTGATTTGAAGGTGATCTTAGGTACTTGCACTTGCTTACGGTAAATGTGCACAATTAGCAGTTTAGATTTGAAAGTTGTGTGTCTTATTGGTGTTCTCAGCTATAAATGCTAATGTGGAAATAGAAGGGTTAAATCTATACAAAGCTCTGTTTTGGAGGCTCTGTTTCTTCATCCTTCTCTCACTGATGTAGTATGGAATATCAGAAACATATCTCAACATATGCACATGGAGCTGTACTGGAATTTTACAGGGAGAAGAAAAAATAAAGGTTAGAGTGCACTGTAGGTACAAACCCAGAAGATGTTATCTCATCACAGTTCTGCATGATTCTGTGGTGCTGGCTGTTCAGGTCTTCTAATTGTGGAGGTCTTTCATCTGCAGACCTAAATTTCATTCTCCTACACTGCATGCAGATATAATTTAAAATTAACCTTAAGATGCCTGTGCAGATTTTGTTCTAGGCTGCTCGTCCTTCTAAATTGAAAAGTTAAAGATGCATTTTCAGTATATGCAGGGCAGTTTAAGGAAAGGTGTTGCTTGTAGGTTCTAAACATGGATACCTGGGGTGATTCTCCAGCTCTCTGAATGTCAGCTGGAGCTTTGCCATTAATGTCACAGTTGCCAGTTTTTCATTTTAGTCCAGCATTTTGTTTCATTGCTGAATTCTTGCTTGTCCTAGTTTCTTAAATGGCATGGTCATGCTGGGAAAATATACCTTCCTGTAACTTCAGTGTGTTTGCAGATTGCAGCTGCTCATTCTTGCTAATACAGAAAGATTTTTTTGGAAGACTTTCTGTTCTCAAAAATCATTGTAGCATGTTATAAGCCTCCCCACCCACAATTGGTACAAAATGCTGCTGCTGGGTTTCTGAATATCCTGAAATGGAGCAATTTTATAATTCTAATTCTAGTTCTATTTTACTGTTTGTGAGATTCTCTTTTACAGTGTTATCTTGACCAAGCATTTACAATTTTGATGCAACTTCTGTGTGATGAGATGCACCTGCATACCTTCAGGTATGAGCCAGAACAGCTTTTTCATAGCTGTACTTCACCATGACATGAAGTGGGTTCAGTTTGCTGGTGTCTAGGTCAGGATGTTGCTGTTAGATCAGCCTATAAATCAGTACTTCACTTTTTTTTGTCACTTTCTATGAACAAATTGCCACTGTAGGTGCTGTTCTTTACTAATCTCTGATTTGTAAGGCATCTTAGCTTATCTGAACATAGTAATATGTGTATGCTTCAGAATAATTTTTGTTTTTTATTATTGCATGATTTTGACAGCTGTTCTAATAGAACATGGAGAAGACAAATTTGTAAACTTGCAAAATGTGAAAGTTAAGCTTCTATTTGCTAAATTACTCAGAGTTTCTTAATGGTTTTAGAATAGCAATTTAAGTAGTGATCAAGGCCTGTTGCCCCACCCCAAGAATGTGCTCTGAAACAGAGTTAACATTGCTGTTGGCAAGTTTTGCTTTTTCAGTCTCTCATTAAATTCAGACAAACAAGATTTATTTCTTTCTTGTGTAAGGAGATGGATGGGAATGAGAGACCTAAGTGAAAAGAATGCAGGAGACAGGTGGAATCATTACGCTACAAGGGAGCCATGTGTCTGTAGTTTATTCTGGGTCCTACAAGACTTTGCTGTATTGTTCATTGTGTGACAATAGGAAGCTCAGTGAAACAAACAGGAGATAAATGTAGAAATGGTAAATGGAGATAATTTGTTAAAGATCATGTAATTTTTAGTGTTCCTTCTACCAACTAGCTATCTAGTTAGTAACACAGAGTATGAAGGTTATTCGAAAGGAGTATGTTGTGGTGTTTGTTTTTTTAAATTATTTTTTGTCTGTTTGTTTTGTTTTTTAACTTTTAATTTGTCATATTGGTTTCTTTACAGTATGGTTGCTCTGTATTTCTACAAACACTTTATATTTTTCTGTTGGATGTTAGCCTTTGCTTCTCATTAGCAGAAAATAATTTCATTGCAAGCTTGAATTTACTTGATCTTTACATAACATGCTTCTAGCTCATAATTTTTGAGTTTTGGAAAACTGATATTCATAAAAAATTTAGACTGTTATGTTAGTTAAGACAAAGGCATTTTTGTTCGGTAAGGCTATATTAATTCTAGACCCGATCCTGAAACATGAGTATAGTGCAGCTGTTTTAGACCTGGACCCTTGTTTTAGTTTTGACTGTCATAAAAATATTTGAATAGCTTCTCTGGAATTCTATGGAGTTATTCTTTATTTGAGTTCTGAATGCCTTTGGTTAAATTGTGTAGCTGTGATGGTTGCCCTTCTTAGCTTTAATCATTGTAAAATCAAAACTAAAAAAAAAAAAAAAATAAAAAAAATCACTAAACCCAGCTTTTATATGAACTCGTAATAAAACTTATTTACGATGGATTTACTAGGAGTTCAGTAAACTCTATTAAGCATTTAATACTCTAGCCATTTCAGTATTTAAGTAGTGAAAAGTAGATTGCTTGTTTGTAAACTGCATTGATTTGTGAAACTCTTTTACATATTTACTTTTATAATAACAGTGCTTTCTTTATGTGGAATCATTACCTTAATGAAAAAAAACCTAGGCAAATATGAAAGTGAATAGCTGCTAAGCAGTAGCTGTGCATGTGTCCATTAGCGATTTTGCTTTACAAAAAATCGAAAATACTTTCTGTGCATTCATCAGCTATCTTCATCTTTGTTTGTCTCATAAAGACAGATGAGTATCTGTGAATCCAAAGCCAGCAGAAGAATATTTTCTTAAAAAAAAAACAGCAAAAAAAAGGAAAAACAAACACACCCCCTTCCCCCAAAAAAACGCGTTCTATTTTTGGCTGAATTAAATGTAAGGAGGATATCTTCCCAGGAGAGAAAATGCTGAAATGACTGACTGAGTTAGGAAAGATTCCTGCTTATCAAAAGCCACTGTATAGAGTTGCTGTTGTCATGGCATCAGCCCTCTCTTGGTCTGGGCACAGAAGAATGTATGGCAAAACTGTTGGTGCTGCTGTCCCTTCACTGTTTTAAAATAAATATTACAGAAAAATTCACAAATCATAGTTTGGTGTCCTTAGGTTTTTGATTCTAGGCGTTAGTGGGGAGTTGCTGCCTTACACTGGCTTCCAGAAAATGTCTGTACCTCCATGGGATCTGAGGCACATTCTTCAAAATTATTGGGCAAGCATGCATACGCTCAAAGTACAATTCTTCTACTAACTATGTGTTTGTCTTTCATAAGAAGAAAATTTATTTTGTTATTTTGGTTCAGATATTGCAAAAGTTTCCAAATTTCAAATTTTAAGCAAATCTGAAGTTTGATGGGGTTTAATGTCTCCTTTCTGCTAGGGTGAATATTTCTCAAACAGGTGAGAATTTATACTATCTGTCCAAAAACTTTTCTGTGGGTCTGTACTTCCCTTAGCTTATTTTTTTCCTCTTAAATTGAAGATCATAATGTCACTTGTTAAAGTGAAACTTTTCTTTTCACAGCTCTGTGAGCGGCAGGTGTCTAATATCTCCCTAGCTGGAAAGAGTACTGTTAGGTCAATGCAGAGCTCTCTGTATTTCATTAAAATACTCCTAATAAGGTTTTTCTGTGTGTTTTGTTGCAATTTGCATCATCTCAGAAGGGCCATTTGGTTTGATAGGATCAGAAATCTGAACTGTTAGTTTTATTAACATCAGTAGGAAAATCCCATAGTGATCCAGTTATGATAAAATGGGGTATGTTTGGAATACAGCGTATTTGGGAAGCCACAGATACTTTCTTTTTAAGATGTGAAAACGTCCATCATAGTTAATCCTATTTGGATGGCACTTTAAAAAGTGTTGAAACATTTTCTTTTATTTTCTTTTTTTCTTTTTGTTTTTTATTTAATTGTCCTTTGTAAATATTTTGAATTTTGCAGATTACTTGGAGATTAGATTCACGAGTGAAAAAAGCTTTGGAAAACTTTCTCCATCAGGAAGTGTTACTTTTGCTAATGCTTATTGAAGGAGAAATTATGAAATATTTTTACTTGTGAAATATGATATCATACTTTATCTTACTAAAGTAGGAGGTAGTAAATAAAATAATTTTTTATATATGCAGTGAGGACTAATTGTCTTAGCACCCTGCTGTTTGCAGTCAATAAGTAAAAGCATTGTGCTTGGTCACTGATGCTTTTTAGTGGTTAATGTCATACTTGTTTATCTCCACAGGTAAATTTGGAGGAAAGGAGGAACTCCATTATTTGGAGATTTTCTTGGTTCATTAGGGGATCTTTGCCGATGGGGGTATCATACCAGTTTTCTCTATTGTCCAGTGACAACTGTACAAAAAGGTCTATAAAGAGGTTCATCAATTTTGCATGACCATTGTTCTGGATTTTAAAATATCACAAAAACGTTCACAATCTGTCCTTCCTCTAGGAGTTCAAACACTTTGTTAGCAGTTTGGCTGGACTATGAATATATAAGAAGATTTTTGCTGTGTGTGTAAAGCTACAACAAGAAAATTATAAAGATGTGAATTCAGAAAACCATAACTGTATGTGGTACTTTTAAAATACACAGATCCTTCTGGTCTCCAGAGAACAGTCTTGATGAATCTTCCAAGAAGATTTCCAGTTGTGAAGCACTTTCAAAGAAGAGTCCAGATGGCTACTTAAGATTTTAATAGTAATAGCTATGTTTAAAAATGTCCTTGTATCAACAAGAGGTGCTGTGGATGCTCATCACAGGGGAAGTGTTGAAAGCTATGTGTGAGTTTGAGATGGTGGCTACAGGGATACCTATTTAAGCTAAATGAAAAACAAAAAAAATCTTAGGCAGGTGGAAGGGGTCAAACAATAAAAGTGAGGAAAATTGAGGAATTTCCAGGTAATAACAGGTTTCACATATGTTAAACTGGCATCCCTTTGGGATGAAAAATGTGCGAAACGAGTAGCAAGAAATGAACTCTGAAATGGAATGAATTTCTATGTGTTATGAGTTGTGTATCTTAAGGAACACGATTGTCTCTTTTAATATGAGGCAATGTTATGAATAGCTGTTGGAATAAGAATAGAGGTGAAAGCCTTGAATATAAGCTGTACTTGCTCATGACAGGCTCTGAATTTTATTTATTTGTTTATTTAGCTGCACTATCTTTATGTCATCTCATGATGTTTCATGAAGCAGCAAAAGTAAAGATCATAGACCAGGCAGGCTGCAGTTGCTTCAGCCTCTCTAGCTAGTAAGATGCTGATTTCTGAATGAGCTCCATGCTGCAGAGGAGCCCTGCTGGAAGGGAGTTACCGTAATTGTTCAATTTGGAGCTTTGTCTGCACTTGTCTTTCAAGTGGAGGGGTGGGGTTGGCAACAAGAGAGCAGTTTTGTCTCTCTTGCTTGATATCTGTCAGGGCATTTGGGAAGATAGCAAGGCAGGTTTTGTATGTAGTGCTACCAGCTTGCTTTTGGTGCTTGGTTCTGTCTTGTGTGCCTCAGATGTGAGACTGTTGCTTTCCTAGTATGTTGAGTGACAAGAAAAAGAAAGCATGTGCATGCAGAATGGAGTATGGTCTGAATCACACTTCTGTACCTCAGCTGAACTCTGAATTGTAGAACAGTTGAAGAATTCAGTCCTTTCAGTGTTTTTCTAAAGCAGCAAAATGCAAATGGCTATGGTATCTTTAGGTCACGAACTCTACTTTCCAGTAGTAGCTTTAAATTGCTTTGTGTTAAATGTACAACTTCATGTAGAATTCAGTTCCTTACCTTGATGCAACAGCTCACACAAATTGTTTCAGAAATAACGAAAAGGTTATTGGACCATCACTAAATGGCATAGCATACAAATTATTTGTAATGGCAAGGTGTGGTTGCATCATGGATATTTTTTTTTTTTAATTTTTTTTTCCCCCCGTCCTTTCAGCATGTTTCTGCACAAGTGAGAAACTTGTGAATATTTGGAACTGTAACATTCCCTCTCCTCTCTGTTGTCATCTTCTTGCTTTGTTTTTGAGGACTAAGAAATTGAAGCTTTTAATTTATGTATGTATTTGTTTGTAGCAGTTGTCTTTGAATATCACTCTCCAGATTGTATCATCTTGTCTTAATTCACTGTGACCATATACTAAAGCCTTTCCTTCTGGGAAAGGATGGGAGTAGGGAAACTTGAGTCCATGTCCTCTGCTCTGACTTAACACTCCTTAAATCTTGCTAAGACCCGAGGTATTCAGTGGCTGCTATCATGTGGAATTTGATGGAAGCCAAGCATCTATCTAGAGTAAAAACTTACTTAGGGTTAGGTAGGGAGACAGATGCTCCTGTCATTATGTAAGCTTCATTTTTGGGGAGAACTTAGCTAAAAACCTGTGAAAATTCGAAGAAGATCTGTCTGAAATAACATTACCATGATTACAGGTTTGTGCACCCGCTCTAAACGTGGGAAAACTGGGTGTATTTCTAAAACCTTAATTTCATCTAATTAAATCCATACAACTTAATATTGTGCAGTATACTACAGTATGCTATTTTCTTCCACAGGATCGCTACCTCATTCAGTGCATTGTTCACTTGGTAGCTGTTTGATAATTTTAATTTCTTTTCATGGAGTAACCTGTGCCTTTTTTATTGCACACTGTTGAAGAGTGCCTTACAGAAAATCCTTCACCAGTAAAGGAATGTCCTGCGAGGAAATGATCAGTAATTGCTGTGTTTGGCTTTTTGAGGAACAATGATTAATTTATTTTTTTTTATCAGTTCCTGTTAGGTAAAGGAACGTGATCGTCTCTTCCATATGACCACCCAGGTCTGCGAAACAGTATGAATGATTCAAATATCCATATATTTTGCATTCTCAGTTTTCTATGTCTTTTATGGTGGGTTGGAAAGGAATAGTTTTCTGTCAAACTATACCTGCTCAAAATACTGCTTTCATAAGTGTCGGCTGAAGTTCGAGTTGCTCAGCAGTTCTGCAAATCAAGCCCTAGAGCATAAAGTCAGGTACTAGGAAATGAAAAATGTACAGTGAAATGACTGTATGCTAAGGCTTTTGATTTACACTGAGTAGAATTGGCAAAGCCAAAGATAAGAGCTAACTCTCCGGGATAGTATTTAGTCACTTTAATTATGTGATCCTCCTTTTTTTTTTTTTGTATTTTTCAGCCTATATAGGAAGGTGGCTTTCATCTTCATGTGTCCTAGATCCATCCCATACAACAAGCAAGGCATGGGCCTGATGGTGCATAATCGAGTGATTTAAAATTGTATTGATACTGCAAAATACACACACATAGCTGCTAAAGTGAGGATTCTGAATTACTTCTGTAGTAAGTGAATAGAGAGATTTGTAACTTTTCATATAAGTTACATCTAAGGTTGTAACTACCTTAGAGTGTTGGTCAGGAATGCATTTTTGAAACAAATCTCTTAGTTGTCCCCACTTCTTATGTATTGGCTTTCATCATAGAGCCATCTCAAAGTACATGTACTAGATTTCTTTGTAATGTAATGATGTGGAGTGATGTGGAGCGGGATGTGCTCCAGTAGCATATACAATATACTCCACTGCAAATAAGCCTGCTGCATGGCACTGACTAGAGCTAATCTAAGTGGCCCTTCTCACCTTTTGCTCTCTTCCTTCTTTTTAACCTCCAAAATTATGGATGTCAGGTTGTCATTACAAAATGTTTTGCGATAATAGCTTGAATCATTTTCAAGTGGTTCTGTTATGGGACACAGGAATTTTGCTTAGCTAAGAACCTAAAATTGATGATGCGACTACTTCACATATCGTGACAGATGAGCACGAAGCTACAGAGTTAACATGCGTAGACAACTTGAATTCTAGCATCTCCTTGCTCATCAGGGCTTGAGTTGGCAAACTTCATGTTCTTTTAACATCATTTTTTTGTGTGTAATTATATACTGTATGCTTCACTGTGGTTTCATTTTGAGATCTCATTAGGAAGACTGTAAGAGAGAGTACATATGTCTTTACTCATGGCGGTTTTTATTCCAATCCATGATATGTAACTATCACCTAAAATCTATATTAAAAGATTTTAGGCTGTGTTGAGGGATTTAAGTCTCTAAAGATTTGAAAAGCCTGATGAAAAGTAACTGGGGAGGCTAAGCCTAAGTATAGTTTAAAAGGAGAGGAAATCAATATAAACTTGTGGAGAAGAATTAATGTTATCAAAGCAATTTCTGCATTACTAGTCACTCTAATACATAAATATATCTTAGTATTTCATTAACATGGAAACAAATTTTTCCCACCTTTCTGTTGCAGAAATTAGCCTTCCTTAATAGCTGGAAAGGCTGAAATATATACCTCCAATTAAGGAGGAGAGGAGAGAAACTATGGTTGCTTTATCTGAAGGATTCTAGTTACTGGCTTTTAATCTTTCTGGAATAATTTGGTTGTTTGAAGGGAATCAAGTGCCATGGGGCTAGAATGAAGGAAAAGTCTAAATCTTGTTAAATCGTTAAGGGAATTCTCAGATCTTTCAGTAATAAGTCTTAGTCTAATTGTCACAAACTTTGTGGTAGTTTCCCCAAAGTAAACCTAAAGAGCTTTTGCAAATAGCAAAGGTAAATTCAAGGAAACATGTAAGGTTGTATTCGGAACTCTGATCAGAGATACTGTGATTAAAGGTTAAGAACCTTCCATGTATGGGCAGTAGGACAAGAGTAGTGTCAGAAGTATGGATGGGCCTTTTGTAAATTAGTGGTAGGATGGTAAGAAAGATGGATGTTAAAAAAAAAAAAAAGCACGTGTGCATATACAAACACATACATATACATACGTGTGTGTATATATATGTTTATATGTAGTATATTCTTCTTGTATTATCTGGTACCTCTCACCATTATTGGAGCCTTATTATATAGGTATGTGTGTGGACACCCTTGGATACTGCATGACCTCAAGATCTGACAGCCAAACACAAAAACAGCAAAGGGACCATGATCTCTTAATTCACAGGAAGGAAACTGATGTGAAGTGACAATACTTAGTTGATGTAGCAATTTCCGAAAGTGCTATGCTCCCATCATACACTAGTACTATTTCTGTACTTCAGGATTCTGTACTTTTGTACTTTCTTTACTTCAAAATATGCTACAAATGTATATTTACATAAGTATGTATATGTGTGTGTGTATGTGGAAATATATTCTCATGAAATCATGGCAGCAATTTTCCTTTTTCTCTGCTGTTGCTGTTATCCCCTTAGTCCTCCAGCAAAAAACTGAGATAAAAATATGGACTGATATTTCTAATGTGCATATAATAAGAGTTACTTACCCTTTAAAATAAAACTTGGAATTTATTTATTTATTTATTTCCAAGAATTATGTGCGGGGTAAGGGCAAACTTATGATTGGGGTTGGGTTTTTCTGAGATGTTTTCCTGAGACAACATTATTTTTTTTAAATCAACTTTATGTATTGTGGAAATAATGTTAGATTCATAACAGACAGCACATCAAAAGACATGATTGTAACTGCTAAAACGGTAAAAGTTGAGGAACACAAGCAGCAGCTCTAGAACTCCTGTGTTCAGATGAACTTTGGTTTGACTAAACCAAAAAGAATGCCAGCCCAAGTGTTGCTAGTGTAAAACTGAGTGGAAGGGAAAAAATAAAAAAAAAGAAAGAAAAAGTATTATACTTTACGGGGAGAAGAAGAGTAATTTTGTAGAGAAGGTCTGTTCATTAACCAAAAGCCACAAGATTCAGCCCCTCATTACAGATTTGTTTAAGAATTCCAGAGAGAAAGATGCCTAGGCCTTTCTTTTTAAGTCAACATACCAGAAGTTATGTGTTCAGCAATTCTGAAATTAGATGTGTTTAGATGTAGCTGCATGATTTTATTCATACATGTACTTAAGTTTTCCTTAACCTTGGTTTTTATTTCTGTGTCTGTAAAATAGTGGTGATATATTAGAAAAGGTACAAGACTAATTTTGAAGCTCCTTTAATTTCATCCAGAATAGAATCAAAGAAAGGTTAGTACAGCCTGTCTCAGGGTAGCTTTTGCCTATGGAAAGATAATACATAATAGAGAAAGCAATTTTGTACACTTATACACAGTTTATAGATTCATGTTAAAGGTATGTTTTTAAAAAAAAAGTTGTTATATAATTTCACAGTTTCTATACAGATAACAGGTTTTCATAGGTTATGTCTTTTTCAGACAGGGGTGATAGTGACAGCAGGACTCGGACATTATTATCATTCCTCCTTCAGGAAGGAAGAACAGCTTATCAGAAAGCAAATAGTCATCTCATAGTTAACTACTTTCCCCATTAGTATTTTTAGCCTTCAGTTAACTGTGCTGTTTAGTGAATACTTTTGTTCTATTATTATATCTGTAAAGAAATTTTTTTTAAAAGCTCTTATGTTCAACCTGTTTTTCAGCCTTTCTTCAAGTTTGTGAAGGTAGTAAAAATATAGACATTTAAGACATGTATATTTACAAAAAACGAACAACGCTCAGCTTTGTGCATTTTTTAATCTTCTTATACTTTTCTTCATTTGTCAGAAAGTCTAACACAGTTTAATCTATCTGAAACAATGAGCTTTCAGTCTGTAGAAGCAAGACAATTCTTATTCTGAAAAGATATTGCTTGGTCTTGCAGTCAGTACATTTTTGTATAGTGCTTGAATGGCCCTATTGTCCTCTTGTGCACTCAAAGTGAATGAATTTATCTTTCAAAGTGGAGAATTTCTTTCTTCCCTGTACCAATTCCCACTTCTGTTTCTGAAGGAGAGAACAAGACTGCACTCCTGAAAGCATATAATTCTGAACCTTGAAAATTAGATTCCAGTGTACCTGTCGCTCACAAAGCCTGGTTTATTCCAAGTGTTGTACAGTTACTGTAAAGAGTTTGTTAGGATCATTACAGAAATAACTTTGCTCTAATGTAGCAATGAAATTGGTTAATTTGCCACAGTCTTCAGTCCTGAAAAGTATATTCCTCACTTCTAATTTCTTAACCTTTCTGACATTCCTCACACTGAGATTCAGTACTGTAAGTTCTTATGCACTTGCTGAATTTAAAACATAATAGTTATTCTCTCGTCAGTGGGACTGTTCATACACTGCATATGTGTGCAAATTTTGGAGGGTTGATGCTCCAGCTAAAGGTAAAGACTTTCAAATTAATGCATTTCATTTCTAGAGCGCTTTCTTAATTGTGCATTGTTAAGTTCAGTACGACAAAGTTTGGTGTCTGTTCTCACAGACATAAATGTGTGCAATCCTGGCCTGCAGGGTGCTTCCATGCAGCCTGCTCCCTTTTTGTTCCAAGGAAAGTGGGTGCAGCTAGCTGCTTGAAGGCATAAAAAAGAAGAGGCTGAAGGGAATATAGCATAGAGATTTTCAAGAAGTAACAGTATGAAATAGGTAGATGAATAAAGTTCAGTTACCGTTCATTTTCTCTAATGTCATTTAATGAAATTCTCGGTTATCAGGCAGAAAAACCCTAACATACGTGCACAAAAGGAACTACTTTTTTGTGCAATTAGTATTTGGGAAATCTATGAAGTAGGTTGCTGCGGAGGCCTCAAAGCATGAATTTGTTTAAATTCCTTGCGGATGTGGCATCTATGGCTAGTAAGTATGATGGCTTTGCTGCAACTGTTGGTTTAGGGACTTTATGAGCTGGAAGTCCTTAGATTGCTGGAAGCTTATTTGGGAAGATGACAATGTACCTTTTCTTATTTACATTCTTTTTATGACAGTTGCCTCTAGTGAGTGCTTAAAGGGAAGCTATTGCACCAGGTGAACTTTTCATCTGGGTCAATATGGTAGTTATTATTTCAGTTGTCTTCATTACTTATCATTTACCTTAAGTAAACTAATCTGGACCTAAGAGTATATTGAACTGTTATTAACCATGGCTTCTTGCAGTCATTTAGCTGTTATTTAATAAACAAAGAATGCATTGCACTGTTGTTCAGGTGCAAGTATAGTCTTGTTACCTGTCCTTTAAAAATCAGGACTTCTTAAGGCCAATTAATTGAAACCTGCATCCAGTTTACATCTCAAAAGTGTAAACCATTTAATTCTAGAAGGGTAAAGGTTTGGGTTGTGGTTTTGTTTTTTTTTTTTTCATTTTGCCCATTTGATTTAAGACACTGCTGCTAATAGAAATAAAAATTTAGTATTTTTCTATCCTCATTCTTTTTTTTTTACTGTGTATTTCACGCTTCTGTTTTTCTCACTGGTGATGTCTGACTTTAAGAATGCTTCACTGTTACAGAGCATGCTGTCAAGTTAATACTCAAAAAGATTATTCTGCCCACTCCTTTCCCATAGAACTGATCTTTGAGGATGAATTAGGGACTGTGTAGGCTTCACAGAACTCTCTGCTGTCTTCTAAGGCAGATGTGTCAGTGGGTCTGAAGATGAGGGGAGAGAATAAAAATGTCTATGTTACAGGATATGAGGGTAGAAGAAAGGTAGAAATATTAAAAAAATATACTATATGAGGAATGGCTAAGCCAGGGTACTTGTTGAAAAGTTACTACTTTTTATAAAGGTTTGTGCTGAAATCCACACCTGGGTTCCACACTATTACTGTCAAAGGTAATGGAAGGTAAAAAAAAAAAAAAATTCTTAATGAGAAGTCTGGCAGGGAAATATTAGCTGACTTATCCCACACTATGTTTAATTAATGGAAATTATGGCATTTTAAAAATCTTATCTTAAAATGGACATTATAATGCCTTTCAGGGCATAATTCTCTCCAGCACTTCATGTGATAAAATTAGTACTTCCACTTGTGCGTAGACTCATATGTGTGTTTTGTGTCAGATTTAGCCTTATCGGTCATGGCTAAAATAATATTTTTATTTGCTCATACCTGAAATAGGGGAATGAAGCGAAAAGAGTTTTGTGCAGTTGTGGTGGGTCGACCCTGGCTGGACACCAGGTGCCCATCAAAGCTGTTCTATCACTCCCCTCCTCAGCTGGACAGGGGAGAGGAAATACAACAAAAGGCTCATGGGTTGAGATAAGGACAGGGAGATCACTTGGCAAGTACCTTCATGGGAAATTAGTTTAATTTATTACCAATCAAATCAGTGTAGGGTATTGAGAAAATAAAACCAAATCTTAAAACACCTTCTGCCCACCCCTCCCTCCTTCCTGGTTTTCTGTCCCTCCTCCCCCACCAGCGGTGCAGGGGGGCAGGGAATGGGGGTTGGGGTCAGTTTGTCACACGTTGTCTCTGCTGCTCCTTCCTCCTCTGGGGCAGGACTCCTCACACTTTTCCCCTGCTGCAGCATGGGGTCCCTCCCATGGGAGACAGTCCTTCACAAACTGCTCCAGCATGGGTCCCTTCCTGGGCTGCAGTCCTTCAGGCACAGACTGCTCCAGCGTGGGTCCCCTGCGGGGTCACAAGTCCTGCCAGAAAACCTGCTCCAGCGTGGGCTCCTTTCTCCATGGGTCCACAGGTCCTGCCAGGAGCCTGCGCTAGCGTGGGCTTCCCATGGGGTCACAGCCTCCTTTGGGGGCATCCACCCGCTCTGGGGTCCTCCCTGGGCTGCAGGTGGATATCTGCTCCCCTGTGGACCTACATGGGCTGCAGGGGGACAGCCTGCCTTGCCATGGTCTTCACCACGGGCTGCAGGGGAATCTCTGCTCCAGCGCCTGGAGCACCTCCTCCCCCTCCTTCTTCACTGACCTTGGTGTCTGCAGGGTTGTTTCTCCCACATATTCTCACTCCTCTTTCCAGCTGCAATTGCTGTTGCGCAGTAACTTTTCCCCTCCCAGGGCTGCTACCACTATCGCTGATGGGCTTGGCCTTGGCCAGCGGTGGGTCCGTCTTGGAGCCGGCTGGCATCGGCTCTGTCGGACACAGGGAAAGCTTCCAGCAGCTTCTCACAGAAGCCACCCCTGTAGCCCCCCTGCTACCAAAACCTTGCCACGCAAACTCCATACAGACATATCTTCTCCATATGAGCTTTATTGGTCACAAAATTTGAAAATCTTACAAAGAGAAACTTGTTAGTGATGCAGGTTTAAATATGTATTTACTAGAAAAACAATCCCCTCTGCTCGGGCAGGTAACTCTGAAGCTTTTCCCCTCCAGGGCTCATACATTTATCAGCCCATACCCAACCACCTGTTATGTGAGAGGTAACTTAGTGAACATCTTGCAGATGGTGAGGTATGTGGATTTGGCTTTTTGCTTGGGTGATGCAGTTTGGTTTTGTTTCTGATGCAGTTACTGTTTCTAAGAAGTAAGCTAATATTACCAGAAATTAAACTTGTGGAAGTGACTACCATTAGATGAACATCTAAATCAGTTGGAGGAGATACTGATGGTGTTCCGAATAGATCAGAAATAACATATGTGCCTATCAGTGTTTCCAAAATGCATGCATTTGAGAGAGCCTCACAAGAGCTCACTGAACATTTTATCTCCCAGCTGTGTTAATGTAAGATTGATTTTTATTTTAAGTATGTTATTACATGCAGGGGAAAAAAAAGATCATTTCTCTTGGTTTAAGGCAAAAATGCTTAGCATTTCTAATAATTGAGCCACAGATAACCCTTTGTCTATTTTAGCTGCTGTATAGTACTTTTTTTCAAGGACGTTTGACATATTTAGTTCATGTAATACATCAGAAGGATGAGCAACCAAAGGTTTAAGAAAGAATTTCATACCTAATATATTTTATTTTGTTAAAACAGTCTGTTTTAAAAGCAGACTAAAGTGCTGTCAACAAGAAGGATTTAGATTTATAAAACTTATTTAGTCACTAAAGCACGATCTAAGCTAGATACTTCCATAGTTTTGGATCCACATTTTAATGCAATCTGTTAATTTAACCTTTTTTTTTTTTTTCCTTTATTAATGGTTACAGTGTGCATTTTTTCTCCCACTAACAATCAAGTAAGGTTATTCTAGCAATTAGAAGCATAGTGTTTGGACAAAATTTGGTATAGGTTTATTTATCTGTTAATGAATTAGAAGGACCTTGCATGTTGTGGCCAAAATGTGTATTGCTGACCTTGGATTTTTGGACCATTCTGATTTAATTGTTCTATACGTTTTTGATTCTTGAATGACAAAACCCTGAACTCTTATTGTCTTTTCCCTAGGATTTTAAGACAGGATTTGGTATCACTATAATCCCTATGAACGTGGCAAATGTAAAACAAGTGGATCGGACTGCAAAGCAATCTTTTGAAATAATTACTCCTTACAAAAGCTTTAGGTGAGAACTTGAATATTATATATTACAAAATATGCAAATAACTAATGCACTAAAGAAATACTTGCTTCGTACTACAGTGACTTACCTAGTTTGGATGAAAAGGTAATGTTTTTATTAAGAATGCTCAGCATTTAAAAAAAAAAAAACAGAAGGATTTTCTTTCTTTTGTTTAGCTGTGTGCTTCATCTGTTACCTGCCTGACTAGACATCTGTGCCCACAGATTTGTATTTTTATGTAGCTGCCTTTGTTCATTCTGTGCAAGGGCAGAAGAAAAAAAAGGTCATTTTAACAACTTGACTCCATCTTAAAAGAATAATAAACCGCAATAGTGAAATAATGCTGCATCCATTTAATATTAAGCATTTTATTCAAAAAGAAAAGAATCACTTATGCCATCCCTTGTAGAAATCCTTTATTGAAATCAGTAGAAAGTTTCACTTTGGCTGATGCTGTGACTTGTAATGATTTTTAAGAAAATAAAAGCATATGCTAATAAAAGCCTTTTGTTAGGTGTTGTAGTGTTTCTTAAATGAAATCTCAGTAATGCAGGAGAAGAAGAAATCACTTTGTTCTCCTGGGCTTTCTAAATGTTAGCGAAGATTCTTCTTTCATTCTCAGTAGACTAGAGTAGCAGGTAAATTAGTCTTGAACAGTGATTTGAATCTGTGGCTAGTTGGTAGATAGCTAGTTCTTTGACTTTCTCTAAGCTATCACCATTTTGGTGCTTGCTTATTGTTGTTTATATTTTTCAAAAAGATCAATTCAAACGAAAAGCATTTTTTTGGATGTTGTAGTTAGCAAGACCATTTTTACTCATCAGTAAGTCTCCCTGTTTCCTTTGGTCATTCTATGCTTTTGTTAAAGTTCAGGCTTTAAGTTTGGTACGTGGTAACACAAAAAGATTGAAAGTAACTCGGGAACGTAACTTGAACATTACCAAAGCTGTGTAGCTCATGCTAGTAGTGGTTTTGTTGAAACCTGAACACAAAAATACAGGGAGTTTTCATTGACTAAAACCAAAAAATAACACATTTCATCTCAGTGTTTATATCTATGTAGGGGAAGATTTTTTTGACCATGATTTTGAGTGTAAATGTAATAAATAAGAGAGACTACAGACTATGTTTAATTGGGCTTTAAAATAAAGATCAATAACACAGAAAAGTCAATTGTTTCAGCTTTACAGCAGAGTCGGAAAGAGAGAAACAGGACTGGATTGAAGCACTGCAGCAATCGATAGCAGAAACTCTGTCTGATTATGAAGTAGCTGAGAAGATTTGGTTCAATGAGTCCAACAGGAGCTGTGCTGACTGTAAAGCTCCCAGTCCTGACTGGGCATCCATCAATCTCTGTGTTGTCATTTGTAAGAAGTGCGCAGGTAGAGTAATTAATGACAGGCTATGTGGGTTCTGCAAAATGTCATATTTGCATATGTGTATGTCCTTGAATTGGCTTTTTTCACTTTTACAGTGCCATCCTTGTGAAAGTTTTGACAAACAAAAAGTGAACATAACTTTTTTTTTTTTTAAATAATACACCAAGGTCATTTTATTCTAAAGCACTTCCATGCATAAATGACAGATCTGTAAGGTGATCGGTTTCCCTCAGATGAATAATCCTTCACAATTAGTGGAAATTAAGACACACTAGCACTTTGTGGAAAATGGCTGGCTTCTGCAAGGCTGGATGCCAAAGGATAACAATTTTCAGTGTTTAATTTTGGGGTATTAATTCTATTATATCAGGGCATATTTTACTGCTAATAGGGATATCTTTTTCAGATACTACTAGAAATCTAGTTCTATCATGTTTTATATTTAAATATGTGCTTAAGTAGTAGATTCAGGGAAGTAGTTTATAAGTCTAGGCTTTCTTTCAAAACAACCCCTCCCAAAAGTATTTTATATCAGACAGCCTACTTTGCTTATTTATTACTATCAAATGTAATCCACTTGTTTGTTGTGTTGTGGTTTGTTTTTGTTTTTTTAATTTGGGGGTGTTTTGCTGCTTTTATTTTATATTCAAATTTCAAACCCAGCCTTTTTAAAAAACAGCAATTAGAATAAATCTGTCTTCATTAATTTTTTTTGTTACCTCAGCAGAAGAGAAACCAAGTTTAAGTGCTTTAGTTCAGTAAAAATACTCTTGGAATTTCAGGGCAGCACAGATCTTTAGGACCAAGAGATTCGAAGGTCCGGAGTCTAAAAATGGATGCTAGCATTTGGAGCAATGAACTTATTGAGGTATGTTGTGATACTCTTAAGTCTTTGTTCCATCTTGAAAACTGCTGTATCACTAGGAGTTAGTTATTGCTTTAGTCACAAGAAAACTGAATATATAGCAGCTAAATAACATGCTGCTGTTATAGTAAACTTGATGTTTCCAGGAATAATGTACCTCTGTGTTATTCAAAATATTCATTTTGATAACCTTCTGTACAATTTCTTTTAGTATTTCTCTAAGCATCTAGTTTTTTGGGAGGAAAAGAAATTAAAAGCTTTTGGAGAGCAATCATGATGGGCAATATTGGGAAGGAAAAAAAGAAAGGAAACTTCTCACTACAGTGTAGTTGCTTGAGGTGTTAAAAAGTGATGCTGATTGAGAGGATTGAGTCATCAGTATTTTCTTTAAAACATATGCCAGTCTTTTCTGATGTTTTACTCATATTTTCTAATATGAATTGAAATGTTATAACTGGTTAGCCTTGTAAAGCTTAGTTGCTATTGATGGCAAATGATGACTACAGACTTTATTATTAATTTATAGATGGCCATAGGCAGTGACTGAGAAGGGCTTCTGTCTCCTGCAGGCAATTTTCTTTTCTTTAATAACTTTCAACTTTTAGCAGCTGAAAACTATTTAGAGGATAGCTTCATATCCTTCATGCTATTTTGCTTATTTTTTTTCTTGCACCTCATCTAGCTCTTCATCATCATTGGAAATAAGAGGGCAAACAGTTTTTGGGCAGGAAATCTTCCTCCAGATGAAGAGCTGCATATGGATGCCCCTGCAGAAAAAAGGGTAGCATTCATTACACAAAAATACAAAGAGGGAAAATTCAGGAAAGCACCTTTTCCCTACAAAACCAAGGAACAGTTGAATAAGGTAATACTAGAACGGGTAAGCCCATACCATACCTTTTGCATTTTATTGTATCTGTGTGCAATTTCATCATCTTGTTAATCTGGTGAGAAATAAATTTGGAATCCAGAGTGACGTTCTCACAGTGCTGAATAAGGCTTGTTTTGGAGCCTTTGCAGGAGTCATTTTGTGATTTCTTAGTTCCTAAGTTTTTTCCAGTTAGTTTGTTTGTAGAAGGTTATGGTATCTACATGGTGCCTGTGATACATCTTGCAGAGCCATCAATGAGTATGGATCTTTATTTTTCTCCAAATGTACACTTGAGGAATGCAAATTCCCACTTCACTTCTTTAGATTCCTTCTTTACGTGTTTTTGATATCTTGTATGTCTGACATCTAACATTCCAGTACATTTGATGATTCAGTGTTATGGTGAAAGTAGCTCATGCACACTTATGTAGTAGCTTTTAGCTAATTGA
Source organism: Haliaeetus leucocephalus (assembly GCF_000737465.1). Taxonomy (NCBI): domain Eukaryota; kingdom Metazoa; phylum Chordata; class Aves; order Accipitriformes; family Accipitridae; genus Haliaeetus; species Haliaeetus leucocephalus. Next base: position 1,970,308 of record NW_010972875.1, on the reverse strand, counting down.
AAATGAAACAAGCTAAAATTCATGATGAAAAAATGTGTGTTCTCAGTGTTTCCTTTTACACAAATAACACAAATTCTTTACAGTTACAAAGTGGAAAATGCTAATTATAATTATCAATTTCTGTGCAATTTTTGATATCTGTTGATTTCAGAGTCATGATTGTTTAGGGTTTATGAATATAGAAGACTTTAAATGCATATATATTGCAATGCTAATGCATTCAATTACATGAGTCAAATTGTCTCAAAGGGTATGCAGAGATTGTGGGGAGGCAGTAACATTTAGAAGTTACTGTGGCTTGAACTTGAAAGGTCTCATTTGTTCAGTGGTTATTGTGTTTTCTGTATGTTTTATAAGTTGTATGTTATTTATACACATAAAAAGTTAAAATAAGGGCATATAAAGAATAGTTGCATTAAAACATCTCTAGCCAAAGTATAGAACCATCTCACTGTATAGTCTGAATTTAGGTTTTCTGAATTTAATTGGAATTGGGAAACATTTTTGAGCTTCATGGGGAGCTCTTTATGTCTTTGCAAAATAAAACATTTGGTTTGTTTTCTATTTATTGGTAGCAGCTGCGCAAGAGACTTTATTTAACATTGTAACTGAGGACCACAGAAAATTACTTGGTGTTTTACAGGCTTGATTTTTCTGAAGTCTGTATTTTTTGTTGGTGGAAGGGGGAAGGGTGTCTGTCAGTTAATCATTTCACCACTGGGAAAAATATCAGATGTAATGGTCAAATTCTCTATAGAGACGTGAAATTGCAGTGTAATAAGGTGGTCATTGCCGAGCAATTCTGGAATTTTTACTGAACTGTCTGCCCTGTCATCTCATGCTTACTGGATGCTTGTATGTTTATTAGAGCAGCTGAATTTTAGAGTAGTATTCTTGTGTTGAGTGACTTCTTAATAATTTCAGAAAAATGCATTCATTAAATAATTTAAATACATATTAAATCATAGAAATTGTTATGAAGTTGATTGCTGTAATTGTGGAGCTACTCTTAGTTTTAAGGTTTTGGACCAACTTTTTGAAAGAAAGTTAAAAAAAAAGGTTTGTTATGGTCATTATGTTTTTGGGTTTTCTTTTGTTGTTGTTGCTGCTTTTTTCTAGATTCAGACCATACTTCATGATTCCTGCTACTTCGTAATGTTTATGGTCTTTGAAAATGCAGGCGAACTATATTGGAGGTGAAGGGATTTGCATCTAAATTACATGTACTTGTTGCCAATAACTTTCTAATTTGAACAGACTTCTTATTTTCTCTCTCCATGATAAGGCCCTGTGTGCTGCCGTGGTTAAACAAGATGTGCTAGAAACTCTGATGTTGCTGTTTAGTGGGGCTGATGCTATGTGTGCCACTGGAGACCCTGTTTACAGTACTCCATACTTACTAGCCAAGAAAGCTGGACAAAGACTGCAAATGGAATTCCTGTACCATAATAAGTTCTCAGGTAGGATACAATGTATTTGTTTTGATCTTCTAATTTTATATTGAGCAAAAGAGAAGGAAGGAAGGAATTCGGAAGAAAAATTGGCATTGAGTTGAACAGCAGTGGTATAGCGGAGGGGGAGTTGTGATGCCATTAACTGTATTTCAGTAGACAGTGTATGTAATTGTGTACAAGTTACTTTTATTTTGCTCAGAAATCAAGTTTAGGACTTTAAAGAAATAATAAAAAAGCCAGTGATAACTCATAGGCCTTATACCCTTATTTATAACAGAGATGAAAAATGACATCTGCTCTGCCAGTATTATCAGGCTTTTACTGGAAAAAATGGGTATATACAGTTAACATGTATCTAAAGTATTCATCCGGGGATTTGTTTTTTTCTTAAAAATTCTTTAATTTGATATCTACCCGTACTGCACACAGACTTACCTGTCTTTTCACAAACTCTCCTCCCCCCAAAAAACTCATTTCTTGAACCTGTAATATGATCTATCCCAGGAAACTTTTTTTTTTCAGATCACAACTTCTGTACAGCTTGGAGCACATGATAAACTTCAGCCTTGAAAGTCAACAGTTCTGGCTGCAGTGTGTGACATTTATGAGGCTCTTGAAAACAGAAAGCTATTCTTAAAAATAAATAAATAAATTGTAGAGTATGGATGTGCCTGAGCTTACCTTTTAAAAGGGCTGTACAGCATATGAAGTAGTCTGGGAATGAAAGTTCACATGCAGATTTACACTGGAAAAAATTATCTATGCTATACTGCAGCCAGCGTTGTGGACATACTCCTGGACCAGCTTTCCATTGTCTTGTGCCACTCTGCAAAGTAACACTGCATAGGCTGAACAGCAAAAGTTTTAGTGGGAAACGCAGGAATGATTTAGGGCTTCCTAGAGCAAACACAGTGCTTTAAGTTGTGCCTGAGCATTGCTGTGTCACAGGTGCCAGGCACTGGATTGTAGGATGTTGAGCTCAGTCACGTGCAAACATGCAGCTATGGTTTGTTTTGGGTTTTTTTTGCTGGCTATGCTCTCAAGTGGTCCTAAGGCTATAGAGAGAAGTTTGCTTGTCTTGGCTCTGTCTTTTCTACTTTTAGCCTGCCAGCCAAGGCAGCATCACCATGTGCTGGTGCTAGTGTTTATTCTTCTCTTCAGGGAGAGGGAGGTCATTGCAGGTTGACAGTTGTTCTCGGAATCATTGTCTGTCTGCTGCCAGAATTGGTGGTAAACTTCTAGATAAGCCCTCAAGAGAAACAATTCCCTTCTGTTGAAGTGTGTTACATAAGGGATGAAAATAAAAGCTTAGTACACCAGAAAACTGTGTTTTAGATTACACTGGCAAGCAGTGGTAGACAACGGCAATGTTGTAACAAATGTGAACCAATTTTTTTTATGAATTCGTAAGAATTTTACTCTAATTATAAAAATAAATCAGTAAGATCTATCTGTGTTGTAGTAAAAATATTACAGAGCAACTACATAACTACAGATACGCAGTTAGAAAGACCTGTGGAGAAATGGTTATAACTGATAGAACTGAAGTTCTGTATGTTACTTACTCCTTTTGTCTTTTAATAGATTTCCCAAACTATGATACTTGTTTTGAAAGTGGCTTCTCTGAAGATTCCTCACATTCCACCTTTCTTTGTGAATTCTTATACAAAGTTTCTTCTAATACTGCTAAGGTTCTTACAGAGAAGAAATTAAAAGAAGGTATTTCACTTTTACTTTATGCATTTGAATAATACAGGAATATGTATGGTTTGGATGAATTTGATTCTTTTTAACTTCTTGCATTACCTTTTAAAAAGATAAAAGGTCTTTGATATGACATATCCTCTTTTGATTTGGTAGACCTCTTTCAGATAAAGAAAATACTGATTGTCTTGTTCTCTTTATGCAGTGGTTGACAGTAGAAGAAAACTGAACAACTGAAAAATTACTCAGTTAACAACAGTTACTGATAAATAAAAAACACTTGGAAATACTTCTCAGTTTAATTATATTTAGATGGATGCTACTAACTGCCAAAAAGTAGTTTCCATCTAAAATGATAATATTCCAGAAATCATTTAAAAGTATTACTGACTTCTTAGTAAGAGTCCAAATGGCTAACACCTAGGATATTTCTCAAGCTCACAAATTTTAGAAGTATACCAAGTAGAAATGAGTACTTCCAACAACTTTACAACAAATTGAGTTTTGTAGGGTGAAAATGTGTGTATGTCACCGTAGATGTAGATATACATGGTCTTCTGTGTATATCAGTCTTCTGTGATTTTTTTTTTGAGAGATGTTATCAGATAATTTTCCTAGCTTTTTTTTCTTCCTTTTTTTCTCCCCAGTTGTGTTCCTATATTTTTCTTCCATCTAAACAAACAAATTATGTGGATTTTTAAAATCCAGGCTGATTCATGGTTGAGTTTATTACTCCTAAAATCTTGACACAGCATCCTGTGTTGGTATATACATATTTTTGTATGATTATGTCCATATTCTCATGGTGTATGCTTTTAAGACCTTTAGTGGAGATTAAAGCATGTTAAAGCACATAACTTCTATTTAAATATGCTTTTGAAGAATCTATATGTTAATGTGAGTCAAAATTCTTGAAAGCATCAGGGGATAAACAGAACTAATCCCTGATCACAGGCATTTCCTAGCAACTTTGCAGTTGTTAACAAAGACACCTGTTGTGGCAGAGGACTGCTGCTAGACAGGACTTGCTTGAGGATTGTTCTGAAACTGCACTGAACTTATTCAGGAAAGAAAGGAATAACTGCAAACCTCACTACTAAAGTAGTCCAGACCTTGTCCTCTGTGTTGTGGGTATCTATATCTGTATTAGTAAAAAAACTTTAAAAAAAAAAAAAAAAAAGACCCCATAAGGCAATACTACTGTTCTCTTCTAACACAATGGTATGCTAGAAGTGCAGTATAAGTTTGTAAATACCTGTCTAGATTGAAGATTTAGCTATAAATGCTCACAGAATGTCTCCTGTAGTGGTTTTTGGGGAGACGCAGTGGGAGTGAGCATCATTAGTAGGATACCTTAAAAATATTTATGAAGAAACCCCTCAGACAAGAAACAACTGAATTTTGACTGTCTTCCATCATAAGTTTTTAGTGGGCAGAAATGAAGCTGCTTTGAAAGCTTGTAGTCAATTGCTTAGCATTGCACTTAGTACTTGGAGGAACATACAGTAAATGGAAAGGAACCAGATTTCGTTCTGCTCAGGTTTTGGCCTCTGAAATTGTGATGGTGTTTTGTAGATAGTAGATGTTCTGTGGTTTGGTTTTTGGGGGGATTTTTTTGGGGGGTGTTTGTTGGCTTTGTTTTTGCATTAATGTTGAATTACCCATGTGTTTGTCAGGACTGATGTTTTTGGGATGGTGCTTTACAGATACTTAGGAAGATAGGTTTCCCTGACCATTTGCAGTTCAGGAAGACAAATGACAAACGGGACAAGGGAGGAAGGTGTAATAATAACATCCTTTCAACAACAACAAAAACCCTCTGCAATTTTGAATTAGAAGCTGCTCTTCCTTGAGGGCTCTAATGTATCTCAGCCATGTGTAAGAAGTATTATGACAAAAGGGTTTTTTTTGCTATTTAAAATATAAAACACATGATCTTTTTTTTTCCCTTCTGTATTAATTTTTTGCCCTACATCAAGAACTGTTTCTACATTTATAAAATCTCATTAACATGAAATAATATGGGATATGCATATCGCAGATTGTTGGGATTAGGTGGCAATATTTTTTTTTTTCCATCTTACTGTCTTTAGAAAATAACTTGATGGTTAGAGTACTAATGTGTGGGAGATACAGTTTCAGTTCCCTCCTCTGCTTGTAAAGATCCAAATAAGAAGGTCACATTACCCCCCAAAATGACCTAGCTGTTTAGTTCTAGAGAGAAAAAAAAATAAGCTTTCCTGTTGAAACAGTTCTGACTTGCTGCGAACTAACTGGGCCAGAGAGGGAGCCACCATTCTCTCACTGGGGATTACAGCACTTGTCTAAATTTTGGGCCTGGTCCCAAAGCACTTTGGGCTTTTGATCTACTGATTTATTTCTTTTTTTTTTTTTTAATGCTGTTTGTGGAAAGGGCTGCAAGCCAGAATCCTGTTAAGCTGTCTAACCATTAAACTACCGTTAAGTTCTTCCTCGGTGTTACGAATCTCTGAGGCAGTTGTCAGCCTTGCCTTTAGTGCCAAAGGCTGAAAATTAAGTGCTGTGTTTGTTGTCACAGAAAACTGTTATCCCTTTGTGGGCTGAGCCCTAATGGTAAAAGGATACTCAAGAAATCATTCAGTGCTGTGAATTGAACCCAGGTTTTATAACAACCAGGTGGAACACCTGGCAATATGGTCTAGCTTTTCATTATGTTTCAGATAATGCAGGAGAGAGAGTAAGCCAGCTTCGTGTGTACTTCTCATTATAGCAGCATCAGTGGTTTCAGCAGGCGTGCGTAACTTTTGAGGAAAGTTGTTGTTAATTAATAGCTGTTGATGATCAGCAGGAAGAGAGCTCAAACATTGGTGCTATTTTGATGTAGCAGATCCAAAAGTAAAGGTTAGAGGTTTAGTGGCTCAGGTTGATTTTTTTTTTTTTTTTTGCTTCTGTTTTTAGTGTAAAAGGTTTTATGTATCCCTGTTAAAAGCCTTGAGGTTCCAAAATCGTCCTTGGGCATTGTAACAGTTTAATGAATATTGAAGCAGTGAGCTGTTTTGTAGAATAGGCTTTGTGGGATGGGAGGGGGGAAAGCTGGGGGACGAAAAAACCTAAACAATCAAAACCTCTGTAAACCTATACATTTTCAAATGCTTTGTCTTTTGTTTATTTTAGTATTTAAAATGTGTATTTAGACAGAATATAGATAGAACTAGATAGCAAATAGCATGATGCAAATAAGTACTAATGAAATAGTACTGAGATTTATAAAACATGTATAAATCATATAGCAAACAACAGAAAAACTAATATCAGATAATATACTAAGTATTGGCTAACTACAACTGCAGTTTGTTTTTTTGTTTGATTTTTTTAATGTTTTTTTTCCAGAGCTATTTTACCAAATTCTCACAAATACTTTACCAGAATATTTGCAGCTGTATAGGAATTTTAAGACTGTAGAAATAAACAGAGTATTTTCTCTTAGGACCTGCTTCTGTGCAGTGGTGGGAATAGGTGCACCTCAAATTATATTCTAAGAACTAGATGTAAGCTAGAATGAATGCATGAATATTTTGAGTAGCAGATAGTCATTAATATGCTATGTCATGTGCTGTATTCATATTTTAGGTTCATAAGAGGGGGTAGACATTTGGTCTTAATTAAATATGCCAAATAATACTTTTAAGTTGCTCTGCAGATTTTTTCCGCTCCACCTTGGTTGGTTTGGGGAGGAGGGGTTGGTTTTTGTTGGGTTTTTGTTTGTTTGTTTGTTTTTTCTTTTTAAAACTGCAGATGGCAATTACTGGATACTCCAACATATCTAATTCAAAGTTATTTGAAGGTAGAATTCTTAACTAGGTAATTTAACCATGCTCAGCAACTGTAAATTGTTACATGTTGAAAGCACCCTACAAATGTTAGCATCCCGTAAATGACAGTATTGCTAAATGAATTTACCCTTGCCAGCTATATATGTGAATAGCAACAAGAGAGATCTCCAATTCATTATAATGTGAACATGCCATCCTGAAATGGCTATAGCTACCGCCTGTCTATGATGCATCCATTTATCTCCCCCAGTATACAGGAATAAATTCTGTACAATTTCATTACTATCTGACACTTAGGCCTGCAGTAGGAGAGAATTGAGCTCAACCACTGATGTACCTAGAAAGGGTTGTTCTGTTATTTTTTCTGTTCTTCAGTTTGTCATCCTGGTAGCATATTTAAAAAAAAAAAAAATTTAATCATGTTAAATAACACAACTTCTGATAGTGTTTTCCTTGTGTTTTCTAGTAGTGTGCAATGGATACAAGTTCTGGCATGTCTGATATTATTTTTTCTAGACTATTTGAAAGGCTTAAATTGTTTTCCTTGATCTTGTGACAGTGAGTGGACACCCAAGCATTACCAAACAATGGAAGACAGATTGACTTGGTTTTGGCCTCTAGCTCCAGTAACATGAAAGAAAGAGTAGCCCTTTTTTGCTACTGCATACCATGATTCACTCACTCATTTTGCTATCAACTCTTGTCAGAATATATTGTTCTTGTAGCTTTTAGTGTTTCTAACTTTGTAGCATGATTTCTTTTTGCTTCTTTAACTCTCTTCTGCTAAACATGGTAAGATGGTATTGTGTACTAGCTTTTCCTCCATCAAGTTCCACAGCAAGTGAAGTAAGAGCCCTATACAATGGTAAAGTTAACTTATGAAGCCATTTAATATACTTGTGCAGTAAAAATAAGTGTTCTATTCTTAAATTACCATGTGCTAGAGTTTCTGTAGGTTAAGTAGCATCAGGACGGACATTGAATTCCTGGCCCACTGAAGTCAATGAGACTGAGGTTGCATCATAATTGTATTACTGTTACAACAGAGCTATGCATCCTGTGAGGCAACTTCTATAGGAAGAGGTAATTTTTATTATTATGCCAACTGACTGTTCTCTTACTTCTTTAATTGCAGATTGCAACAAAAGATGGTGCACTTTGGAAAGTGGCTTTCTGAGCTACTATGAAAATGATAAAACTACCACTCCTAATGGTATGATTGACGTCAATGAAGTTATCTGTCTTGTACTGCACAAGTCAGGCTCCTTTTTAAATAGAGGGTAGGTTCCTATATTAATATTTCAATAAACAAACTCAGGTATTTCAAAGATTTTATTCTGGGTTTTCAGAATTGTTCATTTGTTCCTGAATTTTGAACATGCAATTCAGAAAAAAAAGCTGAGTTGTTTTATGTTGACTTCAAGAAATAAGTGCAAAGTGGTATTTGGGGATTTTTTAATTATTTTTTTTTTCCACAGTGATATAATGAAAACATTAGGGTAATTTAAAAGGGCAGCATAAATTAGATACATCTGTTTCTTATTAGAACTGTAATGCATATCTCAGTGCTTAAAAGGTTACATGATGATAAATTGAACACTTAATACTCATTTTTCTTTCTGGGATTGACCTCTGCCTCAAGCCAAAATGCTTGCTTTGTTTCTTACTGATAATAATGCAGCAGATTAGAGTTCACCACAATGCTTTTCGTTTTGGTCACAGATCTATTGGTCTTTGAAACCCATTCTTTGTTCTGCAGCTGAGGACAGCAGTGTAACTGTTGAACGTTGTGTTAGTTTGAAGATAACTTTTTTGTGGTCTTGTTTTTCTTTTATACCTCTCTCACATCCCATTTGTGCATTAAAAACATGTCGTGGAGATTCACCTAAATCGGAGTTGCATCCCAGTGATACTTGATTTCTTTAGGGCAACATTTTTGTTTATACTTTGGATCTGTCTAACAAACTCCGTAACACTTCCTTTCAAATTTCTTTATGTGTGTGTGTATGTAAAATAACAAGATCTTTCTACAGTATACTACTGTAATGCTTGTAATTACAAAGCAAAAGTGTCTGCAAAGAAAACAGAGTCTATTCAGTAAGCTTCTGGAAAAGATAATGGGAAGAAATGACTTTAGCTACTATAGAGATAAAGGGCGTTCACAGGGGAGATACCCTGAAACATGGCGATGCCTTGACATGCTGTAAAATACAGTGGAGATGGCCTTCACTGTTCTGGAGTAGCATAGCTTTGTGGTATCCAGAAAAAAGAAAAATACCACTTTCTTCTTCTGTCATTGAATCCAACCTATTGCTTGCTACAGCTCCGAATGGGTCCGCTTCAGGCTAATACCTAAATTAAAAACATGTTGGCTGAATATTTCACTTTCAGGGAATGAGTAACTTCCTGCTGTACTTTACCTGTAATTGGGTAGTTTTATAAGAAACTTTCCTAAATTTGATATTTCATGTAGTGAAATAATCAGTCCGTAAAATGTCTAGTCTGTTAGTCAGAATTAAGTATTTACATATGATTTTCAAAGTGGTTATTAAAAATGAGAGAACTGACTCATGTTCAGTTCTCCAGATGTAGACAAATCTCAGTCTTCAGCACTGAAAGGAAAAAGCATACTCCATCTATATGGATTCTAGGGAGAGGGCACAAATGAAATCATACTATAAATTGGTGAACCATAATTTATGAGTTAAAGACTGGCCCTAAGTCCAGCAAGACATTTATTTCTTGAATTCCACACCAATTTCAGCTGGTTCGCTTTTTCTTCTTTTACTATCCTTATTATTTGTCAGTTAAAAAAGGGAAAACAGGATCCATCTGTTTAAATAATGATATACTTTTTAAAAAGAAAAAACCCAAGAAACATCCCCCCAAAACCTTTAAGAACTTCTTGAGCTACAGCAAATTCAAAGCATAGTCATAAACACGACAGAACCAAACTCTTCTTGGTGGTGGCAGGCATTACAACAAGTGGCAGTGACCACGCATTTCACCCTAGGAGGTTCAGGCTGGATGATAGGAAAAGCCTCTTCATTAGAAGGGTGGGTGGTGGAGAACAGGAAGAGGTTGCTGAGAGAAATAGTAGTCTCCATCCTTGAAGGTTTTCAAAGCTTTTTATTGCTGTTCTATGGTTAGTGATAGTCCCGCTTTGAGCAGATTAGACCAAGTGACATGTAAAGTCCCTTTGAACCAACATTTCTATGATTCTGTGGTAGCTTACAACTTCCCATTCAATGAGTTGGTCTGCTTATATTAAACCTTAACAAAATGTTTTGAATGCATCATAAAAATATACTTGCTGAAATCACATGAACTTGCAAAAGCAAAAATTTCCCATGAATTTTAATGACTATATGTAAACATTTTCATTAATTTCAGAATTACTGAAAAAACTATTATACAGTAGCCTCTAAACACATATTATTGACCTGAAAAGCACTTTGATTGTGTTGTGTTATAAAATACTCTGTTATTAGCTGGGTTGTACTTTTAAGATTGGAGGAGAAATGCAGATGGATTCCATTCCATAGGTATGAAATAATGAAAAAAGAGAGAGAGAAATGGGACTCTTGTGTGTCTACTGTTATGAAGACTAAATACAGCTGCCTTTTTCCTCTTGCTTGCTTTAGGGACATCTTTACCTTTGAAATCTACTTAATGTCAGAACGTGTTTTTCTATTTGGAGCTGAAACTGCATATTCACAAAGAAAATGGACTTGGGCAATAGCTAAGGTAATACTGATAATTATCTTTTCCAGTTAGGCCAGGAGCCTTTGCACAAAGAATAAAGTGTCATTGTTAGCTTAAAATCCTCTGAGAAGCCATTCTTGATGAATACTGATCTATCGTGTGTGTAAAGGTTTCTTGTGCAGCAGGAAGAAATAACTTCTGTGATTTAATGTTTGAAACAAGATAATAAAATAAAATGGAAAAAGAATTGAAGCAACATTTTAATGCCAACCTTAAGAATATATTAAAGGTGCTCTAGTATAAAGACATACGCTATATGAATTTATTTCAGCCAAGTTGTTTATGGTTGCAATTCTATTCCTTTATTTGCTGAAACAGAATTCATAAAGCAGTACTGTATTTTATACAGTACCAAATGCTAATAGTCCCATTACTAATTAAATCAATTGTAGTTGAAAAAGCAAAAATGGTTGAATTGTAGAGTATGAATGGAAAAAATGTTATACTTGATTTTATAATTTAAATTTAGTGTATATATGGGTTTATGAATGATATATCTGAAAGTCTTTTTTTTTTAACTGTGGCTTTCATCCTTGAATCTTATAGATTTGCAATATCTTGATTTTTTTTTTTTTTTTAGGGGAAGAGGGTTTTTTTTCTTCATCTGACTCACCCCATTTTCTTTGGTAGCATTTTGTTCCTCCTGTGGCTGAATGCTTATTAGAGAGAGACTGTGACCTGATTGGCCAGCTGTACTACAAAGATTGCCATAACCTGGATCAGTGGAGAAAAGGCTGGTTTGCTATAGAGAAGTCGAGCCTTTATTTTTGTCTTGAAATGGAGAATGCTGAAGAAGACTCCATATATCTAAGGAGGCTGCAAGAACTAAGTAAGAATTTTGCTTAACATCTAGAATTCAGGAAATAGTGTACATAATTAATTCACTGTTAAGGACATTTCTATTGCATTTTAAAATCATAAACATTAGGGAGCTCAGTAACTATTACTTTGCATGAGCCAGATGCTCTTCCAATTCTCATCTATATATGGAGTTGGTAAAGTTCTGTCTTGGATTTTTTTCCCTACTTAGTGTCACATGTTAGAGAGATTTTTCACAGCTTCATAATGAATGAAGACAATTTTTGTTCCAGTTGCAGCACTGTCTTTCTTACAAGAGTATAGAATTGAATAATAATATATAACCTTTTGGGATTATTGTCTCATATTTTTGACAGGGCAGAAATACTCACTGCAGAACGTATTCTTGAGGTGATTGACAGGCCTACTTTTAAAATACTGAAATGTACTAGAAAAATTATAATTCTCTTGGAAAACTGTTTCACAGACTAATAGACTTTTCTTTTTTTCTGATACTAAAAATATTCTTTGCTCAATATCATGATGTGGAAAGATAAGAATATTTATACAAATGGTCTTCTATGACCAATTTTATATCGTTGTCTGTAATTATGCTCTGAATTCTCTTTAAGCATATCTGCCCTACTTGGTTTTATATTGAACAAGGCACTATGTTATGTAGGAAAGTAAAAATAATATGAGATTTTCTGTTAAAGTAACATAGAGAAGATAGTTTATGTCTTTATTGATGATCCTCTTCGTAAATGCTGTCAGATTGCAGACTGTTTTGCAGGAACTTGCCTAAATGCCATTGGGCTTTCTACTGTTTATTTACTGCCACCTTACATTTGCTGTGAATAACACTGTGAAGGTGGTTTTTAATCAGGAATATTTTTATGCCTCTAGCTATGTTTTAAGTTGTAAATACTTTTTGATCTTGATTCAAAATTAAAAGGTTAGGCAGTAGGAGAACTGTTCTGATATTAATTTTTATAATGCAACTGTAATTGCTCCTACCCTAATTATATAAAGCATCCAAAAACTGTGTGTATCTCAAGTATAGAAATGAAACACACTTTTAGCTTTCGGTTGAAAATAGTTTTTGCTTGGGTTTTAATTTTTAAATATTAGTTGTATAACAGAGTTGTATTTCTTGGAAATATTATATATCCATACTCCTATCTTTTCTTTGATTTCTGGTTTCCCCTAAATAAATCTGTTCCACTATTAAGACTGAATTGTATAACTGAAACTTGCCGAATAATGAATCATGAGTGGAAGTATGGTCACTTATCTTCTTGATATTTGACTCAGTAAATGCAAATGAGGCCAGGATTATGTGTGATACAAAAAAATCATATAATATGCATCAGAATAGGTTTATTGAGCTTCATTGATATTCAGGGCTTTACTGTCTCTGGGAATTAGTTGAGATAAGATGTGGATTATATATAAGACCTAAACTTTGAAAGAATTAACTTTTCAGAATTTTAAATTAGTAAACAGGTTACATTTAATTTACTGTTCGTAGTATAGTGTACAATATAGTTTTATAAGCGCTGTTACTTGAAACTATCCAGATGTATTTTCTGTATTATGTAAAATGTAGGTGTTTTGCAGGGTGCTTTTTTTAGCAGGAATAGCATAATGCAACATAAAGAAGGGTGGCAGTGATCTTCACAGTATAAGATAACATATGTTATTCTAAATATCTGCAGCCATTAGGGTACAAGTAGATTAATGGATTAAAAATTCCAGCTTACTTCTGAATCTTTGTCTTCTAAAACTTGTATTTACAAGTTTAATTTTAATATAATAAAGCACTGTAGCATGTTTTCACACTTAAAGTATGTGTTTAACCTTTCTTTATAATTTTCTGTATTATTTTTTCTTGTAAATGTGAGTGTATTGTGGTGTTTTGTGGAGTATTGTTTCTATTGTCAGCAGGATTCTTTATTTATAATGTTTAAGAATTCCATGTTCCTTTTGTCACTGAAGAACATTTTGAAAAAACATATCTATATGTGTATGCATGTGTTTGTCTATATATATGTGTCTGTGTAGATCATATGACTGTGTATGTGTTTTGTTTTCAGCAATCAGTACTGTGATGCAAAATGGAGAGAAAATAGATGTCCTGCTGCTCGTTGAAAAAGGAAGGTAAGGTTCCCATCTGAATAAAGCTTTGATCTGCTTTTATATTGATGTCTTAGAATTCTTGCTGATCAGTCATGGAGCTTTTTCATTTGTGGTTGCTAGAGAGAGTAAATTTCCAGACTTTTTAAAGGAGGGAAAGTCTTTGTGTATTAATTACATTTTATGTCTGTGTCAGGAAATGCTAACAAGTACTGCTTAATTAAAAGCAGTTTTCCCACTGAGAAAATTATTCCCAGTCAGATTAGTCTGCCAATAATGGTTTCTTCAAAAGGACCTAACTTCTTTTACCCTGTAAAGAAAGAGTACCTCTTTGGAGCATTTACCACTTCTGAATTTTTTAATCACTCTTATGTCCCAGAATTCTGTGTCTCCATCTGTGTAGGTCAGGATTGAGAGGGTATGTATGAGTCCCCTGGTTAGTCTTATTGTAATGTCTGATCTCAGTTAACAACATACTAGCTAGAAAAAAACATACTTGTGAAGCAAACATACCTGCTTCCCAGTAGGTAGTATTCTGATGAGATGACTCCATCAAATATAGTGATATGGGAGGTTGAAACCTGAAGTGAGGTAGGATATTTCTGCCTCATAATAGGGGTACAAATTTAAAGATGAAAATAATTCTTATTTTGTAATAGGTTTTTTTTTTTTTTTTTTATTTCGGGGATAGATTATTGGGCAAACCTCTGTGTAAGAAGTGGTGCAGTGTTTACACAGTCTTATGAACAACCAATAATAGGTTAATAAAGGACGATTGTTTTTTTCTTTGTTGGGGAAACAAAAAAACCCCACAGATACCTTTGACATCTATTCAGATTTGGAGAAACTTGGAGAAGCTCATTGTAACTTGTGTGTTCTAAATTTTAACTCTTCCTGAGATACTGTTCTGGAATTCAGTAAGGTGATGCAGATCAGAAACAAACACTTTATCCTGTTGGTTTTTTTTTCAAAGAAGAATATTGAAAGATTCAGTATTAAGTAAGCTGCATAGACCAACAGGGAACCCGAGGTATCCTATTCAAGGTGCAGTCCAATAGATGAATCAAACTGTGCAGCTAATTTCATAGATACCAGTGCTGAGCAAAACTTCTAGCTCCAAGTCAACTTTTATTATTTCTTTCATTATAATATTTCTGTCAAGTGGGGGTAAGTTTTCCCCAAACTGCTTTAATAGTTTAATGGAAATTCTGAATTATTTGAAAATAATTTCAACAGGGGCACTGGCTGATTTATGGTGGCCATGAATATATTTAATTTTTCTTCACTGAAGTCTGCCATAAAGAATTTAAATGCATAGTGTTCACATTATCTTAACCATTAAAAGCCATATGGGTGTATAAGCTTTGGCATAGTGATTCTTTCTTAGGATATTACTCCAAAAGTATCCAGGTGTTCAGCCAGTTGCATGTTACTGCATCTTGCAGTGATAGGAAGTTTAATGTGTGAACGGGGAAAATGATTAAGTATAAAATCACCTTTATCTTGAGACTCAATTATTGTAAATGGAAACAAAACCAGCAATCCTCCTTCTGCCCCTCCAAACCCTAGATAAATTAATTAATACCCTTGAGATGTCATCAGCAGCAACTAAATGAGATACCATACTTTCTAGGTTTTCCTATTTTGTGTGTTATTTTATAGCAGTGCTTGTCTAATGCCAACTTTGGCACAGATTGATCACTTGGAAGGGACCCTATATACTGATCTATTGACAACTTTCATGTTAATTTGTTAGTCACCTGAACACAGGTTAAATGATAAAATCTGAAAAAAACAGTATTGCAAGAATGAAACGAAACAAGAAAGATTTTTCCAGAATTAAGTTGGAAAAAAAACCAAAACAAACAATGCCCCCCTTTTCTGCATGAAGAAATAAATGTGGTTGATGTCTTACAGCATCTTGCTAAATTTTATTAGAAGAAACGATGAAAATACCTTGAGTATTTTCCTACTGAAACTCATACTGTTCTGTTGTTTTCGTTACTGACTTCAAACTAGCTTCCCATTACTTACAAATACACCTTTTTTTTTTCAAGTCTCAGTCATTGGGTTGATTAATTAGGGAAAATCATACATTACATGTACCATGTACCTTTTTTTGACACTTTTTCATATGGCTACTCTAGGCGAAAGAATTTCTTAAGTTGTTACAAATGGACTTCTCACTTAAGAGTTATTGCATACACAAGTAAACAGTTTCAGAACTACAAAAACTTCAACTCTTACTGCTGAAATAATTATAATGTAAGAAATCTATGAATTCTGGACTTTTTAAAAATACTTAGTAAATTTATGTGTATGTTAAATTCTTGGGGTACATAAATTTAACATTCATCTGATCCATAACTACTGAGAGGAAGAGTTTACATTGATTTTTGGGATGCAAGGTGCATAACACTTTCCAGCCTGTATAAAATATAAGAATTCAGAGAGAATACTACCAAAAGGCGTGTGAGATTTTTCTGAAGTGTTGTAGGTATGAATAAAATCCAGTCCTCCCCCTTTTCCCCCTTCTTCCTCTACCTTGTTTTTTACTTAGAGAATAAATGAACAGCAAGGTGCTATCTGACATGTTCAGCGAATGAAGACTACCAGCTCAGAAATACGAAGTGGTAATCGTGTTATACATTGCAAAGTAATAGCATATTATGGGAGGCTGAACCAGGCTAAAACATTTTCAAAGCAACAAGACTTCCTCTTTTGAAGATTGTTGCTGTTTTTGAAGCTCAGTGTACTTCCTAAATTTTCACAATAATCCTAGACTTTTTATAATTCTAGACTATTTTTTTCAGATTTCAAAGATGTTTCGTGTTTGTCTTTGGGTATATTTGCTAAAGCAAATTAGAGAGGAACACACTCCCTTTTATAGCACCTATTGAAATTTTATTGCACTCTGATCTCTGTTGGAACATATTGTCCCAACTATCTCCAACCCAGCTGGAAATCCTGACTTTCACAACGCTGTTTCTTTATGCCATAATCAGGTGGTCGTTCACCTTGTCTTATGTTCCGCTTTCATAGTTAAGATGCTTCTTGACTTCTTGCTAGAAGTGGCAAACCATTTTCCAAATTTCTGTGTCTGACAGTTCCCTTTGTCACACAGAGATGTCCTCTGGTTTGCTCCATATTCAGTTTGCGTTTTTTTTCCCCATTATCTCTGCTATTTGTAAAATTCATGAAGTGACTGGTGATACTCGATCTCTTGTTGCCATCCAGGTAGAAGTTGCATAGTAGAGAGGTGAAGAAGCTATTCCTATGTAGCTCAAAAGAGGTCAACAGAGAAACCTGTACATTGAAGAGAGGAAAGGTGTCTGAAAACAGCTGTATACAGTAATTTTGAAATACATCTTCTATATATAATGTAATGTAAAATCTCTAATGCCGTACTTTAAGGAAAAACAGTTGTGCAGACAATTCAGTTTCAAATGTTTCTTTTTTTCTGTAATCATTTAAGTGCTCTCTTAGGTGTCAGTGAATGTTTTCAGACCATAATGTAATCCAGATGGTGCTTTTTTTTTTTTTCTCTGTTACACTTCTTTTGTAGTTGGCTCTTTCTTATTATAGATAGTAAACCTTCCCTGCATACTGGCACAATTTCTTTATGCTGATGGTTCATTAATCACAATGCTTTCTTCTTAACCCTTTGATGATAGTAGTAAGATTTCTTGTAAAATGCAGTTATGAGCACAAAATTCTAGAATCCAGAAATAATCTAAGACTCAGATGAGTGAAAGGACTTGTGCTTCCAGTATGAAGTGCTGGATATAAGACCCTTAATATCCTTTGAAGAAGTATTGCTGACCTTTGTTATATATCTGTAATTATTAGTGGAATTTCCATTCCACTAATTCCATTCCATACTTTAGTTGCAGTTTGATTATTCCAACACCATTTCATAGCAATGCATAGCTTCTTGGTACCTCTGTTTTCAGACACATAGATGATTAGAATCACTTGAAAGTTGCTGGAGGGCACTGAGTTGTGCTGATGTCTGTTTCTCACACTTCCTCCCCACAAACCTTACCCAGAATCACTTAGTATCACTGCTTTCCCAATGCAAGAGTTGTGCAACAAAGCATACAGACATAGCTAAAGCTAGTGGACTTTGCAAGATGGGGTAAAGGTAAGCATTTGCACTGTTGTGGATGAAGTGTGCTCACGTATGCTGTTTGTCTGACTATTGGTGCAGAAGGATGCGATGGTAGTCCATGAGAGAGTTGAAAAGCTTAGCAGTAACTTCCTTCATGTTGAGACTAAGTGATCTTGGACTGCTACAGTCATTTGTGCCAATTCAGTTGCCTCAATTCACTAAGGCAGAAATCTACACTGGCGGGCCTTCTTGTTGGTTTGAGTACTTAAATTATTAATTTTTTGGGTGTGGACTGTATGTGCTTCACACTTAGCAGAGCAAAAACTGTGCCAGTATTCACCATATAGTCACTGTTGCTATTTGTTACGAAGTGTGTGCCATTTATCAATTTTTTGAAATGGAAGAAGTAGCATATGTATAAACATACTGTAGAAGGTGCTGAATTTATATTGTAGGAATGCATTTCAGTTCAGAGTCTGCAAAGTGGTCAGTCTGCATGATAGCTAAATCTTTGTAAACATTAAAGTAAAAACTCTTTCAAACATGAGCACTTCTATAAGCTTAGAAATATTCTTGACATCAGGTTGCTCAGTTTTGTGGTACATGGGACATCAGTACACTTCGCCTGTGTTTATATGCTTAGTCTTAAGCCTTGCATTTAATAGAACTTTACATTTTGGTAATTTGTTCAGTGAGAAATACAGGTATTTGTTACTACTTGTTACTATTGTCTCTTGAAAACTGTGGAAGAGATGATGACGTTGGCATGAAAAGCAGAAGGTAGATCTGCAGAGCTGTCTCTTACCTCATGAAATTCCGTAGCACTTCTGCTGTGCTTTGAGTACAGTTCTGCTTAATGCCACCTTCCAGGTTCATGGTGATCAACAAATGGTTTCCCAATAGGAAAAAACCCTTTAAGTTTGGCTGAAAGTGTTAAAATTCGAAGGAATGCTTAAACTTCTTATTTGTACATTGTTGTATGTTTTAGTGATTTAAATGCATCCTATGTGTGCTTGCTCTCTGCCAAAAATACTGTGGTTTGAGATGAGCTTTCTAAGCCACTTCCACAGTAAATTGACTGAATTCTGAATTGTGTCTGGTATTGGTTTAATTTCCTTTTCTCCCTTTTCTTTTATGGTGTTGTAGTATATGCTGAAATTGTTTCTCTGACTTGTCTAGCTTTCTTAGGTGACTGCTCTAGAGACTTTTGACTAGGCAAAGTTAATAATTTTTTGGAAAATAATTAGTTGGCCTTATGAATGCACAGTGTGGGAGCAAGATTGAAGAAGAGTAATTAAAATGTTGGTCAGGTCCTTTCAAAGGCCTGTGACAGTGTTTGTGGATCTTCTTTCATTTATTGTGACACTGCTAGTACAAATGTAGTTGGAAAAAACCAAGATGCTGTAACAATAGGCCACCACCACAGCTTTATGGGGTGGAAGGTGCCCTGATGTTTTATTCTAAGTATTTCTTATTTTTCATGGACATCTGCTGTGTTGCTGTAGTACAATAACATCAGTTTTCTATTCCTTTCCTGCATTCAAAATATTTTTATACTTTTCAGAACTCTGTACATCCATGGCCATACGAAGCTGGATTTCATGGTCTGGTATACTGCAATTGAAAAAGCAGCAGGTACAGATGGTAATGCATTACAAGATCAGCAGCTCAGCAAAAATGATGTTCCTATAATAGTGAACAGCTGTATAGCATTTGTTACACAGTATGGTAAGTACAGTGGATTTTATTCAAACTAAGATCATTTGTATAATACCTAAGGCCCCACACCATCAGATCTTATTGAATGAGTTTATATATTATCTAAAGTAAACCCATACCCCTCGTTAGCCTCACCGCTTTTTGATGTGATGGTGAAGTACACTGCCACACATCTGAGAATGGGCAGTTTGGGGAAATACAACTTGGTAGATGCCCCTTATAGACACCTTCCTATTTTAGAAATTGACTTGTTTGCCTGATGTAGCTCAGCCTTGGGGTCCAGTGCCTTGGTGCAGAGCACTTCATCCCTGAAAATAAGCTATGTGAACTAGGAAAGGCTATGGCCTGGACTGGTCAGCAGATCTTCTGGGAAACTGATATTATCTGTGGAGCTGAGTTTGGTCTTAAGGCTGCTGGTTTTTCAGCATAATAACCTAAGGACACACAGTCAATTACTGCTTAAGTAAATTTTGCCAGTGTAACTTTCTGTAGCATTACATCATATGCAGATGATGTCTGTGTCCTTTTTACTACTGCAAATTCATCAGTTTTCTTGTGAAATGCTAAATGTGTATCAACCCTGTACAAATCTGTCTTCAGCAAAAATGTGTCTGTAACCTCCGTCAGTATGAGAGCGCCTAATTTATATTTCAGTGACTGAAGTTTAAGTGAATAACTTTTGAATATGGCAACACTGCATTATCGTCAGTAATTGTGTCTGGGTTACAACTGTTGCCTAAAAACAAGATGAAAAACATGTTTTTGCTAAATTATTTTTTAATCATTAGCAATAGGAATTATTCTAAGTATAGTTTACACTTTCATGCACTGAAATGTTGTTAAAGCAGGGTAATTATGTCCGCCACTCAGAACAATCGCTTGTGTGTGTTCTAAATTAAAATTCAATTTCCTGCTGTCTTTTAAATAAGTTAGATCTTTATTGGAAAAAAATATTTTTTTCAAGATCAGCATTACTGGGTGTTTAAATACTCATGTGAAAGCTGAAGGAATTATTTGTATGCGTTACCTGTATGCATACAGGTTTTTGTGTTATCATGGTAAAGGTTCTGGTTTCAGTTGTGGTCTACAGATAACAGACACTATTGGGTCCCACAGCTGTTCCTGACAGTAACAACACAAAGGCAGTGCTTGTGGGCATTACAGGAAAAGTGAATTGCAAGAACATAAGACATGATTCCATAGGTTTTGACAGAGTGCTTAATTTGACAGGTACAGAAGAAAAGCAGGGTTTTGTATAAAATACGATTCAAGAAATGTGGGGAATGTGGGAAACACCTCTGTAAAGAGAAACAGGTCTGCACATCTATGCCAAACTTCCAGGAGTTTAAAAAAAAAAAAATAATAACGTTTTGGCTACTGTAATATACAGTAATTAGAGGTAGTCTTGACTGTGTTTTAGACTATGAATTTTCTTTTAAGTTGGCTTTTGTGGTGTTAGTTGTTAAATACAAGAATAGTGGCTGCCTGATGTCTTCCTGAATGTGAGAAAAATCAGAAAAAAAGGAATACTTTCTTCTAATCTTGAGGCTTTTAAGAGTGAAATGTTTCAGGTTGGATGAATAGAATAATACTTTACTGAGTCCCAAGCTGAGCTGATCAGTAGGGTAATAAAATAGTGGGAGTTTTGCTCATGAAAGCAGCTTTTTTTTATGCGTAATACAATAGCAGTCATCAGAACTTTTTTCCTTTACTGTGCCTTCTGAAACTATTATTTTAGGAAGTTCTGAAGAGATATGGGGATTTGAATTGCCTGTAAAGTATTCCTGAAATTGTGATCCCAGGCTTGCTTAATATTATGATGTGTATTTTTGCAAAGAGGTCTGGTTGGGTGTAAGCAGGCTTTGCAGTGTTTTTACTGACAAAGTGAGTATGTGCAAAAGGTCAGTGAGATTTTAGTAGGAGATATGATATGTTTGACAGCCAGATATGCTTTTCTTATA
Organism: Haliaeetus leucocephalus; assembly: GCF_000737465.1. Classification (NCBI taxonomy): domain Eukaryota; kingdom Metazoa; phylum Chordata; class Aves; order Accipitriformes; family Accipitridae; genus Haliaeetus; species Haliaeetus leucocephalus. The sequence goes on along the minus strand of NW_010972875.1, from coordinate 1,948,848 downwards.
ATAACGTTTGGAATTTTTAAAAGAATACTTGATTTTACATTTGTTTATTTTTCTGTCCTGTATTTCTGTAACTTAGGTTTAGGTAGCAAGCACATCTACCTTAAGAATGGTGATTCTTCCAATGTGGTTGAACTGCTGGAAAGCTTCAAAAAAGATGCAAGGAGTGTTAAACTAAGAGCAGGAAAACATCAGCTTGAAGATGTGACTGATGTGTTGAAGAGTTTTCTTTCTCAGATAGATGATGCACTTCTCACTAAAGAACTTTACCCATTCTGGATCTCTGCGTTAGGTAATGTATTCAGTAACACTCAATACAAGAAAGGTTGTATGTACGTTTTCAGTATCAAATTTGAGGGGGTTGTTAATTACTTGCCCTGTGTCAACCTATGTAATTTGATAATTGGCAAAACAATTGTAGTGAGGAAGAAAAAAAGTTTAGAGCTTGGCTGCAATATACTTATGTTAATCAGAGATGATTTTATTGCCTTTAAGTGAACCAAAATAATAATAACAACAAATAGTGATGTTTCCTTGTAACAGTAGACCAGTATTGCACTGTGTTGTAGTTGGATCAGCCAAGGTAAGAAGTGATGATTAATATTTTACTGAAGCATTGATGGCAGAATTCAAGAAATAGACAAATGTTAGAGTAGGAAAAAAGTGTGTACTCTGTCTTTTGACCATATGTAGAAGTTTATGCCACTTTTGAACTAATGTTAATGCTATCATCTGCATGATAGTTAAATGACAGTCTTGCTGCTTAAATTCTTCAAATATCTTTTATGAACATTCACACAATGTTATGTGTATTAATAACAATGTAAACTTGTTACCAACAGTTAACTTGTTTTTTGTTTCCTTAGAAATATTGATTTAATTTGAAAGAAAAGTTAAGTAACTTCAACCCAAACTGTAACTTATGTATTTAAAACATGAGGATGTGTATCTCTGTGGTTGAAAACAGAACCTTGAGATTACTAATAAATTAGTTACTCATTACATAAATTGTGATGGTTTCTATAGTGTTCATACAAACCAGCTATATTTCTATTGGTTTCTATATTGCAGTATTTACAGACTTCAAGAAACAAACTCTTTCCATCCAAAACTGTGCTATAAATTTGCAGATGATGCATAGCAATAAGAGATGCACAGGAAAAGCTAAGACAGAACAATAATTTCTGCCTTAATGCATTGAAATCATATAGGCTTGTTTAGTGTGGTGAGTTTTGTCTTTAAAAAAGATATTAAAAGCATATTCCTCTCCGATTTTGCTTAAGTTCAAACTTATGGAAGTTGCTTTAATGTGAACCACTAGAAGTTTGGGAAATTCAAGTATCAATATTACACATTTTTGAACTTTAACCTTAATTTGAACAAACTAGAGGAAAGAATATTAAGAATTTATTCACTTACCACAAGATTGATCCGATCTTATCATAAGTCAAAAAAAAGTTGTATCGGTAGCAGTTTAGATTTAAGTTAGCTCTTTTGTGAATAGAGGTGTTACATAATGGTGTTACAGTGATTTAACTTCCTGATTTGTATGTGGGGCTAAAATTCTGCTTCAGTTTTACAGCAGAGAATTCTGTCCTGTTATAATTAAGTGACACTGAAAGTACTTGTGGGAAGACTAAAACACTTAGGAAGATCCAGTAGAAGACCTTTAAACTGTTTTTTTGTTTGTTTATTTTTTCTTCCAATTACCAAAGAAATCATAACACAGTGCAGTAGTTAGTGGAGAGTGCTAGCAATCAGCTGGAAGAGATGAGAGTTCTTATGTGCTTTTTCCTTTCCGAAACTTGAGTGAAGCAAGGGACTGATAAGAAAAAAGCTAAATAAATAAAATTTACATTAACTTTGCTCATGCCCTGAGCAGGATTATGCTCTGTAGTATCTATGCAGCACAGGGAGGCAGGCTTAACTTGAAGGTAGGGAGCTGTGACTGTCTCATACTGCAATTCCGAAGACTGGAATTCCTGTCATTGGCTCTGCCACTGTCCAGCTATGTAACTTTGTACACCTTATTCACCACTCCTTCCCCTTTACTCTCCTCTTACCAGTCTTGTATATTTGGATCTTTAAACTAATTTGGGCCTTGAGACACTTTACCAATAAAAATTAAAAATATGAAAAGGTCTTTTCCTTTCTTATCTCTGGGAACTCTTAGAAGTACATTTGCACATGTGTATACACAGATGCACTCACACATGTACACACACAAACTACAGACTAAACAACCTTTGAGAAGAAAAGCAATTGCTATCCTGGGATTTAGTCTTAAACTGTAACAAATGGTGCTTGAATATAGAACTGTCCCTCATCATTGCTGATACTGTTTCCCTGAACTGGTGTACAATAATAGACTTTGTTAATAGTAGATTGTCAGTATTGCCTTTATGAAGAAGAGGTTGATTGGGTAAATTGTAATTTTAAATGACTAGGTGATGCAAATATAGTTAATGAGAACTGCTGTTGATTTTTAGTGTGCATTGTTATTAATGCTCAATGATTATTATTTTCCGGCAGATACACAGAATGAAAAGGAACGTGTGAGGAAGTATGGAGCTTTTATTCGGACGCTTCCACCAGTCAATAGGGCAACTTTGGCTGCTTTAATTGAACATCTTTACAGGTCAATGCAAATGATGCACTGTAGCAGAGAAATTCTTGTAATGTGTTCTCAGTATAACTCTACCATAGATGAAATGTGGCTTGTTTCATTAACTAGTAAGCATCAAAAGGTTACCTAGTTGTGGCGATTAATTATATTTGATTCCTTTTAATTTATAATGTGTTTTTTCTTTGGTTGTATTTTTAGCAGTAGGTATCCATAAATATTAATGGGATGGAACAGCCTTACAGCAAGAGGGCTGCCAGTGTATGTGTCCAAATAGGGTAATTTTTGAGGTAGCTTCTTTATACAAATTCATTTTACCCCAGTCTGCTAGTCTTCCAGAGGATTATTGCAAATGGTTCTTGAAATTAAAAGACTTTTCAGGGAAAATGTCCTTCTCCACAATCTGTATTGCACTTAATAACTTTGAGAATTAGCTACCCTTTCTGTTTTTCATCAATGCTTCATTTTGCAGCTGAGGTAGCGGTAGACAATATCCAAAATATAAACTTGTTTAAGCAACAAAGGTCATGTCTTATTCCTAGATCAAATAAGCAGCAACAAATGTATAAAAAATGTGTGACTTGGTGTCCTGGTTTCAGCTGGGATAGAGTTAATTTTCTTTCTAGTAGCCGGTATAGTGTTATATCTTGGATTCAGTATTAGGAGAATGTTGATAACACTGATGTTTTCAGTTGTTGCTGAGTAGTGTTTAGACTAAGTCAAGGTTTTTTCAGCTTCTCATGCCCAGCCAGCGAGAAAGCTGGAGGGGCACAAGAAGTTGGGAGGGGGCATAGCCAGGGCAGCTGACCCAAACTGGCCAACAGGGTATTCCATACCATGTGATGTCATGCCCAGTATATAAACTGGGGGGAGTCGACCAGGAGGGATGGATCACTGCTCAGGAGGAAATTGTGCATCAGTCGGCCAGTGGTGAGCAATTGCATTGTGCATCACTTGTTTTGTATATTCCAATCCTTTTATTATTATTGTCATTTTATTACTGTTATTATTATCATTATTAGTTTCTTCCTTTCTGTTCTATTAAACTGTTCTTATCTCAACCCACAAATTTTCCTTTTTTTCCCTGATTCTCTCCCCCATACCACTGGGAATGGGGGGAGTGATTGAGCACCTGCATAGTGCTTAGTTGCTGGCTGGGGTTAAACCACAACACTTGGATGATTCTGCAGTGTCATGGTTAAATATATATTATCTAATGAACAAGTCAGATTATGTTCCTGGTAAATTGTAGTGAGTAGAGAATGTATAGAACCTTTTCTGTACAGGATGTTGTGTTCAGAAATTACATTACATAGCCAGGTACATAGCAGATGTCCTTTAAAAACTATTTATATGATTATTAAATTGATTGGTGCCATTGTTAGGATAAAGGTTATAGTAAGTATTGTGTTTAACGATGTTTCTAAGCATATCCAATTCAGATATATTAATATGCTGTTATATCTGTTCTGAAAGTAGTTTGAATTCATGTGTGTAACAGCCAAAATTCTGTGTGATGCTTTGAAGTGTTTGATTCTAAAAGAGGATACATTATGTAAACAACAGAATTGATATGTAAAACTTTACCATAACTGTAGAAACTAAGAAGGATCTAATTTCTTTCCACTTTTTTTTTTTTAATCTTAGATCATAAGTTTGTAGGATATACTCATGTAACTTAATATAGCGAAGCTGTACTTAGTGTTGTTGCAGCCTCACCTTGAGTACTGCGTACAGCTCTGGGCCCCACAATTTAAGAAAGATGTTAAGGTCCTTGAATGCATCCAGAGGAGGGCAGCAGAGCTGGTGAAAGGCCTGGAAGAAATGTCCTATGGGGAGTAGCTAAGGACTTTGGGCTTGTCTGGTTTGGAGAAAAGGAGGCTGAGGGACGACCTCATGGCTTTGTACATCGTCCTGAGGAGGAGAAGTGGAGAGGGGAGGTGCTGAGCTCTTCTCCCTGGGATCCAGTGATAGGACATGTGGGAATGGTTCAAAGCTGCACTTGGGGAGGTTCAGACTTCATATTGGGAAACATTTCTTTACCAAGAGGGTAGCCAAATACTGGAACAGGCTTCCTAGAGAGGTGGTCAATGCCCCAAGCCTGTCTGTGTTTAAGAGGCATTTGGACAACGTCCTTAATAACATTCTTCAACTTTTGGTCAGCCCTTAAGTGATCAGGCAGTTGGACTAGATGATTGTTGTAAGTCCCTTCCAACTGAACTATTCTATTTTTATTCTATTCTAAATAATTTTGATATCATTTGAGATGCAGATAGAAAATATAAGTTTTCATTTCCGTAATGAGATGCGAGGTAAAGAATATAAAGAAACAAATATAAAAAAGAATAAATAATATTAGATTTTTTTCATTGCATTTAATGTAGTTATTCTTTTTGAAATGCACTGCATATTCTGTAGAGGAGCCTCAGACAATTAAAGGAACAATGAAATCTTCTAAATATGTTTATTTTTCCTTCAACAGGGTGCAGAAGTGTTCTGAAACCAATCATATGAACCCTCACAATCTAGCCATGGCGTTTTCCTCATGCTTATTTCAAACTAAGGGCCAAACTAGTGAAGAAGTCAATGTAATTGAAGATCTAATTAAAAATTATGTGCAACTTTTTGATGTAGGTATCTTTATATAAAGTGTCCTAATTGCTCAGCTGTTAGACATGCTAAAATGTAGAAGTCTTTTTAAAGATGATCTTGCTATTAGTTACACTGCCTGAGGATTTGCAGGGTTTTGAACTCTTAATTCAGTGGACATTGTTTTTTGTCTGCTTTAAATTTTATTTCCCAGCTAGCTTAGTCTGTGTAGGAAAGACTATATTTATAGGGTTGCTGTGAGCTACTGTTTTCCAAAATGGTGCACATTCTTCTTGCTTGACACCAGCATACCAATTTTAAGAAAACATTAAGATTATGACTATTGAAAATAATACTTCTATGCAGATTTTATGGGCCTGATCAGAACTGAAGCATGGAAGAATTCTGTGTTCTTAGTCTCCGAGCTGTGGTTACAATAAAGACTAGAGCAAGTGTTTGGTTCCTTAGGTCTAGAAAGAACATTAAATCCAACTGGGTAGAGAGATACTGCTAGAAGCAATTCGTATTAGCCGTTTTGGTGTAGAGTTTACTGTGCCACTATAACATTGCTTGGCAGTTTTTCTTGGAGTTCTCACTTCTAATATGTATTTGGTAAAGTTTATAGTAACGAATCCCATCAATGAAGTGCTGTTTCTGACTGATAGAATATTTTGCATAGCTGCTTCTATAAGAACGCGATTAACACTATGGTTAATTGTAACAATATTTATTATTGTTGCATTATTATTAATTATTTACTAATTTTAGATGTAAGCATTGCTCTGTATTTATATTTGTATTTATCTTAGTTTATTATATTAAATTAGTGTTTGCTACTTTATGTTGTAATTTTTATACTAGCTCCCTTATACTTATTAATTGATCAAAACTTATCCATTTTAAACAGATAAATGAAGACCAGGTCAAACAAATGGATATAGAGAACAGCTTTATTACCAGGTGGAAAGACACTCAGGTAAGTGGGAAATATCAACTGGTACGAAAACAATTTTAACAAAGACTATTTTGTTGTTTACAGGTTTTTATACCTAGATTTCTAAATGTAAATTACTGAGTTTGTATAGTGACCAGTGTTTTTTACAGCGCTGAGGGAAATAAAATTAAATAAAAGAGGAGGCATAAACTGATAAAGGAAAACAGTTCTGTGTAAAGCATACTGTGGAATTATGTTCTGACCTGAGCACTGGGATAACTTACAGGTTGTTACATGCTTTTACTATACTTCATAAATTGTACTAGGAGGAAATGGTCAAATTTTGCAAGTGTGAAAGTGATGACCTGTCCTTTTTTAATTTTAAACTTGCATATTAAGTACCTTCAAGTGTATATTAATACTTTTATTATTTCATAAGCTTTGGGTATACGTGGTCCCTCTTCATTAGAGTTTCACTATCCCTTTGAGTTTAAAGTGTCTGAATCTTTAGCCGTATCCTGTTTTGTGACCATTTCTAGAACCCCAAACCACAAACATTATTTGGGGAAGCTTCAGACACATACCAACAGTCAAACTGAACTTCAGGATACAATATAGGAAAATGGGAGATCTTATGCCACTTATTATCATCTTGAGTTCCAGTCTTAACAACTTTTGAATAACTTCAGAGTGGTAAGAAACAGCAAAGTGATAGCACGTTTCACTGTCTGAATGGTATTTTTGTACAGTCCTAATTAAAGCAAAAATTGGTAAGTTTCATAACACTACCAAGGTGGTTGAATTAAGAAAGGTAAAAGGAAATGCAAGGAGCTTAAAAGCTTTTTCAGAAATCTAAAGTAGTGGAGGAGAAGCTTTGAGCGGTTTTGGAGCTTATAGGGCTTTAGAAACTAAGCCAGCAGAAAAAAAAAATCTATAATACTTTGTTGGTTGCCTTCTGCCTTCCATCAACAGTTTTGTGGTACCTTGTAAGCCATCATTAAGAAGACAGGGTCTTGCAAATACATGTTGAAATTCTATGTTCTGTGAATTGCTATCTAGAGTCTTGCTTTTATCTCATATTCCCTTATTGTCTGGGTCAGAGTGGCATGAAGCTTTCTGACCATAATGACCTACTGTGAATGTTCATATAGAAGGTAGAATGCCTATTTCCTCCTTTTGGTGCCCAGTGGGGAGTGACCAAGTCACTGGGAAACAATTTAAAGTTTATTTCTAGTGTCTGTCTTGCAGAATGGAAACATCTGCATTCTGGCAACCCCCCCCCCCCTCCCCCCCCCCCGATTTGATATCCCTAAGAGCATTCTGCAAGGCAGGGGTTGAAGTATCTTTAATGGAACTTATTAATTCTGGGGACCATGAAAAGGACCTTACTGAGATTAGAGAATAAAATTTTGAAGCCGAAGACAGTGAAAAATGCATGGACTTTTAAATACATTCTTTTCTGTGGTTTTAGAACCAAAATAATGCATGTTACATCTGGTTACACTATTAACATTTTCCAAGCAACTCTGGGAAGCTGTCATGATTAAATATTTGTAATACCTTCTGGAAAAATTAGGGAGATATGAGAGGAGTTTCATGAGTAGAGGAGGAGATAGTGGAATCATTTTGATTAGATAGGGAGGAAGAAAAGAAAGGAAGCTGAAAGGCTGTTGATGGATTGAATAACACAGTAGCAACTGCTGTCTAGGTAGGTTTGTCTAAAACTGAAGCTGTGAGGAATATAGGGAAGACCAAATAAAATGGTTTTGTTCTGTATTTTTTCCACCCCAGATACCACTACTAAATGACCTTTATGAGGTATTATATTTACAAGAAGAAGAGACTTGCTTTCTGTTCTTTAAAATAAAAGCCTAGGCTTTCTAAAATTGTTAAGATTTTTATTAAAAAGCTTCCAGCACCTGAAAAGCTAGTCTTCCACATTTTAAACTTTATAATCAAACTGGAACCTTCATGAATAATTGGGCCTGTTTGGACTGGTTTCCCTGGGACTCTCCAGATTGTTGGGAGGCAGAATTATAGAAAGATTGAACTGGGATTTTAACTGTTCTTATTTTGCTGACAGCAAAGTCTCTAGCATTAATAATCAGCTTTCTAAACTGATGGTTACACCCACTGTGTTAACAGACTCTGGCTTAATTCTCATAACACACATGGCTAAGCTTTAAATTCTTTACAAAAAATAGTAATATCACTTTAACCTTAAAAATGAAACAAAATCTGCTACCTAATCACAGAATTATCATAGAATCGTACAGTATCTCAGGTTGGAAGGGACTTGTAAGGATCAACCAGTCCCAATTCCCTGCTCCTCGCAGGACTACCAAAAAGTAAACCATATGACTAAAAGCGTTGTCCAGATGCTTCTTGAACTCTGACAGGCGTGGTGCTGTGACCACTTCCCTGGGAAGCCTGTTCCAGTGAGTGACCACCCTCTCAATGAAGAACCTTTTCCTAATGGCCAATCTAAGCTTCCTCTGATGCAGCTTTATTCTAGTAGTCTAGGTTGGAAGGAACCTGTTGAGGTCATCTAGTCTGATTACACTGCTGCTCAAGCATGGCAGGTTGCCTAGGACCGTGTCCTGTCAGATTGTGAATATCTCCAAGGATGGAACCTCTCTGAGCAACCTCTTCCAGTGTTTGCCCACCCCCACAGTATAATTGTTTTCTTGTGTTCAGATTGAATTTTGCGTGGTTTTAATTTGGGCTCATTGCCTCTTGCCATGTCACTGAGAAGAGTATCTCACTTTTCTGCATTCTCTCCCATCAGATATTTGTACATGTACAGGAGGTTTTTCTCCATTACCTTCCCAGGAACTGAGGTGAGGTTGACCAGCCTGTAGCTCCCCAGATCTTCTTTCTTGCCCTTCTTGAAGATGGGATCGATACTTGTGCTCTTCCAGTCTTTGGGAACCTCTCCCAGTCATCATGACTCTTCAGAGATAATTGAGACTGACTTTACAGTGACATCAGTGAGATTCCTCAGCACTCGTGGGTCCTACTTGTCAGGCTTCATGGACTCATGTACATCTAACTTATTTAATGCTCCTTAACCTGGTCTTCCTCCGTAATATTCCTTGCTCCAGACCTTCCCTCTGGTTTCAGGGGCCTGGGATTTCTGAAAGTCAGTCTTACCAGTAAAGACTGAGACAAAGAATGCATTGAGTACCTTGGCCTCTTCTGTGTGATTTGTCACCTGGTCGCCTGCCCTATTCAGCAGCAGGCCCATGTTTTCAATAGGCTCACTTTTGCAGTTTATGTACCTGTAGAATCCTTTCCTGTTGCCCTTTGCATCCCTTGCGAACTTCAACTCGGGGTCGGCCTTGGTTTCTCTAACCTTATCCCTGCACATTGGGACAGAAGCTCTGTGCTTTTCTTGGGTCACCTGCCCCTGCTTCCAGCTCTTCCACGCTTCGTTTGTTCATCTGAGTTCAGCCAGGAGCTCTTTGCTCATCCATTCAGGCCTCATAAATAGTAAGGGATGATTTGCAGTGCTTTATAGTACTTAAAATTTGGAAGGCAGCAGTGAAAGGGATTCTTATTTTATTAGGTGGTGTGCTACTGTCAAATTTGTTATCATTCATTCTTAACATATCGCTAGAAATGACTACTTTCAGTTTCAGAGAGAATGCTTGTTCAAGTAGAACTTACAAAATTGAAGAAAATGGCACTTCCTACTTTAGTTTAAAGGGAGAGAGGGGGCTAAAAAGAAGTGCATTAGAAATTGTATTTAAATGTATACATTTGAAAATCTATTTTTTTCATCCCATGGGAAAAAAAGTTCTCCAAAGAACGTGGTAAATAAGTGCTAAATACTTAGATATGATGTGTGAGAGAATCTCAGCTGGACTACAGAGTCTCCTAGATACGACATGTCACTGATACTAAATTTCACTGAATCATGTTACCACCTGGGTTTATCTGTAAATTTTTGCTGTATTCATTAAGTGCTTTCTCAGGTAATTTCTAGAGTAAGCTGTTACACCACAGCTATGTTTTCCATCTCAGTGGTGCCTTTTTTTTTCTTTTTTTTTTCTTCCCCTGGCAACCGGCCTTGTGTTTGTGTACCACAAAGAGTTGTGAAAGTCCAAAGGCCTCAGGTGCACGAGAGCTAACCTTGCCTGAGGTGTAGAAGCACTCCTTGGCTTGCTCTGTGATCTTGGGACCCCAGCTGCTCAGGGCAGAGGCCTGACCAGGGTGTGCCCTGGTTCTTTCCAGGTCCATGCTGTTAGGTTTCTGGTGGCATGAACTCAGACATTGCGTCATGTAAGGAACAGTATTTCTGTGTAAGAATTTAGGGCAAGGCTCCTGGATCCCACATGTACTGTTCTGTCCCAGATTAAGCACTTAAGTTATTTGTGAAATGGGTAGGGAAGGGAGACTTGGAGTCTTAACAGTCAACATGCTGCGTAAGGAGCCTACTGACCTAGCCTGGAGCTAGGATGCTGAAGGAAGGGAGCCTCTTAAATTCTCCCTTTCTTGCATGCCTGAACACGTGTGTGTCAGATGCTGATTCACAGAGCCAAACCATCATCTTAAGATACTTTCTAAAGGAGAACTTGAACATTTTCTTCCATTTTAATATGCAGATGAGGACTGAGGAGGCTAAATACTTCCTTGAGCAAGGTAAGGGCTGACCTGAATGCATTTTTCCTTCTCTTCACTTATCTGTGGTTACCATGTGGTACAGCTTTATAAGCTGCAGTGGAGTGTATTATTTCCTTTGTATCTGATTCCACCCCTTCACAATCCTTCCACAACTTTACAATCACCTGGAATAATTTAGAGCCTGTCCGTTATGGCACTGTCTTGGAAACGTGAATTCAAATTATTGGGTTTGGCAGTGCGTGCATTCAGAGTGTATCCTGGATGAGTTTAATGGTTAGATGGATTGAGCTCCTCGGCTTTACCGAGGTGCACCAGTCCTTAGTAAGAAAAGAAACTTTAGGTACCAAGAATGTTTTAATAGAAAAGGCTAATTCGTTGGGTACCCATGTACATGAGTGATTGTTTTGAGGATTGCTATTGGGAAATTAAACACAGAAAAATCTGTTTAGTCTTGTTTTGTGTTGCTCAAGAGCTTACGTGGCCAAACACTTTGGATTTCCATATGAACTGCTACATAAAGAAAGGAAAATGAGATCAGAAATATCTGCGTGCTAGAAAATCTCAACGTGAAAAGGAGATGGGAAAATTGATTATTAATGAAAAACTATTGCAGTATAGTACCACCTTTTTCACTTTCTTCTAGAAATACTTTACTATTAAGACCTAATCAAATATTTTATGCTATATTATTTGTATTGTGTGGGCAAAATGGATTTGCACTAAAAATTGTGTGTATTGTTTTATGGATTTATTCTTTAATATAGACTTGAATGGCATAAAATGGAAAATACTATACAGAATAATTGACTTCCCTGTTTCCCAAGCAGGACAATGATCTCAACTTAAAGCTGTAGTTGATGTTCTCCCTATAAAGAAAATAAGTAATGCAAATTTCCTAGAACAGACTTGGTCACTGGGGTATTTTAAAATTGCGTATCTTAAGTGACTCCAGATTCCTGCTTGGAAAACCTGAATTCTTAATATTCAGTACATGTTTTCACAACCTGTTACGAGGAAAATAGTAACTGAGCTGCTGGATTTTATTAATTTATCTCTGTCAATACTGTATCTGAAGACATCATGGAATGCTGAGTTTGAGTTAGAAAATGGTTTTGGATCTTATCAAATCGTTGGTATCTTTACTCTGTATGGCATTTCCTGGAAAAAGAGCCACCAGAAGTCAAGATAGCAAATATGAACTCAGGAGACCTCAGTTGTTTGGGAGCACCTGCCCCAGAGATAGCAGCCTTTTTCTTTCAGCTTTCTAAATAAGCAGTAGACATTGGAACAAGACTTCTACCTTTTAATGGATGATAAATTGAAGTTTGAACTGCTTTTAAGGATAGGGACTTCATTCTCTCTGTTATGTGAGCCTATTACCCCTTTAATATAACAACTGGGGAGTGGAGTTCTCAAGAGCCTGACTGTCGTTTGTGGCAATTTGATTGTGACTATGAACATTTTTCCCATCTGAATTAAACTGTGGAACGTTTTTTGCCAGTTGCCAATTTTTCTGTAGCAGACATGATTAATGTAACTACTGTTTCAAATAAAAATACCTTTTTCTGAGACTGTATATGTATGTAACATGTGAAATGCATGGATGTCTAATGCTGGGGACCACTTCAATGCAGAAGGGAATAATTCTCATCAAAGGTTGCGCACTTGCTGTTATTTCAGAGTATTTACTGCCTGAAGCCCACTGATTACAGAAGCTTCTTCTAGGTGGTTTACAAGGATGTTTTGAGATTTTATATATAGCTTTTTCTCTAGAAGAATTCAACATTTCCCTAACTATGCATGGTGTTGTCAACAGGTGAGGGAATACCTTAGAGCCAAACCTGGACTAACACTAAGTGCTTTTGAAAAAGATTGACCTTCCTCTTTGTTGTATTTTTACATTTATAATTTCTATCATGAGTATAAAGTGCAAATTACTCATAATTTTGGAAGACTAGATTGTATGGATGCCTACACTTTATATTTTACCAGGCTTGGCCATATAAACTTCTTTTAAACTGCTGTTGTTAAGTCCAACTTAGCATTTGATGCTTTCATTAACACTATAAAAAGAATAGCCAGACCCTAGCCATTTGTCATGAGCTGTATTTGCCAGTGCAGACCTGAAATGGGATAAACATTTTCAGAATAGGAACAGTGGTTAGTTAGAATGGTGTAGCTTTAACTTGATATCCTTCATTATTTCAGTGAAAGAAAAAGGGTATGCTGAAACATTCTTTTTCAGCTGCTCTACTTCCTCTGTCAGTAGCTACCATCATTCAGCCTGTAAGCAGTTTCTGAGACCATGCATTTTGAAGACTTGCATATGCAGACCATGTAGCATGGAGATTGGACTTAAGGCTCATGCAGGAGAGATAGCTCTTTGGAACTTTTTTGGATGGACTTCCAGTTACTGTTAAAACTGATGACATGGTGCAGATCGAGTGATGTAACAGCACGGGTGATTGGCAACTTAGACCTCAAGCAGCTGCAATTAAGAATTGTGCATAAGAATCCTTTCCATTTAACATCTGATAGTGTGACATTATTGCATCAAAACATGCGCATATTTGTGGGAAAATCGGTGATGCGGATACCTAATACATTTGAGTATATAGGTTGCTATAGTAGTTTTATCTCTGGGCTGATGATGCAGAGTGTTCAGAGAAGAACAACTGAACCAAATTTCTGCTGAAGGCCTGGAAGTTCTCATGTCTCGAAATGTCACTGAAGTTCCGTTCCGGGTGGCACTTCATTAGCTGCTCTTCATTTTCTGTCCACCATATACTTAGGCCAGCTGTTTCAGTTTGCTGCTGTAATTTATATCACATTTTCTCCATACGGTTGTTTACATGAGCCCAGTGGAAATCAAATGTCAGCTTCATTCTTATTTCCAACCTTTTTCTGTAATATCATCTGAAAAGCAAATTTTACAACTAAATGAGCTTTTTTGAGTCTGTGCCACTATAATTAAGTAGCTTTCTTCAAAGTAGCTTTGTAATGTTTTTCCTCACAAATGTTTCCGTTAGTTTTCTATTCTCAGAGGCTAAACTAACTTTAAAGTCACCATTTTTCAGAATGTTAATGTTCTCTAAAATTGAGTTCTGCCATTTATTTTTCTATAGAAATGTAGTTTTAGGTTCTGTAAATTAGTCAAAATGTATCACAAAGCTCGCCTGTTGCTATCATTTTCTCCGTATCTTATTCTGTATATGATGCAGCTTTTTTACTGTTCTTAAACGCTTCCTCTGTTTGTAGTAATATATAAATAAGTAGCATCACTGTGAATACTGTTCTCATAAAGAAGACACAAATTGTCATTCTTAATGTTAATTCGATTATTAAATCGGCTTATTAATAAAAGGGTACACCTCCTGAAAGGTCGAGTTTTTTTGCTGTATTTTTTCTTCCTATGCTCTGATCATCACGATATATTTAGTTTTAGAAACTGGGATGAATTACAATCTTTTGACGATGCTTATGTCTATACCACAAGGGAATTAGAGCAGGCAAGACAGGAGACATTTTTAACTGTAGAAAGGTAAAGTAATTTCTCATCCACAAAGATAATTTTATTGCCATAGATGAGCAAATCTAGTAACAATGGAAAATACTAAATTCCTTGTCATGAATCAGATTTTTCTCCTTGATCATAAAATTACTGACTTTCCAATTTCTTTGTAAGTTTCATATTGTTAGGCATTCTTAAATTATGTTTGTTGGTATTGAGTAATTAAACTATTATATATTATGTCATACACTTGCTTTATCATCTAATTTTTTCACGTTAGCATTGTATCTAAAGTTTAGCTATCTCTCCAACAAATTTGAAGAGCTATATTCAACAGAGGTTGATACCAGGAGCATTTGTTTTGATTCCTTTTTCTAAATACTTAATGACACATTTTCATTGTGATTAATAATCATAAATGTAGTCTTTGTAGTAATGAATTTTGATTATCCAGATATGTACACATGGCTATATGACTGAAATATTCTCTTATTTGTAATTTTTCCTCTCATTTTTAACTAACTCATTTTAGTTTGGGGTTCCTGTCCTGTATTTTTTCATGGTTTTAAATTCTGGTCATCTGTTTTGGCACTGAAGTGAGCCTGGCTAACCCCTAAATCAGTTATGGTTCTGGCTGTTTAAGATACTAAGGTACACTCATGTCTTAGACTTTGCAGTCTTGAAATAAGTGGAAATTTTAAATTTATATTTATGTCCTCTAGTTTTCCTGCTCTTGAATGGTATTTGTAAAATGTGTTCATTTTGTTTGATATGATTCTGTTGGATTTAGGGTTTGCATTTTCCTCCTGAATTTGTGAATAGGGTTTTTTTCCTTACACTAGTCAAATAAAAGTGAATGTAGTGCAGGTTTTCCCATTAGAGTCAACATTTGGACTATTTTTATAGATAAGTTGGTGGAAAAAAAAGTTTGAGTTCAGAAGGTTCTAGCACATCTACTAGATAATAATTGTACTTTCCCTATTTAAAAGGATATTTAAAATATTTTTAAGACAGTCTAATTTTTTTTAATTGTTTTGTTTTAGGTTTCCCAGGCTGGAGATTTGCTGATTGAAGTTTACGTGGAAAGAAAGGAGCCAGACTGTAGTATTATAATCAGAGTTAGTGTATACAAGTGATACAGTGTTTTTACTAAGCACTTTCTCATTAAGTATACCAAATTTATTTTCATACATGTTTTTATGTAATTACATAATGAAAATACAAATGCATATCTATCACTATTCTTTTAAATATTTTTTTTAAATTTTCTGTGTTACCTAGATTTTGTAAAGACTGATTATTATTATGCATTTTTAAGGAGAATTGTATGATACAATTTTAAAGGAGAGACGTCCTCCTTTGGTTTTACTGCAGTATACCATGGTATAAATTATCGCAGCTCTATGGGTGCAACACACAAAAACATTAACAAGTACACAGTGAATGCTGGTTTTATTTAATAGTACAAGGCCATTTAAATGACCTTCCTCCTGATTTTTCTTTTTGCCGGTGGCTGTTTTCCTTAAGCGCTAAGAAGCCAAAGTTTGTTGCTTACTAGTATTGAGATTTTTCAGCCTGGTATCTGATAGTGTATTTTAAACAAGCTCGTCTCCATGTAGTAGTGCTCTATTGTTTGGATGCTGAGGAAAAAAAAAATTAATTTCTGTAATGACAAAGGACAGATATTGTTAAGAAGGAAGCAGAAAATTTAGGGCAGTGCTTTTTTTTTTTAATGTTATACCTTTCTGTTTCTGTTTCCTTTCTGTTCTGTTCAGCATATGACTCTCAAACACTTATGTTTGTACATATATGTGGTACGTGGTATATGTAGATACACACATACATGCATGCAAGACATGCTTTTTTTTAATTGGAATAAAAAAATGGGAAATGCATTGCTAAAATAAAAAAATTGTACTTCTGTAATATTTACCTTCCCATACTGAAGAGAAAATATCAAAGCTTTTCTTTTTCCCCCTAATTATTCAAGAGTAGAGAAAAGGAATTTCAAGTTACCAAGTTATCATTCTGTTAAAAATTGTAACTTTGATTTCATGGAACAAAATAAGGAAAGCATGGTGGATCCTGACAAATAATTTATGGGTTTCCAACTCAGTATATCTGCCTTTTTTTTTTTTTGTTTGTTTGGTTTTGTTTTTTTTTGTTTTTTTTTAAACATCAGTTGCAAGGAGGAAGATTTTGAAAAAATAAATCAGAAGTCGGTAATTGTAATATATTATAAACTGACTCAATTTGTATTACAGGTATCACCTTTGATGGAAGCAGAAGAATTAACTAATGATGTTTTAGGAATCAAAAATATTATTCCCAGCAAAGATGATATCTGGGCTACTTTTGAAGTACTTGAAAATGGAGAACTAGGTTAGTGACACTTAAATTATTTGTGTTCATCAAATTTTATTATTTTTATTTTTCAATACTTAACATAATCCAAAGCTTAGTTAAAGAGTTACTGAAAAGTTTATAGAAACAAAACAAAAATTAGCCTTTATGCCATTGTTTTACATTTGGTTACTGGGGCATCTGCATGATTTCTTTCTACACTTTGCCAGAAATAATATGATGAATTGTTTTAAAATGCTTATAAATCGGGGTTTGAAAAAATGTTCTTTATATTACCCTCCTTCACAGTTCATTCGTCATCAGCTATAGAAAAGTAGCTCTTACCAATAAGTCTAAAAGAAGAAACTTATTTTCATTAGAATGTTAGCAGTTGATTTTATAAGGAATAATGTTTTTCAGAAAATGAAATGAGAAAATACATGTAATACTTCGGGGAAAGGATCTTTTTTTATTTAGTCAATTATTTTATGTGTGTGGATGAAAAAGGAGGCATAAACTGTGTAATCCTGTGTTTATGGCAAGTGGCATTATGGTGTATGGAGCAGAATCTTGAAACATTTGTTTTAAATATAGTTCTGCTGCCAACAAGAGCAAATGTCACATGGTCAACAGTATTCATGAGCTGTAAAGAGGTTTTAACATTGGGAGTGCTTCATGCGTGCTGGAGCTTGCACTTTATTATTAGAGATACTTAAAATAACATAAAGTAATAGAGTTTTCTTTAATTAAAACATTGTATTTTGATGAATATTCACTGATGTCATCTGATTTTTGAAGAAGGGGGACAGAAATACGCTTTTAGTAAAAGGAACGTCTGTTTGCACTTCATTAGTAAGTTGCTGCTCTTATTTTCATGTTACATAAGTGGACTGTGGACTAGTTTATTTCTGTAGTGAAGATACCTATTTTCAAGTTAAGGAAAAAGAAAAGTATAAGAAAATTGAGAAACCTAAGATTACTAAATGTTCCAAGATTGTTTGAATAGTTTTTTTGTACTCGATTTTCAGATGTGCTTACAATAATCTCTTCAAATTTACTAATATTCCTGATATATCAGTCTTGACCTTGGCAGTATCAGTAATGAGAATGGAAGTGCAGTCTCCTTTTTGACTTAAAATAAATGATCCTGATCCCTCTTTGCATTTTACAGTCTTGTGGTGATGCTGTGTAGAGTTGTTACGAGTTCATTTCCAGATTCATAGATGTGGGCGTCAACTGACAAAGAATGCTAGCATCTGTGATCTTTAGAAGAGTCCTGATAACTCGTACAAGTACTGTAGAAATCCTGGTTTTTTTGACTGAGTAATGGAAAAATTTGAAGAGGGGATTTTATTTTCTTAAACTTGATATATAACACTTACAGGCAAATGAAAGCTAAACTAGATATGGCCAAGAGAACATAAAAGTAAGTACAAAAGATAGTTCCCACAGCAGCTTCTTGAGATATTTGGGTGCAACAACTAGTATTTTAGTGTGGGCTAGAAATGTCTGAGCTGATAACTATGGAAAATGAGCAAAATTAAGCTTAGAGTGAGGCAGTACAGGCCCTATATAGGACAATAAATATTGGCAAGGGATTAGAGTGTATCCCATTGAAACAAGAGTTTACAATGGAAAGTAGAAATGGCATACAAGTGTTTTAAAACCAAAATAAACAAGCAAAAAAACAAACTGAAGTCCTAATTCAGCACCTGGCTCCAATCAGTAGAGACTGTGTTGATGAAATGTCTTCTTCATGGACAACTTTCTGGAAGAATCTGTGCTTCAGAACAGGCAAACTGAATTAATAAAGTTGAAAAATAAAAATAATGCATGTAGTAAGAGGCACTTACTTAGGAAGACTCCTGCTGCAAGCTGCAAGTTGATCTTACTAGCGTTATCTAACAATTGCCATTGAACTTTAATTAATCTAAGGCATTTACAAATAAGTTGAGATTATGATATGTCATGACAGTAACAAAGCTTGCTTATTTGTTTCAAATGTACATTAATGATCACAGTGTCTTTCTGACAGAAATTAATTTTCTGCTTGTGTTCCTGCCCTGGTCTGGTACCTGTCCAGTGCATGGTCATATTCAGTTTGTTACACTCAATCCTGAAGTTTTGACAGTTATTTTACTTTTTAAGATATACTGCCCTGAAAACGAACCCTGAGAAGGCAAGAAAATTAGAATCTTACATTTTCTAAAAAATAATTTTCTCCTGATAGTTAATGTTGTTTAGGGTGAAAATGACTGGTTTTGGATATTTACCAGCTTATGATGACCTAAGTAAAAGGGTAATTGGATGTATGTGTTGACTGCTTGCTGTTCAAAATACTAAAATTGCAGTATTAAAAATCAACTAAATTATTTGCATATAGAAAAGTAGATAAAATTATCAATTATTTCAAACCTAATGCAGAACATTCAATGCCATATGTTTTTCCAAAATAGGGTGTATTTTTTTTTTTTGGTAATTTGTGCTTGATGGGTAGTTTGTAAATGAGGTGTGTTGCCAGTAAAATAGCTAATGCATTTCAGCATGATGATTTATGTACCGTGTAATCCATGATGACAGATGGTCTTAAATGTAACTATAAATAAAACAGTAGGTGTTTACTCTGGGAGCGCTGGTGTTCTAGGAAGATGTGGTGATTTACCAGTGTTTCCTGCCTTTGATTTATAAAGTTCTTCTCCTTAAAATGGATTTTTCTCTCTTGTACAAAGGCAACAAGTTGTTTTAACTTTATCACATCAGAGTCCAGTTTCCCAAAAGTTGAAAAGAAATTTTAAAAGTTTGACCATTTAAAACAAAAGGGCCACAAGAAAGGGTGTTACAAAGTAGGGATCGAGCTGCTGTCTACAGAATGGTATTGTTGTTAAGCTGCTTTGTTGTCATGTCTGAATACTAAAATCTTTATATAAGTGGTATAACAAGTCTACAGGTAAGGTAGTTTTTTTACATCCCAAAACAGCGGTAGTTTTTTCTGTTGCTTAAGTGTGTTATTTGTAGCTGCTGCTTTCTGAAGCTCCAGTGTTCGGGAAAATATGTTCTGCTTGAGTGTAGTGCTGGACAGTCCCAAAGCAGCTGTTGACATTTCATATTCATCTACCCTAGCAGAAATGAAAAATGAGATTATGGCAGCATGCTTTACCCTTCAGTACACAAGAGACACAGGGCTAGACTGCCTGACCCAACATGACAGTGTCACACAGGTGTGACTTTCCAGGAGCTGTACCCAGCTCCTCTCAAGGCCTGACCCACATAAGCTGGTATGCAAATGGGAACTCACAACTTCTGGAAAAAATTCTCTCTTTGGAGATAAAGTGGCACTTGGATCCACTGGTCTAAGTTGTAGCCTGCAAAGCCATCGTTAAGGTTTTTGTGTTTCATGAATTATAGTAGGTGCTCACTGCTGAGCAGGTGAAAGCCTTCAGGTGTGTATGTGTGGAGGAAGAATTAATGGAGAGGGAAACTGTATGGTCTCCCTCCATCCACATCAGCGCTGCCTTGTATGATACCTCAGGCTGTGTTGCAGTAAATGTCACACTCAGATTTGTGCTGGATCTGGCAATGCGGATTTAGGGACTATTTGCAAGATCCTCCCTACTTTCATTTGCTATATGAACTGGTGTTTGTATGGGGTGCTGGATGGACTTATCACTGCAGTTTTTCAATCCTGTGAAAGGGTCTCAGAGCTTCTCTTTTAGGATGGATGATACCTATCAACAAATGTATGTTTGAGCAACTGGTGTTGCACACATACAGTCTAGTCACACCTTCATCTGTTGGTATTTTAATGTTGCTGTTCTCTTCGTATGAGCGTGGTATATAACAGTGCAAGTCTGGAAATTCCCCGACCACAGTAACAGGGAGAAGACCTAGTAAGACCACATACTTTTTCTTCTAGTAAAAGGAATGTAATGACACCAAGAGTCTGTCTCAGTCTGTTTTGATCATTAACAGGCAATATAATCTATATCAGGTTTAGTTTTGTTTTTTTTCACTGTGACTGCCCCAAAACCTTTGGGTTTTGATAGCAGAGACTTGATAACTGTGATGATTCATTTTTGTATTGAGCCTAGACCAATGAGGCCCAGTCTAGATGTAGGTCTCGATTCTGTTTGATCATATTTAGGTATGCCCTGTGATAGTTTCTAACTTTTGTATTTAATGTGAAAGCAGTGTTTTAACATCTTTACATAAGCAAATATTCATAACTAAATACAAAAGGGTCACTGAACATTTGACTACTGCTTGTTTAACTTGATATTCATTACATATGCAAACCCTGCCAGCAAAGGTGTTGCTGCAGAAAGTCAATGAAGTGCCTAATTGTCTTATTTTGAAAGCAGTGTTTTTCTTCTATAGCTGCAAGTAAGACAGTGTTGTGTATAAGTATGTGTAACTTCTAAGGGCCTCCAAACTTGTTTTTTGGTTTTTTGGAGGTTTTTTGCTTTTTTTTTTTTTTTTTATTGTTTTTTTTTTTTTTAATTTCAATGTTGTTTGTTTTGTTTTGTGTTTTTCTCCGGCATTTTTCAGAACGTCCTCTGCATTATACAGAGAATGTACTAGAACAAGTTCTTCACTGGAGTTCACTACCAGAGCCTGGCACTGCATATCTGATAATAAAGAGATTTCTAACAGCAGACATGATAAAACTCTACAGTGGTACGTATCTTTTTTAGACCTTGGATACTTCATGTGGGGACATAAGGATGGTAATTCCTTTGTAGCTGTTTCATTGGGGCAAAGTGTCCCAGAACATCTGAATTACTACTACTTTATAAAAATTAATGATTTACTGAGAGTTGTGCTGACTTCCTTTTAAAACATAAAAATTATGGATGTTCTTGTTTCTATAAAATGTAAGTTCTCCCATTTGAACATAAAGTATACAGAAACTCCGCATTCACTTCACAGTCTGTGAACTTCTGCTGTGAAGCTTGAGACTGCTCTTTTATCCATAGTACAGTGCTGCATAGTCCATCCACATACATACTACACTATACTCTCTCTTTGTGGACTGTATATGTATATCTTGTGTATTTAATGTTTACATTATATATAAAACATGTAGTTTACATATAATTATGTAAGTATGTTATACACTAATTTCTGTTATACAATCTGATGCCTCCAAACTACAAAGCTAATTTGAATGACATACTCAAGCAGCTGAAAGACTTAGAGTATGTGGCCTCTAAAAAGGAAGAGGAATTTAGATCTGACCCTTGAAAGGAAATATAGCTCAAATACTTAGTGGAAAAATATGACTTACAAGCTGATAGAGTCCTTTTTTTTTTTTTTTTTTTTTTTGACATAATACCTGGGTTTAAGTCTCCCGTATAATAATATGTAGTATTTGCTTTGAGGTAAGCAGGAGTTTAGAAGTTAAGCATGTCCAAAAATCACTATCTTGTTTTTGAGGAGTTGAAATCCTGTATGCTGTCACTGTAAAACATGTGATGGTGACGCATGATGCCTGGTTTAATGCCCATCTGATGTTATCTAATGACCTACTCAAATATGTAATCTTTTCCTCTTTTCCCCATACACAGAGGTATTTATCTCTCCATCTATATATCTCTTCTGTCTTGATTTCAAGAAGTTATGCTATTATGCTTATTCTTCTGAAAGTAATAGCCTTCTCTCATCATCTTTTATTCCTGTAAAAGCATATGACACAAATATAAACCAACCTTAACAAGTGTGCTGTTTATGACTTTTATGTTTGAGTTTCACTATCTCTAAACATGTCATAGCAGAGAGTGAATAGAGAAATGGCCTACTTCATTAAAAGCTTGATATATGAACTCCTGTCACCTCACTTGGTATGTGTTGAGGTATAATCAGAAAAGGGAATAGATCATAAGGATTATGTGAACCACTGCTCTGAGAACATGTAAGGATTAGGCTAGTGTCAATTTACAAAATGTACTATTTAAAGGGGAGAGCTGCCATTTGCCTGCCTGCCTTCTTTCCTAATTTCTACATCCATTTGTTCTCCCAACCCACCACAATAATTGTTTGCATCAGTTCTATTCAGTTTGACCTTAGTGTAGACACACTGGCTTTTGATTGAATGTTTACATTTCCTGGCTTTTTTGTGTGTGTGTGTTAAAATAATTAAAACTCTTATTGAATAAATTATATTGATTTTCTTATTGGTTTGAAGGGAAAAATCTCTGCCACGTTGCAGACTTACAGTGTTGACCTCTACAAGTTGTACATGGCATAGTAATCTCATGTATTACAAAATCTTTTCTTGAGAGTAGAATTGCCATTTTAAGGAACTTTTACATGGTGAACATACTTTAATTTCTAAAACGTTACTTTTCCTAACTGGATCTTATTATAATAAAATAATGTTTAAAATAAACACAGTATTAGAATTTTTTAGTCCATTTTTAGCTTATAAATTTACTCTGAAACATTAGCAATACTGAGGAGCAAGTTCATTAGATTCAGCAAAACAGCGTATATATTAAGTGTAGGCAAAGATGCACAGAAAGTCTGCACCATTCATCCACATCTTGTAGTTGCAGGAATCTATGTGTTTATGTTTGTATTTCTAATCTTGCATCTGTATGCACTATTAAAACAAGTAAACAGCTATTTCAGGACAAAAAGATACCTTTTTTTTCTTTTAGATAAACTTTGTACTTGCATCACTAGATAGTGTCAGAGTGAGAAAAGATGTAGGATGAGGTCATTGGGGAAGGGATGCTCCCAGTGTCTAGAGGAGGAGGCAGTTCTGGTTATGCTGGGGCTCTCCATCTGAAAGTACACAAGAAAAAACTGCTAGCTTGAAGGAAAAAGGGGAGACCTTAATCTTTTCAGTCTTTTACACTCTTTATGTGGATAATTCCTCCTCACTGAGTAGTAGAGCCGAGGCCAGATGTCCAACCATTACTATTTGAAGTATGGTTTTTAACAGTGGATTCAGCCCATACAAATAGACAACTGGGTGGATGGATGGCCGCCTCCTTCTCAGTAAAATTAATAGGGCTGTGATCGTATTATAATTGAATTCCATGAATTTTCCGTGGTTCTCTGATTTATGTTAGAATCTCACAGACTAAATTATTATATTCCTTACCTTTTTTCTATTAATGTTACCTCAGAGCTTTGTGTCATCGGCACTTTTCTCCTTTTTCTTCCAGAGACTTTAATGACATTTGAAATAATGTTGGTTCAATAGTGAGCCTAAAGGAACAACTCTATTAGCCTCATTTCATCTTGGCAACCTACCATTGTCTTCCCTGTCAGTGCAACTTTTCCCATGTTCCTTATACATAGTACATTCTCCTTTTTCATAATTATTATACTAATTTTGTCCATTCTAAACTAATTTCTCATGTTGTGCAATATCAAACATTATGTTGAGGTCTAGATGTGTATTTTCTCTTGTCTAGAAATCAACTTTCCTTTTCAAGGAGAAAAAAGTGTGTGTTTGTATTGATATGTTTCAGTAAATTCATGGTGAGTTTTCAACTTTACTCCAGATCTTTAGTTACTCTCTTGACAATTTATTCTATAGCTTTTCATGCTTGTTGCAGGAGCACTCTTTCAAGTGCTGTTCAGAAGGCCAAGGTGTGCATTGTATTTTGGTATAAGAGATACTCAGTACAGCTATTCAGGAGATACTCAGTACAGTTATTTCAAGACCCTTTTTCTTCTCCTTACCTGAAAATTTCCCACATTAAAGTTTTATTTATTAGAAGAATATGGGGGAATAGATTCACTATAAAGTGTGTGTATATAGGTCCTTGAAATTTTACCAGTAAGCATTGTATAATTTGAGTGGGAAGTATTGATTTCTGAGAACAGGGCCTGTTATTCAGAGATATTCTTTGAAAGGCAAACTTCTAAACCATAGGTGGATCAATCCTGAATGGCTTGCGTGCATCTAGTTCCTAGTACTTGCAAAGTTCTAGAAAGTTTTGCATGTTTTGTAAAGTTCATATCTGAAAAATCATTCTGATTAGGACACATCCTGATGATTTTAGATTTACTTTATGAAACACTGGATTCTAAAGAATGTTGAATATCATCAGTTTAGAGGATTATTATTCTTTCTCCTTCAGGCTTTTCTAAGATCCTTGTAAGTATCAAGTGTTTGATAGATTTGCTGTGGTGGGAATGTTGTGAAGTTTAGAATGAGTTTTTGTCATGTCAAGAGATGTGTGCAGAAATTGAAAATCGTCCATTTTGGTACAGAAGTGGAAGTATCCTGCTACTCTCATTTGGTATGGTTTAAAAAAAAAAGCTTATGATTGTGTAAATAAAGATTGATATTCTATTCTGAACATGAAATAAATATTCGTATTGGCAAAGAGGGAATATTTTAGCACCTTTTTTAACTGTGTGTGTATATTTGCACTTCTAATTGAGTCAATCCAAGTAAATTCTGATTTTAATTGTTGAAATGTATTGATTCTGGCTTTAGATTCCATCTTAAACTCTAATGAAAATACTGGGAAATTTTCTTTTGAGATTTTCCTTTCATGGCAAGCATGCTGATTAGAATGTTGTTGGTTTTATTCAATGAAATCAAAGAATTTTATTATCTTTTTAATTTCCATTATATTTTTTAATGTTTTTCATAACTTCAACTTGTACTAAGATATAAAGTAAGAGGGAATTAGATTCACAATTGTTAATTATCTTCTTTTTGCAAATAATTAGGGTTAGTAGGAGGAATAATTTAATTCTGACTCTTTAAACAGCTGTTTTTGAACCAGTATGAAAGATGGGATTGAGATACAACTTTTCAAGTTAGTCCCAAAGTCTCTCTACACCATACAAACGATGGTAGAATCTGACTCTGAGTTTTGAAATACAACCTAACTGGTTTTTTTGTATGCACTTTAAAGTTTATTTGCATAATTGGGTGTTTGAGACTGGATATCACTCCCGTACTTTTTGTGCATGCACAACCGTGCATCTAATGCATTAATACATTTTTTACTATTAAAATGTTGGGGATCTTCCTAAATAGTCGCACATGGAATAACTGTTTACAGGTTCTTTAAAAGAAGAGCAAAAAACATAATACTGAAATACAGGTAGTTGCAAACTACCATGCAATATATTTCTGTTAGACCCTGCATTTTATCATCAGTAGTGACATTTCATGCAAATTCTTAATTCTCCCTCATCACCTCTCATACTTGCTTTGTGCATGTGATGCAGTACTTGAAGATATTGACTGCTCATTTAACAGAATGTATGAAGATTGAAGAAATACGTAATTTTGATTAGTACATATTACAGCAAGTGTCGCTTCCAAAGCATGACTATTTGTGTAGTTAGCTGTGGCTGTATAATACCGCTCTTCACAAATAGAAAAAATTATGCAAACAATGAAAGTTGGTCTTTTGTGTATTCCTGTCCTTCCTGACCAAATGAAAATTTATTTTATGTTACTTTTTATTGTTGATTTATTCAAAACATTTTATTCTTATTTTTTTGAGATTATATTATATGCTGGTTCTTAATAATGAGTTCTGATACCAGATGCTCAAATCCTAAGTGGAATTTTTATGGAAAAAGCCAGTTGAGTAGTTGGGTAAGGGTGCTATTCTCCATACACCACGTACTCCTTTTACACCACAGTTTTATTAACTATCTTGAAATTAATATATTATAAAACCAGTGATATTATTCTGGGACTCCTAAACAAGTTTATTCAGTGTTTCCTAAGTGAGTGAGTGACTTACGGGAAATACCTACATTTAGCAAAAGAAAATAGGTGGTGAAAGCCAAAATATGGCATAAGTAGTAGGCTTGTAGTGTTTTCAGTTAAAGGAATTATTAGCCCTGTTAGTATGGCTCCCTCTTCAAGGTGAAATGGTGTTGACTGGAATGGAGAAGAGTTCATCTCCTGCCTAGCTGCTCTCTCTTCACTCTGGCCGTCTGCTTCCAGCACTAGTTACCTCAAGGAGAAATGAATATTTCAGAATTCTGCTGAAGTCTGTGCTCTTTCATAAAGTCTTGATAAGATGCAAGTAGGAATTTTTTTTTTCTTCTGTTGTTGCTTACTTTGTTCAAGTGCTGTTTTGGTTTGAGTTTACATGCATGAGTCATATCAGCATGGTAATTACTGTAATTAGTGGTCAGAAGTTTTTGCTATTTGAAAGTAGCGTTGCTGGGAAAAGCTGATAAACTAGTTAACACCCGCCCCCCGCCCCCCCCTC